>NC_080671.1:153611951-154211951 GCF_030247195.1 Topomyia yanbarensis
CAAAGAGAACGGAAATTGCGATGAATAGCATTAGGTACATGAAACATTCACTTTATAAATATTCAGAGGAAATTCAACTCGAAAGAAAACATCTCTCCTTCCTGTGATGTTGTTTCATTAAAATACAACGTCGGCGCTGGATAAAAGCGAACATTTCATATTGTGTTGTACGTAGACAAATACAACTGGGGCGAAAACAAGTCGAACATTTTCCATGATAATTGCTTTTATACTCTCGGTTGTTGAAACCACAAAACTACTCTTACCATTAAAGGGGGTCGTGAGTTGCTCATACAGACGCGGTTTCAAGTACATACCTACCACTACATATGGTTCCATGCATGAACACTTTCATGTAGGGTCCCACCTATGTGGTGTATGGATGCCTCCCTGAAAGCTCCACGAGTTTAGAGCGAACTCGTTATGCCGAGGTGCGAATCCCGCTTCGATTCAATTTATTGTGGCCAATAACTTTCAACACACGTTGATGTAGCATTTTTTACATTCCGCTGATTCGCAACTGCACTTCGCACACTCGAAACACACCCTTTCGTGAGTGGTGGCGGCATCGCGTCGGCTATAGCCGCTAAGTGGAATTCCAGATTCGCGCAACGATAGGGCTTCCACCTGAGTAAGGAAACGGCACCGGGTTGGGCGATAAAATATATTTAACCGAAACATCCGCAACGAGAAACTTGGTTTTCTGAGTGCCTACGGAGGCGTGGGAGTTGTAAAATAAACTCATGTTGGCATTCGTTCATCGCTGGGAGTAAAATAACATCCGTTTTGGGAGTTGGCTTCCGTTTCGTGAGTTTACATTGCTATGGGAACAGCGCGTAATTGGAATTACTCGTTTATTATTTCTTTTGAAAATGATGTCCAACCATAAAATTGAATTGCACTTCGAGAGCGTGGCGTTTATCGCAAATGATAGTTCGGTCAACTTAATGGAGTACGTTAATGTTTTGTGTGCTCGAGCTCGTGTAGATTTCGAATGAAAAAATGGTAGGTGTAAATGGCTTTACGCGCGCGAACTAGAACGCATCAAGGCTGAATCGACAGTTATTAAAAGAATCGTACTCTTGGTAAGATATCAAAATTATAAGTCTATTATGTCGCTCGTTAGAGCTTCCGTCTCACAAGAGACAAGCGACGCTATTTTGTCACTCAAAACGTGCCGCAAAAAATTATTTCTGCAACGATATCATTTCTGCTACAAGTAGAAGACTTCGTTTTAGTTACAGTCGACTGCAAAGAATTTGATGCAATGAACGAGTACGCTTTTAATCCACTGAACAATGTGATGAGACATTTCTTATAACTCTCTTCGGATATTATATCGGTAATGAACGTTTAGAACAGTGCGTCTCAACCGGGAGTGAATTCACCGCTAGGGGTACGGCGGATGGTGAATTATGTTGTGTAAATCTCAACATGTTATCCTAATATTTCCATCGAATTATTGACTCTATAATATGGAGACAATAATTCGATGGCAATATTAAGATAACAAATTAAAATTTACCCGGCATAATTTAGCATCTACCGTACCCCTGGGGGTGATTTAATTCACGGTTGAAATACACGGATTGATTGTTTCGCGATTTGATTTTAATAACGCATACTACATGGACAGAATTGTAGGAGTCATCGAAATGCTCAAATCAGCGTGGGACAACATCAGGGCGGGAAATCTCAAAAGCTAAACCAAATCATAAGTAAAAAGGGAAAATAGCCTATAAAATAGACGTGAATGCTATTGCTTTGTTAATAACCTATCTAATACTAAGTAGCGCTAAAACACGTTTTAACTCGTAGTGAGAACGTAGTATAAGTTCTTTAATCAATGTTGTGGTGGGCCAAAAACTCGACAATAATTATTGCACATATTTGAAGTGCATACACTGAGAGAATAAATTCGTAAGTCTCTAAGAATTGGTTCGTGCATATTATGAATCATTCGTAGTTCTATAGAAACACTTTTATTTTATTTTTTTTTCATAAGGCAAACGAATCGTTCGATGAAATATACGAAAATCTTTCTAATATTTTCGAGCCCAATTCGCCAAACCGTCAACTCCAAAAGAGCTTTAATAGAGATAGAATATGGTGTCGACTGTTGCTATTCGTTAGATAATTGTTGATCATCACGACGGTCTAGCTGTCAGTAATTTCGTCCGTGTCCGCCGGTTTCAGGAAGATTTCCTGAACTTCTTTCGCTTCCATGTGATCCAGAATCCGTTGCAGTATGGACTCGATCGGGTTCAGTTGAGTCATCACGAACTGTTCGTTGGTTTTTTATAAAAGAGTTTGAGTTTTTTTCTCTTCCGGGATAACTCACAAAGAAAAAAGCCGTGTGGTGTCCGGTGGGTTAATTTTTTTTACTCTATTTTAGCCAAGAATAGAACCACCGGGAACCTGATCCCATGCCGTAAGAGGCGACTAACAACATGATAGAAGTTCCTAGGTCAAGGTATTGCTTCGTACCGAAGACTTAACCTGAACCTGAACCTTAAGGTTTTGCATCATAGTCTTTACCCATTCTGTATTGAATGAATCACTGACATATAGTCACCTTTTCTGATTCGCTGTTCCCGATTGTCTACCAACGTTATAGGTTTCTTCTGGTGGTTGTGCAAACAGTGGTAAACATTTCAACACTGCAGAATTTCACTCTATCAGAAAATGTACGGCCATCGGTAGTTCAAACTTCGTAAAATCGCACTCCTGGTCCTCTCTTCAAAATCATCCAGTGCAGTACTCTGCGTCATTCTTTCGAATTTTAACCGCTCATATGATAATCGGTCTTTGCCAGTATTGCCCTTCCGTCATCTACGATATTGACTGAACCGAATTCAGAAGGAAAATAAGACAACAATACAACAATTATCGAATCCTTGAAAAAGGTCCCAAACGGACCGAAACGTCGTATGAAGACAAAATAGTTTGTTTTTGCTTAAAAATTAGACTGCAAAGCCATACACCTAATTGGAAACAGTCCACTCCAGTTCAAAGATTCCCCCATCCATTAAAATTAAAATTCCTATTCGAACGGCATTCATATTTCTACTGGAGGTCGAACTCCTGGAAACTTTGATCTTAAATGAAAAGACAAAGACACTATTTATTTATATTTACATCTCGCAAGATGCACATAAAAAGAGCGTCACTATTCACTTAAATTTACATTCAAGAACATGGAAAAATGCGCTTTGTTCACAATCCTCCAGTTTCATTCAACCGATTTCTACATCAAAAGAGAAACAATATTTTATTTCACAAGCCAAAAAATGTAAAATTCCATTAGGCCATTACAAATCTTTATTAAAAATTATGTCCAAGTACAAATTTTTTTCTGAAGGGGGGGGGGGGGGCAAACAAAAAATAAATATTTATTTTAATAAACACAATTTTTTTTCTTTTTACATTTTCTTTCGATTGAACGATCGTGGACGTTTCCGCAGGGTGATTTCGTATAGCAGGGTTGAGCTATTTGTTTTACTAGAAAAATTCAAGCAAACATTACTGAATCAATCAAAAGTTCACATAGGAAAGAGATGCTAAAGTTTTCGTTTTAAATAATTTTCCGAACAGTGCAATTTCTAAATTCCCAATAAAAGCTTGAAAGTTCTCTAGAACTTAATGTAAACATTTAAGAGTACATTAAGGTATTAACTTTTGGTTGCTTGAATAGTTTTCATTCCGTTGTGGCGGCACATGGACCAACTGTACACACAAGGCATGAAAATCGGTCAAAGGTGAACCTGCTTGATAACAATGTACAGAAACAGGATTGCAACATTTCAATTATGGACTTTTGGAAAACATTCTGGAATGAATCCAAAGGTAAAGTGTGCGTCAATGGAATTATTCATCTCAGATATGGTTTTCTCTGATATTTTTTTCTATTGCGTATTTCTTATACAGTAGCCTAGTGAACGTACTTCCTGTGCATACTATACTTTTTCGAACTCTAGTGGAAACATCAGCTTTGGTTTATCGCTTGTGCTTGAAAGCTTGTAGATTTGTTTGTTTGGTACATGATAGTAATTCGGCTCGGTTCCGTGTGTATCTTCGAAATCTTTGCATTTTTCTCCATCTTGTTGCGCAGTAGGTAGCCCCATCAGAGAAATTCATTTGATAGTCGTACGGATTTATGAAATGTATAGCAATCATCAGTTCATTTTTTGCCTTTTTCATATAAGGAAGACTGTGCAATCACTCTGAAACTCGACTTTTTAAGCTACACCCGGAGTGTCGAGTGTCATATACCACTAGGTTCAGTTCGTCGATATCTGAAAATGTCTGTATGTTTTATAGTATGGTTAAATAGCTTCAAAACTGCATTGGCCCTAGGTGGGACTCACTTTTGTGCCTAACCACTACTAACAGTCCTCACTTTCCTTCCTTCCTTTTGTTCCACGAGACTGCATCGAAGCGTTATATCGTGGGGAGGCTGATTCAGTCTCAAGACAAAATGATACATTAGAGCGGTTTAGCACCGAACACATATCCGGCTAATCGCAGTGATGAACTTCCGTTAGCCATTTGACTCCCGTTTCTGTAAACCATTTAGTTCCTGTTTTCGCGAGCCATCTCAATTCCTCGTCGGAAGTTCTCCCGATACCGATGCCTGTTGCGCGAGTCATTTAGCTTCCAGTTTTGTCGCAATCTACTCGCATAGTCAATAAATCCTACTCAAAGGGCCAACCAGTACTTGGCGAGGACGGTTCGGCGATACCGGATGGTTCGCTGCTTCCGGTTCGTTGAAAACTCGACGACCCACCGCTAGTGCTTCACTCGATCTTGTCCCTGACGGTGAAACTAGTCTGCTCGGTCCAGCGATTTCCGCTGGATCGTGGTGCCCAGTACACTGGCGCCTCAAGCAAAGCTGTGGTTGCTCTCACAGCCTTCCCCTTAACATAATCGTCGTGACTTTAAAAGTTCAAGTCGATGATATATTTTCCGACCGCGCTGTCTTTCGGCTGCTAGTCATCACCAACTCTGTTTTATGATGGGCAATCGTCTCCGTGTCGAGTGTCTCCTCTTCTAGCGATTGTCCGATTACTTGGAACACCACATCATCCGTGAAGCCGAAAATCGTTATATCTCTGGGAAGGTTCAGCTTCAATACTCCATCGTACACTGCGTTCCACAGCGTCGAGTCGAGGAACGTCAGTTGTAGTTGTGATTCCCCCTTGTCTGTCTCGTAGATCAGTGTTCGGTACTGAAAGTAGCTCTATAATATCCTGCAGAGTTACTCATGCTGTACAGCGAATGGGCGATTGCTTCCCAGCTAGTACTATTGAAGCATTCTTCACGCCTAAGGGAACCACCACGCAAAAACGATATCCTTATCTTTGCTGTCTCCACAGGTCCCACAACCGTTTGGATGGATTTCACTGTAGACCTGCCTATAAGGAAGCCGAATTACACGAGATGCCGTTCTCACGGTCCGCGTACTTCGTTAGTTTGTTCAGGATTACTCCTTGTCTCTAACATTACCAAGGGATATATTGACTACGCTGGAAGATTTCCATGTTGTCCCGGCATCGGAAGCAACATCAGCTTTTGTCGCTTCCAATTATCGGATCGTTTTGAACATATCCGGGCTCTCATGTATCGCTTCACTTTTATGGCTTTCGCCATCTCGATAAGCTGTCTGTTGGTAAATCGATCTTCATCTTTGTGATCATCCTCCTCACTGTACGGCGAAAATAGATTCATGTTGTGGGGAAAACCTTTCAATGGTGACCTCCATCTTTTCCGGGCACCTTTCAGGTGGTGGAGCTGAGCCTTTTATCTTTGTTATGCCAACTTTGTAGGTCTCTCCTAAGGAAATTCGCGTTGGCTTTGTAGCAAGGCTTTCTTGTACAGCTTGACTGCTTTGTTAAGAGCGGTTCTTGCAGCTCGCTTCCCTCGAGCTTTCTGACTTCTTTTTAATTTTAAATATATTTGACACGGCTCAATGCGTTAGCACAACTGAGCCGTGGAGCGCACCTTGGGGGTCATTTGGTCCGTTTTCTCTCGCGTTTTCGTTTACGTCCATGTCAATATCGGTACTGCATTCATCTTGCTCATCGTCGGATGTTCTTATTTGTTGTTTGTGCTTACAGGTCGCTATTGTAAATCCTTCTTCATCGGTATTAGATTCGTTATTGGTGGTGTTGGTTGTTGGTTTGGAAACATTTGCTGTAATCGTTGTTACTTCGATGTTGGTAATGGCAGTTTGTTGAGTGGTACTGGGGCCGATCGTTGTTGAGCTGGTGTTTGTGAATGTCCGGTCTGCAGTCGTTGGTTTACCAACTGGTTGTGGTTTAACATACGATGATTGTACACCGGCTTTGGTCGTATCAGGTGGAATTTCTTTAGCAGTCTCTGCGCAAGGTTTCCCGTGGTGTAGCGGATGATCACGATATTGACAGGTAGGAATCTGTCCTGGGTGCGTGAATAGTGTTCGTTGAGAATATTCAACACCATGAGGTGATTTGCATGTGAAAGTCAAGTAAGAGGGAATAGGTTTTGTCGGACGCATTCTCACCACACGAACTCCGTTGCGGAGTCTTGGGAAGAAGTTCCTCCAGCTATCTTCCTTAACACTATTCACCTCTCCGTATTTTGACAGGATTTGTTTGATAGCGAAGGAACTAGTACGTGGTGCCAGGTCATGTCAACATTTATATACGTTGGGATACTGTATAAAATGTCATTACATTCGATGACGTGTTTCATGTTGTTCTGGGAAGCGAATGATTCTGCTTGACTAATATTTTTTAACATATTCAGTACCGCATGACGTAAATGGTGGAATTGCACCGCATAAAGTACCGCAAGCTACGTTGAACTTCAAATTCACCTTCAACATTTGCTCCCCTTCATGAATTGATGGTATTATCGGACATTTCGTGTAGTCAACAGCAACACAGTTTGCCCGCATCGTGATATACTTTTGCTTGGCATTGTCACTCATTGTTTGTTCACGTATCACACACTAGGCAGAAGGAATCAATTTTTGCCAAGCGTCGCGCTGGTAAATTTGATTACTTGCCCTGCTATTGCAGCGGAGCGATTTCTAGCTTCTGAACTGAGCGAGATGAGAAAACGAAGTGATCTCCGACTTCTTCTCCAAGCTCGGAGGCAACTTATACGTAGATCGATAATCGTCGTATTGCACCCGGCGACCGTTTCTCAGTTTCCCATCCCTTGGTATGGTCGCATTACACGCCTTTGTTAGTAGTGCCGTGTACTCGTTCGCATTTAGGTTGAAGAGGATACCCTCAAATCCAAGTTCTTCGACGGACACGTTCCTGTGAAAAATCGCTGTTTTCCATCTTCACTCGTTTATATATCTCCTACATATTCATATTCATGTGTAGTTCATAGTCCTGTTATCAATGCTGTACCAAATCGCTTGGTGATCGCTGTGGATATATCCTCGCACACTTTTCAGTCCATCTTTCCGGTTACTCCAAGGCTACAAAAATTGACATCGATAATGGATTCCCGGTTCTTCCTGCGGTAAGTGCCGATGATACCATTATTTGTAAGATCTATATTTAGCTTTGCTAGAGCATTCTTGATCGCTGATGGCCAGACAAAGTTCTTTTGATTCCAGCGTCTATCACGAAAATTTCGCATGTTTCTGGTTCTTGGAATATTTCAGAATTAATGTCTCTTCGGCTTCTTGGAAAACGGCTTATTCAATTTTCACAAGCTTAGCCTTAAATGGAAGGTTTGGTAGCAGATTTTGATCTGATCAAGTTCATAAGAATCACACATATGGCGGAAATACGGTATGAATACTACGATCCCATATGAAATCTTTAAATGTCAAAAACCTTTCGGTAAAGCTCATGTATATTAAATATTGAATCACATATAAATCTCCAGGAGTCAGATTTGAATTCAGATTGTTTCCTTATCGAAATTATTTTCGAATGCAACGATCGATTATGTCTCTATCGACTGTTGCGTTTAAAATGGAATCGATTCAGAAGTCGGTCTGTATTACCCTTTCCATGAGATGTTTGTTTGATAATACACAGATGGGTCCTTCCTTCCGCGACCAGCAAACGTTTCATTTGATGTTGGACTGGATCGATGATCTCATTTAAACTTCACATTTACCCGAGAATGGTCAAAATAAAAATTATCATGGGATGGTAATTTCTAAAACTACCATAATAGTTTTCAGTTACGAAAAGCAAAACTCTATGGAAGCTATTGTTGTTCTATAAAACGTGACAATTTTTTGAATTTTGGTTATTTTAAAAAAATTATTTGCCCCCTGATTTTTTTCAGTGATTTTGAAGGGGGGGGGGGAGACATAATTTTTAAAAAATATTTATGATGGCCTTATTAGACAGCAAAATACGTGTAGTGTTGTTTACGTCATAGGAGCCATACACAAATGACGCAGCTTTTTTACGGTGTTTTTCGACCCCTCCCTCCCCCTCGTAGCATTTTGCCACAAAACTCTAACCTCCCCCTTGTAAATAACGTAGCATTTCTGACAACCCCCCCCCTCCCCCACCATCCCAAAGCGACCGGGGGATGAAAAAAAAATTAAATATGCTTTACAATTCTTTTAAATACATGTATTTACAAAATGTTTGACGGCTTTTATCTACATTTTCATTTTAATAGCAAATTGCGAACAAAATAAACCCATTTCATGACAAATATCGCGTTAATAATTTTGTTTTGAGTTTTATATGTCAGGGAACCTGAGCAAAAGATCTCTCAGTTCACAATGCTGCAGCTGCCCATGATTCTAAGAAGCATACGTTCAACAAAATTACTAAATTTTGTTTAGTTGAATCCGAAGAGAAAACTTAATTCAGTTAACAAACTAAGTCTACATGTTAGTAAGATTAGCTAACTAATGTAGCAAGTTAAATCCGCATACACGCAAATTTACCGCATTAAAAATTTCATAAAAAGTAACTTGTGTGAATTTAAATTTATTTCTCTTGGGAATGGAGGAACATCAATTTTTTTCTGATCAATAGGTTTTAATTCCCGTAAAAAAAACTTACTGCTACGTCGCGCAACTTCTGACCCTACCCTCCCCCTCGTCACACTTCGTCACAAATTTTGTATGCCTCCCTACCCCCTAAAATGCTACGTCATTTATGCATGGCCCCAAATGTAATTTTCATTTTTCTAAGTGTGTATCCTGCGACACTTGTGGACAATGCAAAGAATTCCTCGGTCATAATAGTCACAAGTGTTGAACTAACATTCCTTCCTTCCAAGTGCTGAACTAACATTCCTTCCCATTCCATTGATCATACTATAATCTTAGTCTCTTAAGGTTGCACGTTGAGTATGATGTACTACTCCCAAGTATCAAACAATTACATCAATATGCAATTTCAACAGGCTTTAATCAATCACGGGAAAATCACGGGCGGTCAATTAATCTAAACTAAGCTAAGCTTAAGGAGTTTCTCCAATAAATAGTTTATTAGTAAACATAATTCCATTGAAAATAAGTAAAAAAATTGAATTGGAAAAAATTGGTCTAAATTACCCCTACATTGTAAAAGGATGGAAAAAGTAGAGTTTCGCTTATCGCTGCGCTGCCATGGAGTGGTGCACATGAACTTTTGTGGCACCAAATTGTAGCTGTGATTTCAAACTAAGAATTGGGATCTTCTACCGGTAAATTCTTTCACATCCATCCAATAATTAATAAAATAATAAAATGTAGGAAATGAATAAAATATATGAACCGAAAAAATTATAAAAAGGAAATTGAAAATGAAACAAATGAAATATATAAAACAAAACATCCCATTCATGCCCATGTTGTTTGTGGACAACAACGTTTTTGAACAGCTATAACTTTTGATTAAGGCAAAATTTGCTCACAAAGACAAGTAAGGTTAATAAATGTGACTATTGCCTTTCATTTGAGTATTAATAGTTTTAAGGACCTGCTCTAGAACTGAAGTTATTGCAATTAGTCTGATTGGATTCCGATGAGGCAGTGCTGCCAGGAACAGGTTACATTGACCACGAAAAATGATTTTTTCATATATCTTCTTTATGTTGCAATATTAGTGAAAATTGATAAAACTTATCAATTTAGACTGTCTTTGGCTACATTTTCCACGCAATTGGACTATTGTAAATCTTCCAGGAGAATTGCATTGAGCATTGGAAGATAAGAATTGAGCAGCTTCTAGCACTGCGAGGGAAGCACCTTTTTTTTAGAAAAAGGCTTTTCGTGTTTCTTGACCCCACCATTTTCAAGGAAAAATAGGTTTTGAAACCCTGCATGCACTAGTCAAAAGTTGGGCATGAAAGGGTTAATGCGCAAATCGGTTTAACCCAATTTTCCTTTTGAGAATCAATATTGCACACTACCAGGCGTTTTATTTCCTAGCCAAAGGACGTTATTTTCAGCTTCCTCGTCATAAAACTACACGCAGAAGAAGCACGCCTTTTTGAAACGATAAAACGTTTAGTTGAATTTCAAACATGACGAATGACTGTTTCGAACTAAAATGGGCGTTTCTCGAAAGCGTGTATTTGGTTTAGTTTAACAAAAATTTCTGTTTACATTTTAAATAGTTGAAACAAAATAAAAATCGTTTGATCGAACTGATCTCTGTGTTAACCCATTCATGCCCATGTTGTTTGTGGACAACAACGTTTTTCAACAGCTATAACTTTTCGTTGGGGCTAGATTTGCACACAACAACAAGTAAGACTAATAAATGTTACTGTTGCCTTTCATTTGAGCATTAACAGTTACCAGGATCAGCTCTAGAACCGAAGTTATTGAAAATAGTCTGATTGGATTCCGATGGAGCAGTGCTGCCAGGGACAGTTTACGTTGATGATGGAAAATGAATTTTTCATATTTCTTCGGTATGGTGCAATATTATTGAAAACTGATAAAGCTTATCAATTTGGGCTGTCTCTGGTTATGTTTTTTACGCAATTGGACTATTGTAAATATTCTAGGAGAATTTTATTGAGCATTAAAAGGTTAAAATTTAGCAGCTTCTAGCACTGCAAGGGAAGCACCTATCTTTATGAAAAAAGGCTTTTCGTGTTTCTTGATCCCACCGTTTTCAAGGAAAATTAGTTTTAAAACCCTACAAGCACTAGAAAAAATTGCACATGAAAGGGTTAACAACCAACAGAATCTTTGCTTGATTTCCATTAAATTTGAGTTGTTCTCTCCTTTGGTTGATACTAAAGATTTTTATGTTGCTTCGAACTTTTTTGTTCGCTTGAATTTATCATGATTTTGTTGTTGAACTATTGAAAAGCTAACAAATGAATTTATTGGTAATTTCAAACAACAGTATTGATTGAATCAAACCTGTATCTTGTTTATCACTGTATCAAACAAAAAAATTGTTATTTAAAACCAAAATTTGTTTATTCTTACTGATTGGCTTCCGCATTTGCTTCCCGGGACATCACTCGGGACAAGCCAGTTGCTTCAGGCGTTCGCCGATAACTGAAAATGTATCTGACAGCACTGCTCCAAGCAACATAGAAATTCAGTTCTTCATGCAATTATTGTGGCTGTTACCGCTCAAATAAAATGTGCTAGTGACAGTAATTAGCATTGCTTGAGAAAATCTCAGGCCCCTGCTAGGCAGCCATTTTGTCCTAGCCAACATCTGCCTTTGTTGAAATCAAAACAACCCAATGCTATTGCACGGGCGACATGGGCCTAGAGCCGGCTAGGCCCACATATGTTGACTACTGTCAAAGTCTGTATATCTCAATAGCGGATGACAGGAGTGACACCCTCCTGGAAAATCTTGTCTAACCGCAAAGTAGGGAGTACCCCATTAGACATAAATACGTTCGGCATAAAGACGTTAGGCATAATGGGCATTAGGCATTATATACGTTAGGCGTAATGGAAGTTAGGCATAAATTATCATATTGAAGTATCACTGTAAGGAAATCACATTTTAGCGGGGGCGGCCTCGGGTGGTAAGAGCGCAAATGTTTGAAATTTTTTTATGTTGAAGCATTTCGCTGGAAGCTGATCCAATTCTATCAACATTTTATTCTGTTGTACTTACTTGCAGAAATCTTCACTTAAATAAAAGAACAGATGGAGATGGCTTTTGGTCACGGTTTTAGCAAATATTATTTTATTGTGTCTATCGCCTACGTTTCAAAGGTCTACGCCTTCATCTTCAGGCGAGGCGACAGACAAAATAAAATAATATTTGCTAAAACCGTGACCAAAAGCCATCTCCATCTGTTGAAAACAAAGTGGTCGTTCTTCCAGTTAGCTTAAATAAAAGATGCAGTACGAATGCTTGATATGCGGAAACTCTGCTCTCGCTAATTTTTCGGCGAACAACCGAAAAATTGCACATGACTGTTGTTGTTCATAAAAAAACAGCTTTAAACAACTATAACTTTTGATTTATGCAGAATTTACTCACAAAAAAAAACAAGTAAGTTACAAATATTGTCCCGAGATCTGAAGTTATTGCTATTAGTCTGATTAAACTCTGCTGGAACAGTACTACCAGAAATATTTTCAGTTAGGGCTGATAAATAAAATTTTGATATAGCTTCGTTACTTCTCATGATTACTAAAAATGGTAAAACATATCAATTTGGACTGTTTTCGACTTTTTATTTAAGCACTTGAGTAAGATCTAAATTAAGTTAATCCTTTCATTTCCAACTTGTTTATAGGATTCATAGTTTTTTAGCCGTATTTGAATGACAATATCTCTTCGGGGGTGTTGTCGTTCTGTTATCTCAATATCCCCTCGGGGGTGTTGATATATCCGCTCACTGTTTGAGTAGAGGTTCAAAATCCCGCAGGGGGTTGGAAGCTTTATTCCTGCTGTTGTAGCACCTGCAGATCGTTCAGCATCACTCCGGGGGTGCAGAATGCTCTGTTTTAATTGTTCTGTGTCGTTGTTTTCCTTACCCCTAAACTTACCACTTCCCTAATCTTTCCCATCAGGAGAATGATGAAAAGACGATTCTTGGCAAGGCACAAATCTCCGATCAACATGGGGAACGTGCCATTTGAGCCAGACGCTACTGATTCCAGCACTGCGAAAGAAGCATCTATCAAAACAGGTTTTTCCGTATTTATAGAACGCTATGAACGCTAGAAACAAGTTGGAAATGAAAGGGTTAGCTTAGATTAGATCTTGTGCATGCATAGTGTAATTGTTCAATAAAGAAAATATATAACTTTGAAGAACAACTCATGAAAGAAAGAATGATACATTTTATTATTCATTTAACGAATTCAAAGCCAAAAAAATAGAACTACGGAAATTGCCTGATATGAGGGAGAGCTTTTTCGTGTACTGAGACGAGTTATCGAAACGAAAAAGGTTTCGTCACAAACATAATTATCGTACCCAAATGCTGATGCTATACATAACACTGCCAGATTCCATTGGTTCCAAAACTTAATGTTTGTTCTTTATTTTGCATTTTTAAGTATTTGGATGCAACTGTATTGTTAATACATTTAACAGGCTTGGAATGTGCTTGTACCAAAACTGTTCACTAATACTTTCTTCATTTCGTCCATGGAAAAAATAGAAAAAAAAAAACTCTACACATGCTAGGGATAAATACCTCGCGTAGTATTTTTCATTTTAGAGTCTTTCGTTATAGTTATACGAGGGTATGGTATACATAAGCGCAATTATTTCTAATTCGAAAAAAAAACAAGCGTAAGGTTGAAATCTCTATAATAACGAAAGCCTTGCAATTATTTTTATATTTTATTGAAATATGCCTATCGTCCATTATGCCTAACGTAGATTATGCCAATCATCCATTATGCTAATTGTCCATTATGCCTAACGTCCATTATGCTTAACGCACTTATGCCTAACGTATGCATGCCTAACGTACTTATGCCAAACGTTACCCACCCCACAATATTACTTTGTGGGGTGGGTAACGTTTGGCATAAATAAACTTTGAATACGTTTTTTCGACAATCGTGATCACGGAAAAACCATATTTGGAAAAACAACATCTCGAGATAATAGAATTAAAAGTTTCAAGTTACCGCTGCTCATGGCAGGCGAAGCGCGCTTGGAAGCACTGTAATTTTCGATCTATTTCTCAGGTCTCTATAAAAACTTGGGAGAATGTTCTCAAGGAATTGTGCTTTCAGATAAAATAATAAAAAATCGATTTCTAGAAATATAAAGAGATACGTGACCCCTTAATAAAATCAATAAAACGAATAGAAGGAATAAATTAAATAAAACGAAAAAAATGACCGAATAATAAAAAAGATTGAAATGTAAAATGATACCGATATTAAAAAACTTATAAAAAATAGAATAAAGTATATTGTGTCCAATTAATATTCGTTATGAAATGAATAAATTTTTAGACCGTATTATTAAGCCAGATTATTAATCTTGTAAATATACAGAAGTCCCACGGCTCCTCTAAGCTAACGCTTCAAGTCGTTTCAAATAAACGAATTAAAAAAGTGACTAATAAAGAAGCAAATACCGATAGTAGTGCCGAAAATAACATGGACGTGAACGATAACGCAAGAAAAAGCAGACTGAATGACCCCCCAAGCTGCGACGGATAAGGCAACTAATGTTTCACCGCCAAGGAAAAGGATCTCAACACGCAGCAGAAAACTGTGTCAACAAGTCTGACAGACAGATTTTCCTAGTATTTTTTTTTTATTTTTACTTATTGTAAAAACTTAAAAGATCCGCGGCTCAGTTGTGCTAACGCATTGAACCGTGCCAAATAAACCTTTTGAAAAAAATACAACAAACTAGATTGAAAAATTCGTTCGAATTCAATTTTACCAATTGATTGATCGAAAATCGCATGAAATTCGTGTACCTAATACTAATATGTCCTTAAGCTAAAATTCGTTTGTAGTAGTTATATCTACTCGAACTCACCCCGTGGGGCTGTGAAGTTCGAGTAGATATAAAGTGGAATTGGGTGTACCACCGGTTGGGATCGGGTTTTGACCACTGATAATTTACAAAACCCGAACCCGACTCGAGAATTTGCGAATTTAGAAAAATCTGAACTTTAGCATCAGCTTCCAGAAGTATTTGACATCTTTCACACAAGTTAATTTATGTTACTGTTTCCAGTCTTCTTTTCCCTACGCATTACAATAAAAACTGTCTTTCGAGTCTCCCGTCCCCGTTCCGATACTTTTTATTTAATGATTTTTGTTATGATAAATAATAAATTATAGTTCGATTCCTAAACCATGTATGAACCATTTGAAACCGTAAACAGCTAAGTTACACAAAAGACAAAAGGCTTACACGATTGATGCGAATCGCTTTCTGAAATAATGTATTCAAAACATCGATATTTATTGTGCTTTGTTCATACACATTAGTGAAAATAAACATATTATTGAAGTACGGGGCTGTAATTTGCATTTTTTAAAGTTAGATTAACTATAAGAAAAACATTCAAATATAAAGTAAGCTCAACGCTTTGGAATCGCTCCCTAGTATAACGATTAATCACAGCGCAGTCAAAAATTGCTTTGATGAATCATCATTATGCCAATTCGTTTATAGCAATGCTTTCACAGAAGCACAGTACCGCGACCGACTTGCTCGAGGCTGATTCTGCACATTTTCAAATTGGCTCATAACCGGCTATAGTTCAGATATCTCGTAAACTTATCAAAATGAGAAAGTTTGCTATAGCGCTGAACGATAAACACAACTGGACAGGCTGAGTTCTCCATTTGTACTCCTATATATCCTTTCACACTGGGATGAGTGCTTGAAGTAGGTGAAACCGAAACGATTTCGTAGGTACACCCGCGCTGCATATATACGTTACCGCAAAATGTGAAGAGCGAGTTATTGTGGCAAAAGAGCCAACAATTTCTGTACAATTGTGAATCCCGGTATGTGTGTGGCTTTGTGCGAAATGGGTGTAATGGGGCACAGTTTACGAGTCTTTCCCAACAAGGGGTTTACAGCGTGAAAGCGATTGCCTTTTCCACAACCAAGGCAAAGACAAGGCTCCGTGCGAGGGTATTTTCGTTCGAATCGTTGTTTGTATGCCTGCTCCGACCCTAGGTGCGATGTTAATAAAGTGGATGAAAATGTTACGAATGTCGAGCAGGGGAGTAGAACTGCTACGGATACCGACTACGACGTTCTTCGAGGTTTTGGCCCAAGAGGGAGATTGTTGACTTTTCGGGCTACAATCCCATCAGCCTAGTGTGCAAGTCCCGTAAAACTGGCGTGAATGGTTGTAACATAAACACGACGAAACTGTGTGCCCTAGGTGCTATATTGCTGCGGTTATTGAAACCCGGAAGGCAACCTGAACTGTTGATCGGTAAAAATAAACCAGGCATGAAAGGATACCGGTCTTTTGTTCTGATTGAGTTCAACGGAAACGTGAAATTAAAGTGCTGTGACGTGGGCGGCATTTAACGATGCGACGAACACAATGGAAAATACGTGGAAAATATCATCAATTTAAATAATTCCGATTAATAGGTACATAAAAGGGAATCCCGAATAATACAATTGTGGTTTGTATGCAATTCAACCAGACAACTTAAATTGCTTTTATTTTAAATTACATACATCAGTTACCTATACACGTAGCTATCAATGCCATATTATGTCTTAACCCAATTCTATGAAATTATATCTATTTTAAGCAGAAATGAGCAGAGAGAAAAACACTATTTGGTTGCTATGTTAATTAAGGTGCACTGATGACACAATACCGTTGAATTTTGTACGCTCCAAGAAATTTTTGTATCCATTTGTGAATTTGGTGAAGAGATTATCGATTTTCTTCAATTCTGTGGTAGTTTTTTTGTTTCTTACATTGAAAAGTTATGAATTTCTTCAAGGGGTTACGGTAATTTCGGGAGACATAGAGTCACTTTAGTACGGTATTATGATATTAGGAGTTTGTCTTTCGAAGAATCACAACACTGGAGATGTAAAATAATCCTTATTATCGACATATATATTATTATTAATGATTATGTGCGTTCGATTGCATCGCGGAGTACCAAATATTTTCAGTACCACATTAAAATTCCTTTTTTTTAACGGCCCGATTTTTTCGGTAAATCATATATCGGTTAATGAATTGGGTGCCATTTGACTCAATGCGTTGAACAAAGATGGCAGACGCTGCTCTAACCAACGGCTTCAAATGGGTAGGGCGAAAATGGACTCGTCACCCTACATAAAAAGATAAAATAGCGTGGAATATATTAGAAATATCTATTCGTCTATAGACAAATCTTAGCAATATGTACGAAAGTCGCTCGCGATCAATTTCCGAGAATTTAAGCAATTTGAACTCCAAACAGCTGGCTACAGGTGTATTGCTTCTTATTAACACTTCAATGATCATTTCATTTTCAAAGTTTGCAGTACAAAGCAAGCGTACAAACAGTATAAAAGATATCCCAAATGAATGTGAAGAAATTCACCGCGAAATGTTAATCACAAGTTGGCATCTCCACTCTCCCTATCAGACATGTTTCCATAGTTGGGTTAAATGTCAAATTGCAAACGACATGTTTATTATGCGTAATAAATATAATAAGTACAACGACAAGGGCTTTTGATCCATCGGCGGCCCAGAAGATAAATGGATGGGAGAAGAGCAATACTGGCAAAGACCGACTACCATACAAGCGGTTTAAACTCAAAAGAATGAGGTAGAGTGCTGCACTGGATGATTTTGAATAAAGGGCCAGGAGTGCGGTTTTACGAAGTTTTAGCTTCCGAAGGTTCTATAGCTTCTGACAGAGTGATGTTCTGGAGTGTTGAAATGTATACCACTGTTTAGGAAAGCAAAAGCAATACAAAGCTAGTGTCAGACCTTTATGAGACCTCATGAAGTCGTCAATGGAGATTTGTCGGTAGACGGTTCCTGACTCTGACTGACTCATTTTGACACATCTACAGATAGCTTGCCACACAAAAAACTTTTTGTGCAATTCGACAGTTCCACCTTAGGACTATTCAAAAAATCCCACTTGAAAGTTTGCTTTTTTAAATACGGGCTGTAAACCAAAGCTTTGAAAGTTTTACCTCTGCGTGGAAGAGCCGGTATATTAATATATGGGTCATTCCACGCGAAGTGATTAAGGCACGTGCAATCCACCTTCACGGATTTGAACCAAATTTGGAGGAATTGTTCATCTAGGGCCAATATTTAAAACCCAAATTTTTGTGTCAATTGAACCACCCCTCGGGTCATGGGAGCACCCCCCGTTTTGGCAAATTGCCAAAACCCTTGATTTTCTTTTGATCATATCTCCGGTTCTATTTACTCTAGAATCATACCGCAAGATGGCTTTGAAGAAAATTGTTCAAGGAATCTCGAAAAAATATTAATTTTTGGCGACAGTACAGTCAACTATGCGATTATTTCAGTTATATATTAAAAGGTTATTTTTCTCTCAACACATATATTTTAATTTTGAAAATTCTAATGCCATCGTGTTCCTCAGACATTTTTACACAAAAAAAACACTTATAATCTCAAAAAACACTTATAATGGGAATGTGGGTCTGTTATGGGGGGAGTGGGTAAGAGATTTGCGAGGGGTGTGGGAGAAAGAAGAGGGAGGGCTGGATGGGATGGTGCAACACCAAAATGCATATTATACCTTCCATTTGAGACTAGGTTAGTAAAAATTAGTGCAGTCATCACCGAAGTGGCTTTAGTTCTGGAATATGTTCGGAATCAGGGACTTCCGAAATTTGCGATATCGCTTAAATTAATTCCAAGAATCTTTGATTTACCATCAGTGATCTAGGCCAGCGAAGTAATTTGATGTTCATTTCAATAGCCTTTTAACCCTATGAGGTTTTACAATTGTATCGGTTTATATAATAAATTCCCATGAGACCATAATAACCTACCTGTAACTACGCTTGAGCTTCTGCCACCACCCCTGGACTACCTGAAGTTGCACAGGGAATAAGTAGATAATTATGCTTGGGGTTAGCGAAACATCTTTCAATGTTCAACTCCTGGTAAAGTGTTTATTGATCAATACCGGCGCCGGCCAGACCCGAACGCAGATTGCGGAAGAAAAGAGAAGGAATGGTAAGTCCGATACTTGCTTTTGCTAGAGGCCGTATATACTACTGCGCACTCCACAAGTATCACAGAAGGAGGATATTTTTGCTAGTAAGAGTGTAGAAGTTGGATCTACTTCTTCTTTACCGACGCCAGAGAGGTTACTCCACTATCTGGACTAGATATCGATCCACCAAACTCATGGACGGGGACCCACGGCTTTACTTTCCTTCCGAAGGAAGACGCGACCCCAAATTTTTACACCACAGAAAAATCTCAACGACCTCGGCTGGAATTGAACTCAGTAAAACTGGAATGAGTGGCGGTCACGCTTACAACTCAACCACCGGCGCCGTCTGTAATACCCTATCTGTAACTCCGGAACCAAAAGTCAGTATTGAATGACATTCAATAGCAGTCAATGGAAGTTTGTATTATATCTTTCATTTGAAATTAACTTTGTAAAAATCGGTTATGAATTCGCTGGAAAATAAGTGTGATATTAGCTTAGGAAGTAGGCGAGTCTCTCGGGGGCCTCAAGAACCGTCATAGGCGGCCAATGTGGTCAAAGCTACTTCGATTGGTCATTCTAAACCCGCAAATTCAAGTAATGTTGAACTTATTAGAATATGTATCGTTCGGACACCATGGTGTTACCAGTTTATAAGGGAATTTTCTATGTGAGCGAACTCTTCAACCCGTAACTCCGGAACCGGAAGTCGGACCAACTAAATTCAATAGCAGCTTATGGGAGCGTTATCCCGTTCATTTGAAATTAAGTTTGTGCAAAACGGCTCAGCCATCTCTGAAAAAATTGAGTGACGTTATTTGACACAAACATACACACAGACGCTTTGCGATCTCGACGAACTGAATCTACCCTACAGGCCTCGGTTGAAAGTTCGAAATTATCGCCCGATTGTTTAACCTTTCTCAATGAGAATAGCAAAAATGTGCGAAATCAACGGTCCCGAAAAGTCTATTTTTCTCAATTTTTTGGGGATAACAAAATCTCGACATTTCATGAATATAAGGACATTTGGCATTCAAAATTTCTTATGTGACCGGAACCAACCGATCCGTACGAAAATTCATAGCAGTCTATAGGTATAATATACCTTACGTTTGAAACTAAGTTTGTGAAAATCGGCCCGACCATTTCCGAGAAACTGACGTGAGTTTTTTAATTTTGAATTTTCCATTTTTCCGGAAACTTCCAGAACCGTCTACGGTGGTCAATGTGGCCAACAAGATTTCGATGGGCCACCAATAACATAGAACTGCAAATGCAAGATGCCCCTATTTTAGCAAAAAAATGCTTTCATCGTGGTATCAGTTTGAATAGAAATTTTCTCTGTGACCATACTCCACAACCCGTAACTCCGAAACCGGAAGATGGATCGAAATAAATTTTAATAACAGTTTTTAGGGAGCAACACCGTTCATTTGAGGATAAGTTTGGTCAAATCCGAATTTGAAAACTTCCGCTGGGGCTTCCGGAACCGTCGAAGGTGGCCAATGTGGGCAAAAAGACTTTGAATGACTGTTAGTGATTTAGAGCACCAAATTCAAGCAGTTGTGGTGACCAGTGATGCAAATTTTCATTTTCAAATTCCAACTTTCAGTTCAATTCACCCCAACCGTGACTCAAATTCAAAGCCTTCCTTATTTATTCACTTTCAAGTTGACGGGATTTTCATGGCTAAACCGTGCGTCTTCATTTCAAATTGATGCTTTTTCATTCACCAACCAAAGTTGTCATCTGCTCTGTAGAGGCCAGTTTAGATTAAATGTTGACATGTTTTCGTTTTCAAGCTTAAAGGACAGTAATAATTAAGTTCAGAGTAGTTTTGCTTGAAAAACCTAGTCAATACCCCAGTAGAGAGATATTCACAGGGTCAATGAAATTGAAAATGAATGGAAAATGATTGAGCATTTCGCCTGTTTGAATGAATGATGCAAACAAACAAAAGCGAATTGAACATAGTAGGGCATGATTTGCGATTTGTTCCTCCTTCGAATTCAAATCAACCTGTTGAAAATTTGCAGCTCTGGTGGTGACATTTTGGAAAAAATTTCAGCTTTTTACATTCAACACCGTATAAGTTGAAATAGAAATTTGCTGCGTGTTCGTACTCATCAATTCCGGAACCAGAATTCGGATCAGTTAGAAATTCTATAGCAGACAATGGAAATGCTGTACCTTTCATTTGAGTCCAAGTTTGTAAAAATCGGATGAGAATTCGCTGCGAAATAGTTATGACATTAATTTAGGGACTTGGTAAGTTCCCCGGGACCTCAAAAACCATCATAGGTGGCCAATGTGGTCAAAGAGACTTCGATAGATCATTAATGATCTAGATACGCAAATCCAAGTAACACTGTACACATTTTAATATGTATTGCATCATTTGAACATAATGGTGGTACCAGTTCATATGGGAATTTGCTGTTTGATCGTACTCTTCAACCCGTAACTCCGGAACCGGAAGTCGAATCAATAAAAAATTCAATAGCGACCGATGGAAAGGTTGTACCTTTTATTTAAGTTTGTGCAAAGCGGTCCAGCCATATCTGAGGAAAAGCGATGAGATTGTTTGGCACATACACACATACATACATACATACATACACACACAGGCTTTTTCAGATCTCGACGAACTGAGTCGAATGGTGTATGAAATTCGGCTCTGCGGGCCGCCTGTTACGACATGGGAGAAGGTTCCCAGTGGTTTTATTCTTGGCTGAAATAGCGCAAAAAGATTTTAGCCCGCCGGACACCACAAGGCTTTCAAACGTAACCCCAAAAATATTTCATGAAATGGGAGTACCCCCCTAAGAAAGTTGAAAGTACAAGCCGATTTTTGGGCGTCATCAAGTTTCATGAAATTTAGCCGAAGATACCTAATCGCGAAAAGACTAACGAGAGCTAGAAAATACATTTGTTCACCATTTTGCAGTTTGGGACATCGGTACGGCGTCTCAGTCGAATTGTTTTAAAACGTTCGTGGAAATTTTATGTTTTTTTCAGGACAAAAACCAATTCAGTGTATTTTAGATACTTGTCGCAAATGATAAAAATAATATAATTAAATATTGAATGGTTTACTTTGATGCAGCATTAGTTTTTAGAAATGTGTGATATCTTTCCCGAAATTACATTATATATTTAGGCCGGTCAAAAAATCGAAAAAAAATATTTTATATTAATCGATAAGTTTTTGAGAATGTTATAGATATAGAGTTAATATAGAGATCCAAAGAGTAGAACCAAAGTTATAGCGTTTTCCATTTTGTTCCCTTACGGGAAAATGTTTTCAACAAATTACTTGCCGTGTATTCGAAAGATTCAAATGAAACAAATGGCCTTTTTGCCTTTTTGTGTATCAAATTATTTCATGCACTTAATATATCCCGCCGATCCCCCCGCCACAGTCGAGCAATTTCAGCCAGCGATCATCAGTCGTCCCGGTCCTGTGTGTGGGATAGGTGAAAGGGTCTTTCAACCCACCGCAAGTGGCAAGTATATATCTGATACGAACACTTCAAGCGCTGAGGTATTCTTCGCTTCCAGTATTTTGTCTTTTGTTCCGACATCTTGTGATCAGACGCCGACGACGATCGTTGAATTCTGGGGCGCAACGCTGTTGATTCGGGATGCCTCGAATCCCCCACCACAGTCGACCAAATGACCATGGGCCGTTTCGATACTGTTCGTGGGATTAACGAAAGGATCTTCCTACACGCTCAACACAACGTCAACAGAGTTTCACTCTCTGCTGAACCTTATCTGTCCGCCAACAACATCGAGGTTTATCCGACCTTTATATAATATTACTTGCCATTGCGGCCACTGGGTATGGTCTTTTTCTAAAGACATAAATTAACGTTCTACGTCAAAATATCGTTTGATTAATTACGATAACTTATTTCTCTTAAAAAAGGCCGTTCCCTGGGGATGAAACGGCTAGCAGTATACAATATATTTACACAATTTTTGTTTGCTTCAGTTTTTTTCACGGATAATTGATTTTATCACAATCGGTGAAGGTATGTGATAAAGGGCGAAAACGAAATTATTGCGACACCGAAAATGTCATGCCAATTTTCTTATAATGCTTAAAATCAAACCAAAATTTTAGGGTAGTCTTATACATATATTTACTTCAAAAATCAAAAGAAAAGTTAATCGATGGAGCCTTGAGTGTAAAATTGAACGCATTTTCGCTTGATGCCCTCCATCAAAGTCTTTACAGTGTCATCCGGTACCAGTTTCTCAGTTTTTTCCATTTTCTTAACATGTCCTTCTCGTCTTTGACTGTCTTTTTGCTCTTCCGAAGTTCTCGCTTCATCATTGCCCAGTACTGCTCCACCGGGCGCAGCTCCGGACAGTTTGGCGGATTCAAGTCCTTTGGAACAAAATGGACAGAATTGGCCTCATACAACTCCAGGACACTTTTAGAATAGTGGTATGATGCCAAATCTGGCCAAAATAGTGGAGCTTCGTCGTGCTGCTGCAAGAACGGCAAAAGGCGCTTCTCGAGGCACTCAGATTTGTAGATCTCGCCATTTACTGTGCGCTTTGTCACGAAAAGCTCACTCCTCAGTCCGCAAGAGCAGATGGCCTGCCAAATGAGATATTAGGAGGCGAACTTCGACATTTTCTTCTTCTTAAATTTGTCGTCCACATAGAACTTGCTCTTGCCGGTGAAAAACTCCAACCCCGGAATTTGCTTAAAATCGACTTTTATATACGTTTCGTCGTCCATCACACAACAGCCATATTTTATCAGCATCTTCTCGTAGAGCTTCCGTGCCCGAGTTTTAGCCGTCCATTGTTGCCGCTCATCGCGGTTTGAGAAGTTCTGTAACTTGTATGTATGTAATCCAGCTCTTTTCTTTGCATTTTGGACGTAGCTCAGCGACATGCCGATCTTTTTAGCCAAATCACGGCTTGAGATGTTGGGATTTGCTTTAATCATCCGCTTCACCTTTCCCTCCGTCTTTTTGTTCTCCGGTCCCGATTTTCTTCCAGCTCCTTTGCCGTGGTCCAATGTCAATCGCTCCTGGAACCGCTTCAACACTCTGGAGACAGTTGAATGGTGAATGTTCAACATTTACCCCAACTACCAGTGCGACAGGTCAGGAAATTCCAGATGTTTGAAAAGAATTTGTTCTCTCGACTCGCGTTGATTCACCTCCATTTTCGTTGAATCGAAAAACACGACTTCGAGTTTGACAGCATGTAAACAATACACATCAATGAGAAAGTGTGCAAAATTTGGTTGATTTTTACCCAATGGTAAAAAAGATATGCCCTGTTGAATGGGTCGCAATAATTTCGTGTTCGCCCTTTAATAGAGCTAGTCCTGTTTCTATGTCATTTTGTTTCGTTAAAACAACATTTCTGTTTGCATCACATTGCCTTACAAACCACAAAGCTGGATGCGCTTATTGACATATTAGCGACCGCTGCTGGATGGCACTTCCTCGAAAATGGCTTGGAAATTCGTAAAATCCTAATACCACAAAGGACTTACAGTTTTGTGCGACACTGTCTACTTATACAAAAAGTATTAATTCTAACAGGAAGCGTGCTACGGAACATTGCACAGGAGCTACCTTACTAACCGCAACCAATGCTGTAGTTAAAATGTTCATTCCCGGCCAGTTTATGGCCAACACGGAACGCAGATAGAAGTTTGGTGAATTGTAACGACACTGTAACCTGGAGCATTAAATCCATGCTGTGATGTCCCAACCATAAGTTTCCACTACGGCAGAGGTCCACGGCCAAAACAAGATAAATGTGACGAATTATTTATTCACCTTTTTCGTTGTGTAACTAGCGCAACGAATGCAGCATAGGTGTACATTGTTATACGAACAACAGCAACACGGTCGGTGGTCCCATTCACCAGACACGGAATGGTGAAAAGTTGAAGCCACTCTCCCTCAGTATTGGCAAATAAGCTTGCAATCAGACAATGCCTGAAGCGGAAAAGTGGCACATGTTCCCAGCAGTTTCCTGTACAGGTGTTCTGGATGGTGTGTATTTTTTATTTAAACTTGCCCAACAGGCTTTAAAACGCATTGTTTTTTTCCAACATGAGAAATGGAACCGATTGCAGTTTGGTTTGCTCACTGCAATGGTAAAGTTTCTAAGGATCTTGTTCTCGTTGTCGGAATCAAAGCCGGATCGAAATACATAAACCATCCTAATGTCGTCGTTTTTCAATGATAACGAGGGCTTGTATCAGTTGTGTCACCGTAGCATCTAAATGAATTTTGCTAGTGAGCAGGTTTGAACGTTAGTTTTTCACAGCTCAAGGACGAACATTTACATGAAATCAAATCACATAATTTTTGATATGCGTATAGGTATGTAGAACAAAATTACGAAAAGGTCATCAGTGCGAATCCGGCGAGTACACGTGGTTGATTACTGATATCGAAATTTGGCGCGTTTCCATCAATTTATTATAGTAAACTAGTTTTTGAAAATCGATACGATAGAATGGTTCAATGCTTATGTGGCAGTAATTCACGATTTTAATGACTATATTAATAGTTGATTTCATTTGCAAGATCATACGCTCAAGCTGTGGGTAAGTCAACCTAGTAAGATTAGTGTGTTTCAGGCAAATATATCCTTATTTGACACTATCGGTCTTTTTTGATAATATTTGCTGCTTCTTTGCCAATTAACCGCCCAAAAAAACATCTTTAACAGGCCAACGAGGGTACCCACAAATTGAAATGCTCATAACTATGGCTCCCTTTAACCGATTTGGACACTTTTAGATATTTGGGATTTAGGAACATATCCATTATTTGATTCGGTAAAATTGAACCGGATGAATGGATCTCGTTCTAGGTAATCCGGATTTTCCGGAGTAATGTTCCAGTACTAGGGTATGATTTCTAAATTTTAATAATGTCCTTGCAATATGAGCATCAAAACTCTTTAAATTGTCTCGGAAGTCTGTTTTTTATTGTTACGGGACCCTATGGCAATTTGAAAAAGAGATTTGGAATGGAATGGCCACTTACGGCCCCACGGGAACCCGCTCCGGAATGTCCGTTCCGGGGTCAAATCACCAATTAGTTCCAAAACCACGATATGCAGCCTACTGATGCAATTCCAAGAATTTTGATACCTACCCATATTACCGGTATTCCACTGAAATTCACAAATAGTATCCCAGCACTGGAACATGCTTCCGGAAATCCGGATTCCCCGGAACCGTATGAAGCAACCCGATTCATTTTGAACAAGTCTAAAAGTGGATGAGTTCTTGAATCCAAAACACCTAAAAGTAACAAAATCGGTTGGAAATTACCTTAGTTATTGGCATTTCGGTTTTGCGGGTACCCAGGTGCCTATACGTCGGCCTGTTACGTCGTAAAGAAATTCAGGAGCCCCTCCTAACTCCTCCCCCTTACTATATCAACAATATTATTAACCCAAAAGCTTGACTTATCTAAGTTGTCACAAAGTTTTGATTTCCAGCTATGGATAAAACATGGGAATTTCATTAATTGAAACCTAAAAAGGTACCCGGGTACCACGTCGGACACATAACGGTTTACACAGGAAAAATATGGGTCAAAATTGTTGAATACTTGGTGTTGCTATGCTAATTCAATTTAAAAAAATATCATCCTAATCTACAATTATGCAGTGCGCAATGAATGAGTTGCAGAATTGATCATGATAGAAGAAAAAGTTTCGCAGCGGGATGTAGTTTGCGTTATTTTTTTTTTTTGCTTATGTCAGTATGTACTAAATACGCCTGGACAAGGGTGTATCTGTATAAGCGGTTTCCTGAAGTGGATATGACTTGCAGTGAAAAACAAAACCATTATTCCAAAGCTGCTTTGCTGCTACGGATGTGCAAACGCTGCTCGACTGGAAATTGTGGTCAAATACCCCCGAAGCAGAATTAGCCTGTACGGCTAAAGTTAGATAGATTATTCCCAGGAAGCGTTGTGCAATTCAACACAAATTGGTTTGCATTTCTCCTACTAAGCTTCTCCTTGCTATGGCGTATCTGAACTGAGTATCTAAAATGATTCATTTCGAAAGCGCATATTTCTTGAAATGAATTTCTTTTTTTTTTTTGGATTTTGACATTTAGATGTTCTAAGTACATTTTTCCCCATATCTATATGTCTGTAGATCTATAAAATAGAAGTTTCTCACAGAATCGATTCAAAAATGCTAGTTTTGTTCCAGTATTCAATTTGCACGAAACCTTGCAAATGCTCTAGTCTCTAGGTGAGCAAAGTGCACGAGCAACCATTGCTTTTATAATTGGCGCGACTCTATTCCTCTCCGCAAGCAATATCTAACATATCATTTATTTGCTTCGTTATGTTTTAAGCTCCGCTGAACAATACAAGTTCTACCGTTGTTTCCTTGTTTATTTAGTTCTGGTACGATAGAACGTTAGCTGCCCTCTTTGTTGTTAATTAATTCTAATTAGTATTTTTTCTTTCAATGCACTTTGAAATTAAAAGTGGCACCGAAAAGAGCACATACCATTGCTTTTTCATATTTATCTAGGACTAACATTAACTCGGGTTTCATCGAGTTTCGGGTTCCTTCTGCACTCGAAAATGAAATGTTTTTTGAAACATCTGGTTTTGCTTGAATCTTGGTCACCAGTAGTACTGAGGCATACCAACTCAATTATCGCACTGAAAAAATCTCGCAACTAAAAAGAAAACTACTGCACAGTGCAAGAACTTTTTACTCGTTTTATACAACGAAACGAATTCATACATTGAATACATCTGGTAGCTTGGATGGTAGATGATATCTTAATGATAATTTATATGGTGCGGATTATTACGGCTAACATTTGCATGATCTGATACACAATTCGAATTAAATTCGTTGCTGAGTAAAATTTGGCGAACGGGTCACCCAAATAAGGTGAAATTACAATTTCACTATTTGTTATTAAAATCAAATCCAGGTGCATTTGTCAAAAAAAAAACAATTTTTTGCGGTGATACAGATGAGACCCGATTTCATCAGCACCCGATTTTATCTGCCCCCAATTTTATCAGCTTTTTGACCCGATTTTATCAGCTTTACATGAAAATTGATAGTTGGTAGTTTGATGGGCTCTAGCAGACGAACCAAGTTGAATTCTTGAGCATACATTTCTTATCTTAGAGATCCGAAAAATGCTAAAATAAAAATATTATTTATTTAAAATTTTGCTCTGTCAGACCCTCTTAAGGGAAGCTTAAAGTAAATAATCAGGTAAGGTTGCGAGGCAATATCTAAGAAACAAAGAAGAATATTTTAAGAGCTTCGGTTTATTAAAAAGACAGAAAAATATATGTCCCGATTTTATCAATGTCCCTGTTTCATCAGCTTAAAATTCGCCAAGGGGCTGATAAAAACGGGTCATTACTGTTAAACCATTTTAAGGTTTGCGAGCAGTTTGGTTTTAAAAATTTACTACGTTTTTTGAAGCTAGCGTCAATCCGGCGCCAGCTTAGTCGTGTCACTATAGACGTCTGAATAGACGAAGTCGGAACGCAAATTCCATAACTAGTGTATAAAATTTCATTTCACAATTAGCAATCTTCAGGTCAAGGTATTTCTCAATCGATCAATGGCTTAGCAAATAAAACTATTCAATAAATTACAGTGTTATTACAAATTCCTCGACCTGATTGAAAGTCTGTACTAACAGTTAATTGTGCTCAATAAAATTACAAAAGTTAAATAAAATTAAAAAAAAATTAAACTCCATCCAGTTTGAAACTAAAACAATGAACTTTGACCATGTTCTGCAGCGTCATGTTTTATAAAAGTGTTTCAACGTGGAGCTAGAACGGAAACAATTACATCCCCAGTATAGCGTTTTGTTTCATAATTTCAATCAGTTTTATTTTAAAATTTAAATTTGTTTATACCTTTTTCACATTTTAACGACATTTAATTAGCTAGAGATTACTGGGTAGGGAAATTTATGAAAATTAGAGCCATAGTACTCAAGTGAGAGCAAGGATGTGAAGTAAACAGATCGGAAAACTAGAAGTTTACGGGCTTAATCTTTGTCTTCTGTTAATGAGGGTCGACCGACAAAAATTAAGCCACGCAAGATCACCACTGAAAACCTGTCGACGATTAGCATCAATCTTAATGATGATTGCCTGTTGTTTATACCACTGCTCTATTTTCGCTTAATTCAAAACACGTTTATAAGTATGTTTTAAATACATAGAGCAGCCCAGGTACTCGAATTGGAAAAACTGGTTGAAAATAACTTTGAGAACAATAACGCTTAAGAATTTTATACTATAAAGAACATCCACCAAAACTCCTACTGGGGACAATAAATTCTAGTTTTAACCCTCCGACACTCGAGCCATTATATTTTGTGCAACACCTTCCGAAACTCTAGCGAAATCTTCTTCAAGCACCAACGGCTACTCATTCGGGGAGCCATTCGCCTGAACCTGAGTGTGTGTACTGAATACTCTTTATATATGTTAGTTCTAAGCCACAAAAAGAACGGCAGCGTATATCAAATTTAACGTTCGCAACAAAACTGGTCGAAATAATAAATCAAAACGCTATGCTGGGGATGTGATTTTTTTCGGTCCGATTCCACTTTGAAACTCTTATATAAAATACTACACTGTTGAATATACCCTAAGTAATTTGATTGATAGGTTTACAAACATTTGTAGGTTTACAAACATTTGCAAACCTGGGATAAAAATTAAAACTGATCACTGCTTTCCCTTGGTCAGATGGCATTGCTTTTGACTTGACTACCAAAAATTCTCTCTAGATAAGTTTCGCAACTTCTTGTAAACAAATTAAAACTGAAGCTGTTCTAACATAACTCAATCTCCTCGCCCAGCAAAATATCCAACTAAGCCTTTCAGTAGGCGCAAATCCAGTTGAGTTCGTCCGTGCTTTCGAAATACCTAGCAGAAACACACTGTCAGATGCCGTAGAGATAATAAACACATCACGTATATCCGAAAAATGAAACATGTGCGCCAACAGGCCCATTACCCTGTCTCAGTGGTGTAGCCAAGGGGATTAAAACCCCCTTTAAACCAAAATTAATTGGATTTAACAAAAAAATATAGATGTTAACATAATTAAATTTTATAATAATATTTGTCTGATCAATACTCAAAGTATTGATTATTTTAAGCATCTTGGGGACTTTTGGAAAATTGTGGATTGGGTTGTTCGGATGAACCGGAAACTATATTTTTGTAGCAGCACTATCAGCGGAAGCTCAAAAACTGCAAATTAAGTTATTTATTAAAGTTTTTATTATTTGTATAACAAACTTACTTAAATAGTATCATCCTTCTTCCAATGTCGAATCTTCCCTGATTTCACCTCCTCCTCTTCTCTCCTGCTACTCCTTCCTATTAATTTTTCACTGCTATTAATCAATTCTTTAAATTAATTTTAGTTTGCTAGCGGTTTGCTTGTCGTCCGACTCAGCGAACGACGACAGATATTCGGGTGGCGAGATAAAATATTCAACGAATTTAATCTCCTCTAAGCCTCTTCTTGCTGCATTATTCTGATAATTTTATAATTTATTGCTTTTGTTCGTTATTTTTTTCAGATCACAACTTACAATTTGCTAGCCGTCCAAATTCACGTACGGCGACAGTAGTACAGAGAGTAGACTGCTCTACAACTAAATCTTCGAGTTTTTCCTTTACCTAAATTCAATTTTTTCGCAATAAAAAAGATTATTTTCCGACTATTTTCCTCACGCACAATTTCTTAGTTTGTTTTGATTCAACTTTTTTTTCTTTTTCTTTCCTCACATGACAGCGTTTCCTCGAACTATTTCACCTTTGCGAGTGGTCTCACTTGACATGGGTTCGGCTGTCTTGCCGACTGCGGTATTGAGCTCTTGTCGCCCGGTCTCACGAACACTTCTGCAGCTTCCTGGTTGAAAACAATCCCATTTGCTTTTACCGGCTTTGTTTATTATTTTCCACCAGCTAGTGATGTAGTATTTGTGCCATGTGACGTGTACGTACATGAGCCGTAGAAAAGTCTATTACCGACTGCCGACAGTGACTGCCCAGCGGTGTCAACATACCCTAGCCCGTAACATCCGAAAATTTCTTCGGAATTCCCGGATTTACCATCCTGAATCTCCAACACCGCCAAATTCACCGCCGCACGCCTATGCACCTTTCCATCCGCAGTTCTTACATCCGCTTGACGAATCCTTCCATCCGCTCCTCTGACTACTTCTTGTATTCGTCCTCGTACCCAGTTCTTCCTATTCTTCCCATCAACCACGAACACTAGATCTCCAGCTTGCAATGGCTTTCGATCTTCTATCCTTTTTGGTCGATGATTCAGAGTTGGTAGATATTCCTTCGACCAACGTTCCCATAATCTGTTGGCGAGATACTGTGACCGCTTGTAATTATTTCGTAGAGCTTCCGCGATGCCAGCAGAGTCTCCCATTCGCACGTCCGCACTCGTCACCGTTCCACGGAGAAAATGGTTGGGGGTGATAACTTCTTCCTCAGCTGATTCTTGTGGGATATATGTCAATGGACGAGTGTTAATGATATCCTCAGCTTCAGCCAACGTTGTTGAAAGGATTTCGTCCGTTAGCTTTAGGCCATCATCTAGCACATGCAGAGCCTCTTTGATGGATCGCACCATCCGTTCCCAAACACCGCCCATATCTGGTGTCCCAGGACGATTGAAGAGCCATGCGGTTGCAGTCGATGAGACCTTTTCAGCGCACTCACTGTTAATCTTTTCCATCGCTTTCTTCATCAATATGTCCGCCCCATGGAAGCAGGTAGCATTGTCCGAAAAAAAAATTGCACCACACGCATTCTTTTGTCACTTGCTGTATTGCAGCGCGAGTATTTGGTATCCAAAACTTCTGCCGCAATTCGTTGAAAACGGTTTCTCGATTCGCATGGCCGTACTTCTCGTGGAAATGCAGGATCAACTTTTTTGTTATCTCGTGCTTCCTGGACAGAATTATCGGATACCTTTTGTCGAACGGGATTGACTCGTTCTTTTCTAGCCTGCCCACAGTGGTCCCAAAGAGCGTAAAAGGGGTTTTTTTAGATTGCGTCAAAACGATTGACTTTAGCAATATGGTGTCTTTGAGAAAGTTTCTTGGAGTAGAACTCCCCTTCTTTCTGTCTTATCAGATTAATGATTAATCCCCCTAATAGTGAGTTACGAAATTTATTTTCTCCAATAATTCAGATAGACAAATACTTACTTCAGCAAAGTTGTAGAGAAACTCATTACAAACATTTTACCCGAAGACTTTAACTCTCTATCTTTTAAGGTTTTTGAGATATGGGACATTATTTGTAAAAGACCCCTTAAAACAGTTTTTTCATCATAAGTTTTCTTCTAGATTTTTTCCATTATATAAATGTTCTAGAACATTATTTGGACTATTAAACTGCATTACTTTGTCGAAGACGGAAACTTGCTATCGCTAGTATGTGTGGAGATATTCACGTTTTTTGATTGAAAGTAGCTTTTTTTTCCAATGCCGATAACTTTTAAACGGGCAAAAACGGGCAAACCACTTTGTAAACAAATTAAAGTGCAATTTTGCTCTTTGGGACCACTGTGCTGCCTCGTACCCTCAACACACCCTCTGCATCAAGCACCGGCGACAACTTGTAGAGGCAACTAGATTTTTCAATTTTTGCAAGTGGCAGACCTGGTTTATGCTGCAGGTCTTTCATCAACGCACACATCTCGTCCGGAAAACTGTCAAATTGCACCTGCTTCCACAGAATGGTTTCGGTCTCTCTCAGTACCTCCTGCTGAAGTGGCTTCTGAACAGTACTCAGCCTTTATGTGTCTTTGCTGGATCTTCGTGGCCTTGGATGTAACGATTGGTAACCCGGCTTTCTTACGCTGAATGTTGGCAATGAAGCGCACTCCCGTTGCAGTCACTCTAACCAGCTTTACCCATCGAGAAACAGCGTCGACCACCGCATGACATAGCACGACTCCTCGCGCTTCATCATTCGTCTCATCTATTTGCCCAGTGTATGGCCACTGATCGCGCGATTGATACAGAAAATACGAACTGTTCTTTCATTCCGCATCATTCTGTAATGGTGGACCACAGCCCCATTTGGTGAGCACATCTGCATCGTTTTGCTTTGATGGCATCCAGTACCAGTCTACCAATCTCGTCAAGTCCAGAATCTCCCCAACTCTGAATGCGACGAACTGTTTGTATCCGTGCGTATCGGAATGCAGCCAGGAAAGAACTGTTCGTGAATCGGTCCAAAGAAAAGTGCGTGCGATCTTTAAGTTATGTGACGATAGAATCGTTTGACTCATCCTGGCCCCAAGAACCGCAGCCATCAACTCCAACCGAGAGATCGATTGTCTCTTAAGCGGAGCCACCTTTGCGCGGGACATGATCAGGCTACACTGTACCGCTCCGATCACGACAGCACGCAGATATGCAACACAACCGTAGGCATGTTCGCTCGCATCCGTAAAAATGTGCAATTCAAGCGAGTCGACCGAAGTCGATACAGCATCCCCTAAATAGCATCGCGGGATTCGCAAGGCTTCTATCTGCGGCAACAAGTCGGTCCACTGTTTCCACTTTAACCAAGCCTTGTCGTCGATTAGTTGGTCCCATTCACAACCGTTTCGCCACAAGTGTTGAATGATTATTTTACCATGAATTGTAAAGGGAGATAGCAAACCCAGTGGATCGAAAAACCCCATCACACAACTCTGTACTATCCGCTTCGTCGGTCGCTCACCGTCGTATAGGTACGCTTTTATATCCTCACGGTGTTTTATGGTGAACGCAAATACATTCCGATCCGGATCCCAGAATACTCCTAGCACACGCTCGCTACATGCCTGTTTATCTTGGTTTAAGAGTACCGGTTCCATTGGTTTCTCCTCTCCCAGAGCTGACAGCCAATTGCGAATCTCGGTGAGTTCGACACCCAATTGCGAATCTCGGTGAGTTCGACACCCAATTGCGAATCTCAAACCCGGCTTGTTTATGGATGTGACTCACCTGATTTGCACGTTCTACGGCTTCTTCGACGGTGTCAACACTGTCGAAATGGACATCGACATAATGCCGATTGATAATTGCCCCCGTAGCTTCCGGATATTGTGCCGCATGCTCTTCTGCATTTCGGTTCTTGATGTATTGCGCCGACGCCGGAGAGCACGTCGACCCAAACGTGGCGACATCCATCACGTACACTTTCGGTGGCTCACTACTGTTATCCCGGAAGAGGAAACGTTGTGCTTCCTTGTCCCCGGGTATAATTTTCAGCTGGTGATACATCTCTCGGATATTCCCGCCAAAGACAATCCTTCGTTGGCGGAACCCAATGATCACCGACATTAATGGCACGAGTAGATCGGGTCCCTTCAACAACATCGAATTTAGTGAAACTCCTTGCACAGTTGCAGCAGCATCCCATACTATTCGGACCTTGTTGGGTTTTTTTTGGGTTCAACACAATATTGAGAGGAAAATACCACACTTTGTCACATTCGGTGCCAACCAGGTCTGATTCTGTGGCTAGATGAGCATATCCATTCTCCAGGTACCTTTTAATCTAATCCCGGATGTTTTGGTACAATTCCGGTGATTTCTCCAACTTTCTTTCTAGATGCTTCGTCCGCTTGAGAGCCATGGGATAGCTATCCGGAAAATGCACATCGTCCATCTTCCAGAGAAGTCCGGTCTCAAAGCGATTACCCACGCGTTTCGTGGTTCGCTCTAATATCGAACGAGCCCGTTGGTCTTCAACCGATTCCTGCTGTACACTCACCACCGATTCTTCCAACGCATAGTGACTCTTTAGAAGGTCATGAATTGCTTCAATGGATACCTCTTGATGGTACCCTAGATAGCTTCCTGTCATCGCTGAATCTGCTTCTCTCGGTCCGTAAATTGTCCAGCCGAGCTTGCAGTGAACTGCGATCGGCTCGTTTGTAGTTCCGGCTTTCGCTTCTATCGGGGCAAACGAATGGATATTGTTAAGCCCTATTAATATTTAATTTTTTTTTCAAAGTTATCGAAAAAGTTTGAATCTCTGCGCAGCTCGAGCACATGAAGCTAGGTTTCAAATGGATAGTTTTCAGATATTTAATAAAAAGGTTTTCTTGAATTATTGTATTATAAAAATACTCAGATTTTTCCTTGAAAAAAGGTTTTTATTTGTATAAAAAATTTTTGGAAGCTTTCATAGTGTGCTCGGATGCTATCAAGTTACGATCATCAATTTATGATTTTTTATGTAAAACGCTTTGGGACACTTATTAATATGGTCAAGTTCGATCAAATATCGCAAAAAAAACAACTGCCACTGGGCTAACAGCCGACATGAGAATTCCACCGCACACACAAGCATAAAAATAAATCAACTGATTCCAACGCAAACTCACAAGCATTGCACGCACGTCGCACCCCGCGATGTGTAACTCAATCCAAACTCATTAAGTGTACACACGACTCAAACCCATCGCATCGCACTCGTTCGTGTATGCAAAGTTTCAAAACGCACAGCAGGGTTAAGAGGGCACGATAAACTTTTCACAGAACACGAAAACGGGTGCAAGTTGTATAGGAAATTATTTCACTCGGCTCAATTTGTCATTTTTGTGGCTTTTTGTGTATAATTTCTGTGTCTGCATGTTCCTGCATGAAATGTGGGTTTGGTTAGGAAGTGTGGTTAGGAAACTCAAATAATTCGTAATTTTGTTGCTAAAATATATATTTTTCGGATAGAACAAAATATGCAGACTTTTTGCGCATTACATTGTTTTTGAAATATTAAAATTGACGGCGCCGGTGGTTGAGTTGTAAGCGCGACCGTCACCCATCCCAGTTGGTCTGGATTCAATCCCAGCCGAGGTCGTTGAGATTTTGCTGAGGTGAAAAAATTTGTGGTCACGTCTTGCTTCGGAAGGGGAATACATCCGTTGGTCCCTGGTCCATGAGTTGATGGGTCGTATCTAGTCCAGATGGTGGAGTCACCTCCCTGGCTTCGTAGCGGAAATAGGCTGATGGAAAACAATTAGAACATGAAAAGAATCGCACCCCTATACTTACTAACAAATATCCTCCTCGCGTGATACTTATCGAGTGTACAGTAGTATATACAGCCTCTAGCAAAAGCAAGTATCGGACTAACATTCCTTCCCTTTCCTTCCGCGATTTACGTTTGGGCCTGGCCGGCGCTGATATTGATCAATAAACACTTTAGGATTGCCAGGACTTGCACTTCGAAAGATATTCCGCTACTCCCAAGCATAATTATCTACTGTTCAGCGAGTCCAGATCGATAACGGAGTGGCAACCAGGGGTGGTCGCACAAGCTCAAGCACAAGCTAAATTTGAAATATTAGAAATACAAAATTCGGATCTCACTTCTAGGGTCAAAGTCAAAAGTAGGGGTTTCTCAAATGAAGAAACTTTCCGGAATACATCATCAGCCTAAAATGCAACATTCATGGGATATTGACTTCTGACCAGCTTATTCTCAGATCTGGACCACTGTGCGTAGTGGTGCACGGATTTCTAGCAACGCAGCTAAGGCGTTGCCACCAACCCGCATGACCCAAAATGTCTCTCTCAGCTTGTGTATTTCAAAATCTTCTGAATCTTCATAACTCGAAGCGGCCAAGACTCTATAATATAACGCTACAATGAGTTTGTTTGTTTCATCTACGATCTCATTCAAATCGCTTGAAAATTCAGTCGTTGGTTTATATCCAAGTGTGTAAAACCAAGCCACCAATCCCTTTTTGTATAGATCCCAACTCATAAATATCGGTTTACGATATGTAACGATATCTAGCGAGATGTTTAAATGATCAAAGGTTATGTATTTAAGATCAGATATAGATGGTTCGAGTTTATTAGGTACGAGGTACGTTCATAACTTAGGCATAATACGGTCGGAGCAGAGAGTAACGTCCAGCATCTTTTCTATCAGATCGTGCTACTGTTGGGCAATTTTCTATTCCATCAATTCAATGCCTCTCAAATTGATAACAGGGTTGCTCCAAGTTATGTGATGTGCATTTGAATCACTGCCGATTGCGAGTGGTGAGTTTTTCCCGAACAGTACAACACAACCCTTTTGACATCATCAGAAGAGGATGGGTCATTATGCGGAAGATATACCAATTAATTGACGTATTTCTCGCCTAATCCTATCAATTTCTTGTGGATTTGTAATGTATTTTTGTCGAAACCAACAAAGGCGATGTTAAGTAAATTCCCAACACAGAAGTTCGCATATCGTAAAAGCCGACTAAAACAGCTGTCTCCAAGTCGAGGTGTCTTCCCGTACCGAGGACTGAATTGCTGACAAACCTTATTCTTAGCCAACAAGCCAATGCGTAGCAATATATATGAGACATTCCTTCCAAGGGAGAAAATTGGTTTAAAACCAGTTTGAACATGAAGACCCCAGGACTTGGTTTGCATTTCGATTTCGTCTTTCCAGAGCTCTGGCATTTATCATGGTTTACGCTAGACCGAAATTGGAACACACAAAATTGATATTCTCCCATATTTTTCGGAGCGATCATGTTTTGTTGCCATCAAAATGAAAACTTTCAGAGACATCTACTGATGTGAGATAGACATTTAATACGATGCGTTTCGGATATTTTCGCGAATGGAAATTCCTTAAACCGAAAGCTGTGCAATTCTATTTGGTCCCATAAACGATGTTCATTATTTATAGACGGTCACTATTATATCAGTGATGCATGTAACAAATCGTCCATCCTATCTAAAGTACATTTTACCAATCGTCTGACATGTCTAACGTACATTAAGTTTAATGTTTTTACGCTTAACCTAGTTTGCCTAAGATCTGCATGCCTATTGTCCGTATGCCTAGCGGACTAATGCTTAACGTCGTAGCCCTCTAAAATTTAAATTAAAAGAAAATACATATTTTACAGTGCTAGCATGTACAGTAACCCCCAGTGACAGTTTGAGAAATATGACTGATATAAAGTTTTCCGTTTATCTATGTTGTAATGATTTTCAAGCATTACAAAGGAGTGCACCCGGAGCGTCAAAGACCGGAACAAGACTAACAGTAGAGATGGTCGGAATTGAACTGTCCAGGATGTATTAAGTTAGTATCGGATTTAATTTTTCCAAAGCAGGAACTGGGCCCATACCCGAGAATTTGGAATTTGTAGTGCGGGCACGATTCGGGTTAGTGTTACCCAATTCTTCTATTTGTAGAATCGGTTCGAGTTGGCGATTCTCAAAATAAAAAATGATTTCGGGTCCGTTCAATGGTTCCAAAGAAAAATAATCCGGAACATCTCCAGCTACCGGCACTATACGCCTTTGGATTGTGAGTTGCAGCCAACTTGCCCCGGTCTGGCGTTTGCGGTGAAGTTTCACACTAAAACAAATATATTTATAGCTTACGAATGCATGATACTTTGTAACTTCGCAAATAAATCCATTTTGATCTAACCACCCAATACGGAATGTACATCTGTTTACAAATGTGGCGCCGGGGAAGCGTTGCATGGCGGTTGAATTGTTTGAAACTGCACCAATATTTGTGTGCAAGTGGAAGGAGCCCTACGGGACCCGCTATGGTGCTGCTAGGTACAACCGATAATCACGCCAAACTGGAACGGATAGAGCGCGATGCGGCGCCTCGTAGCAAAGATAAGGAACGAACTTATTATTAATGCCAGTATACAGCACCAGATGTGCTTGCCAGGCAGTCTGGCCGGTGGCACTGCAACTCTGGCCTGGCAGGGCAGTATGTATGTATAGCGACTCGGCAACCAAGCGAGCATCCATTTGTCGTCCATTCGTGACCGTTACTCGAGGCGCTCCCAAAATATGCATGAACGGCCCGGTTAGGATATGCACCCGACAGCATTGTAGATCACAGCCGACGGTTCTCCAGCAGCCGGCGTCTGGCGAACCAGTCGCTTTGGTAGAATGAAGACAGATAGTGCCTCGTGTGTGATCTATTTCGACGATAGATTTAAATTTATCGAGTGGAGATGTGGGAATGCAGGGAACGATTTTTATCAGCAAAACCCAGGTCTTCCGAGAACGGTTAGAAAAAGTGGAGGATTTTTGCAACATGAAGTTGGGAAAATTTGTTCTCTCGTATCTCTTTCTTTGTGGCGCAATATGACAACCCTCTTCGTTCTCGTTCACATTGCGTTCTTTTTGTGATATTACTGGACAGTTTTTCTTTTCAATTTGAAATGGGTTGCAGTATTCTCGTTCCAAAGCAGCAACACTATGTACATTCCGAATTCATACACTTCTCGACGACGGTTTTAAATGTCAACCCAGCTACCTATGAAATGGAAAAATTTCCCTGATGGTCGGAATCCGGAAAAGGCAATCACAATATATCAAAAAATTAATTCCCTGAGCGGTCAAAAGGCTTTTGCTTCGATTGTCATCTGTTGTCAAGTGTTCTCTTGAGAATCTTTTATGCCATTTGGTCAATCTAAAGACACTATAACACAAGGAGTACGCGATAAAACGTGATGTGTTAGGCAGACAAGAAAAAGATAAAGTAGAACAATTTGATTCTGCAATTTGCACTATAACGGTTGTGCTTGTGAACCTTTGAATTGAGTGGCGTTGAGTTTGGAAGCACTGCGAAATAGTTTTTAGGGATATATTGGCTTCAATGGCAGTATGCTATATTTCACCCTAAGGAGAAAAATTGGGTAAACACCAAAATTTCTCACTAGGACGAAAATTTGTTTGGTAAAACCAGTCTTTGCACTTGAAGGGCACAAATCTTTATTTGTTACACGGGTGCGTTTCGGCTTCGCTTCATCAGAAACCGACATTAACTTTTTGTCGGAATAGATAAGCACCGGCTTGACGCGAATCCCTTAAAACTAAAACACACTTTGTGTTTCAATTGAACGACTGATGAAACGTTCAATGTCACGTTCCCAGTATGTAGTCGGGCATTTGTTCTTTGCCTTGTGGTCTCATCATTTCCTGAGCGGAAGGAAAGGATAAGGAGGAGGGAGGAAGTAGAATTGGGTGGGAAAAATAACAACACAAAACAAAAACAAACAGCAGGTAAGTTAGCCTCACAAGTAGTTCAACTCGCCTGCGAGTAAGCGTAAAGCTCTTTACCACATTGGATAAGAAACTGTAGTATGTCTCTGAGTTTCAGTCGTCCAAACATGGTGTCGATTTTTTGTCTACGTTACCGACAGTCAGTGTAACTGTGACAACACAGATATCGCGAGTTGTGAGCTCCGATATGAGATACCAGTAGCGGCGCTAAGGGGGGGGGGGGGGCGAAGGGGGCTGTCGCCCCGAGCGGCAAAATTTGGGAGCGACATATGCTGCTCAACATAATTTAATTATTTATTAGTGATTATCCTTGTAGAAAATTAAGAGTGTTAACGATCAGAAGTACAACGCATCTGACGGAACAAAACAATATATCTGAACCTGAACCTCAAACGTAACGATCTTAGCAAATGCAAACGGAAATTGTTTTACAATTCCTTTATTAAAACTTAACTATTTTTGAGAATAAAAAAAACTCTGTAATGGCCTGAAATTAACAAAAGGAAGAATAAAGGTAAAAGTGCAGATTATGTCTCAGAAATAAGGAACCAGAAAAATTGGATTTTTTCAATAACCTTTTAAAACTTTTGGGAATTTCCAACACTATGCAATTAGTTTTTGGCAAATCTTTGCACTAACCCCTTTAAATCTTTTATTACCTACCGTACCAATCAGTCTAATGCCACCATGCCCTTTCCTGTATCAATATGTCGTCTCTAGCTCACTCCTTTCATTGCCGTTTGTCGCCAGCTTCGCAGAGCACGAGGACTCCTCAGGTTCCCTTCATCTTGGTCGACCCACCTTGCTCGTTGTGGCTACTTGTGCAAGTCGGATTAGTTTTGGGAACCATTTTACCGGGTTGTCGTCCGCCAATTTAACGACGTGCCCAACTCATCACAGCCTCGCATATTTTGCTGTTGCAATTCGTGGTTCATACGTCATCTCTGCATGCTGTTTTCCAACTGCATTGGATCATGGATCGTTCGCAACATCTTACATTCGAAAACACCAAGGGTACGTTGCATTCTTCAGGCGCCCTTGGCGGAGCCTCAGTTTTGTGCCCTGAACACCACTTTGGCTTTCTTTTCTGTTCGAATTTTGAACAATAATTGAGTGTGTAATTGAAAATGGCACACTTATCGTGATTTACTTTATGACTTATCTGCACTTAGTTTAAAAAGTAAATTAAGATATCGAAGTATGTAGACTTTAAAAAAGGACGATAACTATTTTTTAGAAAATCCTTCGAAAGTGACGCGGAAAATCGAAAGCATCAATATAGATTACTATAGATATAGATATAGATCACTAAAGTTTGAAGACATTATAAAAATAATTTTACTGCAGATTTGTTTTTCGAGGTTAGGTGCTTGATGTCGAGTGCTGAAGCATTTTTCAAGAGACTTTATGACGGACATACATAGTTGAGATCGGTGGTGTTGTTACGGTTTCGATTAGATGATGCGTGTGGTGAAGTGGTTAGTTGTTTCAAGGACCGCTTTTACCAGTGAGTGAAGATTTTGAAAGGCAATCGCACAGGACGAAACAAACTTGTATGTTCCCTCAAACTTACATCGGGTGAACTTTAGCAGTATTGATGTGTCGGACTTGTACCGCGTGTCATGTTTTGTGCTAAATAAAAGCAAATAGACCATTGTAGTAATAAAACCGCGAGTGGCAAGTGCGCAAAGAATCAAGATCAAGCCGCTCTAAGCACTTTTTACAGAAATACCAAGGAGAACTACTCCTCACCACGACAAATCGTTATGCTTTCTTGGCTTAGGAAGAGTATGACTCTGACGATCCCCATCGTGAGACATCTGTTACTTCTCCTAAAAACTGTAATCGAACCAGCTGGACTTGGAACTTTGAGATCAAACAAGGAGCTTCCAGCGTTTCAAGAAACACCAAAAATTGGGTTAGCTTCTCGCTGATAAAGAATCTAACTTTCTTCATGATCTTTGCTACAATTTTAGGTGATGGCTTGCTTACTGCCCATGATCAAATATTTGTTCCATTTTTGTTGCTATACAACTATGGAAACGAGCGTTAAGTTTGCAACAATTTTCGCTATTTTCAATTGAAAGTCATTGCAGTTCGTTATTTAATCTTCTATTAACTTTAGATTTGAGATCAACGCTATTTATTGTGAATGGGACTGATAAGGTCGCAGCGTACTCTTTTGTTAATTTTGGAAAAAAATCAGTTTAGTGCCTATTTTTCACCAACCATAAATTAGCGTGCAAAACGCATTTACCCTACTTATTTTAATGTTTATCCTTACTTATTTTATACAGCAGATTTCTGTGTTCCTCTAAGTTCACCGCCCTTGGCAGGGGTCAACCTGGCCAACCGCACACTACAGGTCTGCATAGCCCATTGGCCAACCGGTTCAATGAACATTTTGCTTACCGTACCGTATCGTACATTGTCCGATCGAAAACCCGAGCCCAAAGTATCTGCCGGAATACATCTCTGAAGTTCTCTGCTGGTGTGCTCATCGGCGGTCACCATGCTCACCATACAATCCTCCGGTAAAATCTGCTAAATCACCCAGTGGAATGATCTACCCAATTACCTGCTCTGTCACATGGCAGTTGATGTTTATTATTCTTCAACCATATGATTTCCTTCTGATCCTCAACTAGATTCGGTGTTGGGAATCTGTTGTCAGCTGCGCGCGTCCACGGGTTGGTTAGCGCACTACTATCATCGTCTACTGATTCGCCATGTAGATGTTTGTCATAATACTGCTTCCACCTATCGATTATTTCAAACATATCTCCCGTGACACATAGGCTTCGCGAGAACGATACGCCATCTCGTAAAACTTCCTTGTCTTATTATCGTCGTATAGCTCGATCTGGATTGTTATCTGGATCTATCTTTTTTTTATCCCTGCTTGTCTCTATCGTTTCTCGTTCACCCTGTATTATTCTCGCCTCTGCCCTATTCTCCTCTTCATCTCAGTAGTGCTACCGGTGGTGCTTCATAAGTTGCTCCAGCCATCGAGAGTAGTCACGCCGTCCTATTCTTCCGTTGTTAGTTCCGTCTCCAGCTTCTGCACGTATTTTCGCAGCACGAACGTAGCTGCTAGATGTTGAGCCTCGGCGTCCATGCTCACGAGTGTTGTACTAACATTTCTGTGGCTGTGAAAATCTCGTATCGTTGGCAGTTTTCGTTCGTTACGGAGTGCAGATTATCCGGTTTGTACCTGCTGCCCTATCTGCGCGTTCATATCGCCGTAAATCAGGTTAACCTCCCATCGTGAGCAGCTGTCGTAGAAACGCTCCAGGTCAGCCTAAAATGCATCTTTGTCGTTCACTAGTCCCGCTTTGTATGGGCAGTGAACGTTGATGATACAGTAGTTGAAGAAAGGGGCTTTTGCTTGTCACTATATACACATTATCTCGCTGTTACCTGATCAAGCGTGGGTGAATCTTGTTCAGCACTATAAAACCCAGCTCGTTGCTCAGGTAGAATGTGGCTGCTCGATGTTCGCTTTTTCACACATTCTGTCCGTTCCGAGTTTGCAGCTCGTCGTGCAGAATTCGGTCGATCCTCTGGAAGCCAAGCGACCTAACCCCTAAATAGCTAGCGTTGAGTTTTTGTGAAAATTTTTCAATTTACTGTGCTTTTTACTCATTTGAAATAAAAATTGCTAACTTTCACGAAAAAATCCGCCATTTTATGAGTAAAATAACCACTTAATCAAAAAAATTCACAAAAACTCAACGTAGGGGTTAGGTATTTTTTACATACAATGTGTATGCAAAATTTAAAAAGAATCGGTTGATACTTTTTGAATGGCAGTTAACACCGCAAATCATGTTTTTTGCAGAGATGTCCTACAAAAAGCTTCGTCACCGAGTCGCTCGTCGATATTTTTGCATGAAAAAATCACAGAATTTTATTGAAATGATGAATTATAATACACAAAAGTTTTGATTAGTTCGCTTCAACCGAATTTGTAAAAAAAATCACAAAAAAAGTATTTTTTTCCTTGCTGAAACCCTTAACCCCCCCCCTTAAGTGCGATCTTATGAACAGAGTTGTAGCCTCACTTTGCTCACCGTGATTAGTAAATTAGTAAATTGGTAAAAAAAAACAAAGGGAATTCCGCCATTTTAATTTGGTCCAGGCTTGTGTATATATACATTTTTTATTGAAACTTGAATAAAAAAAACCAATAAATTATTTTTAGGTGCAATATATGTTTTATCGAGAAAATGACTGAAAAGGGTTTCATTCCGCAAGATTATAAATTGTTTATGAAAAATCTGCCTAAAAATGAAATTCGTGGCGACACGTCCAAGTTTCAAAGAATCTTAACATCAAGTAATGTTTCGAGTAAATCTCGTTTTTCTTTATTTTAATTCAAACGAGTACATCCAGTGTAAAAAAACTAGATAAATTTCAAAATAATCATTGTTGTTAACTATTTTGTATTTCATAGTTGCTCTACGTTTATGCTGGAGATTGATTTGTGCTATTCTAGCCATTGTTGATTATAGAACTGCACATTTCATTTCCAGCATAAATAGCACAACAACTAGAGGACACCAAGCAAGTTTGGATGTTAACGCATATAGCAAGCCATATCAGGTTTAAAAGGGACACATCATTTGATTCCCAGGATTTGCGAATAAAATAATGGTCCACTGTGTCAGAGATTCGCATAACACAGTAAGGGCAAAACCCAAAATGCTCCGTGCGCTACTGGCATATTTTAGACCCTCCAGTCATTAATCCCTCGGCACGGAACTACACCTTCACTTAGGGACTCCTGCTTTCAGTCGACTCCAACGACATGGGAGCAGGAACCCAGTGGCTCAATTCGTGCCCGGACACTACACGGCCTCTGGACAAGTTCATCTGTACACATCGAAATTTTATAATCGAAACCCAGTGCAACTTCACCGAACTACCATCGGCCGAGCCAACAAAAATTCGGCAAAATTATGCGGATCATCGGCGAAAAAACTTCGGTGCATAGAGAGAACGCTCCGTTGCGTAAAGTAGCATACTGGGAAGTTCGCCCAGCTCTTCCCAGGCTCCGTTCGCCATTGAGAAGATTTTAAACCCCCTCAACAATTTTACACATAGCACGGGTCACATGACACTATGGAATTGGGGTTCCCTGTTTGGTGGATTTTTACCACCAGAACGGGTAGTCCGTACTATAATTCTTAGCCGGTTGAAACAGCCACTACACGGCTTAACTAGGCTGTTCGGAGATATAAGCAGACATTGAAGGACAGCTTACATAGATGGCCGAACAGCTGCACAATAATTTTTAAGAATATTTAATATGATAAAACATTACAAAGATTATTTATTTCGAGGAGCTACACACCTTTCTAAACTAGTGCACCTTCAATAGGATGGTGTTATACCCATCCGTTAATACCAATAACAGTCAAGTATTACACTTCATTCTGTTCTCTAACGAGAACTCTTAAACTCGGTAGTTCCACTAGACTTTAATTAAGTCGATCAAACACATAGGATATACAATTGCTAAGCTTTACTTTTAGTATTACATAATATCTTCAGATTCTTCACTAATATACATGATAAAGTATTGCGCTTTTGTTGTCTTTTGGGTACTATATTGCCAAATCTACATCTAATGCTTCCGCTGACTTTAGGGCGTTTGATTGCTGTTCAAATGGTCTGAAAGCAAATTAAGAACGTGTTGAATCTCGACCGAAACAAGATTAAAATATATAGTATTAATGCCGGATGAAGATAACACACTTTGATCAAGGCTATAATTATCGAGTCCTAAAAAGGATCTGTGAAATTAGAAAATTTTTGGGAAAAAAATTAACCGATATTTAAATACTTTTACAAAATTGAACAAATTTTGGTTGCTCCCAATAAGATTTTCTTCATTCGTACCGTGACTCTCATACAGTTCGGGTATTTTTTAATCTCGGTGCGGTGTGTGATTAGACGTTTTGTCTCGGTTTTGCCTTGTCCTTTTTTTCAAGGACACATTCCCAAACCTTTTGTTTGCCCAGTAAGGATTAAACAACAGCCAGCTAGGTAAGCCGGATTTGTGCATCGTGAGAAGCCAATTTAAACACAGGTGATCTTTGCCTTTCTTTACATATATGCTGCTTTCTCTCGTTTGCGGGGAAGCTGACCCGTGCGCTGGCGGTTTCGATAGCTCCCTCCCCGGACGGTCAAATGGAGGTCAAATCAACTTCCAGCCACGACCCATGCAATATCCAGAGCTATCGACTGGTCCCTTGTTGGTTTAATTTCGGCCCAAGACTAAATCGCTTAATCTTCTTCAGATTTCGAATGACCTGACAGAACGTTTTTCGGATGCGACCAAAATAATGGCGAAAGACGACCTCAGAGAAGGTCAGGGTTGTGAAGATCAATTCAAAGCAGGCAAACGATATTTCTTGAGGCGAGCACTTTACGCGGGAATATTATGTGTATTTTACAGCAGTGAGGGTACAGATAGAAGGCGTCGTCAACGATGAGAGTTAGACATGCAAGGATCTGCTGCAGTAGGGGGTTATCTATTTTAAAAATCGCTTTCCCCATCAGGTGAAAATACTTATTTGCAAGTGTTTGCATTCAGTATTAGTCACGGGGAATGGTAAGAAAATTGGTACTCCCAATGAAATCCCTATCTGGTGTACCGCCTTACCGAACTACATCCTCTTACACAACGTCCGTTTGCTTATCCGTCTGTTCGTACCACGCGGGACATAAATTGCACTAAGTGTAAACAATTGGCTAACACAGATTGTAGCAATAAGGCCCGCTGTGGAAAATGCGACTAAAAGTATGTCGATGATCCGTGCAGTAAGAATGCTGAAAAATGTCCTTACTGTGCAGAGAGTCTGCTTGAGATCTCGGCATGTCCCGCGTACAAACTATGAACTAAAACGTTCCCTTGCGGGACGTTCCAAGCGTTCTTTCGCAGAAATGTCATAGAATGCTACGCCACCATCCTAACGAAAGCAAGGCTGGTGAGCCACAAGAGCGTATATCTACTAGGGTGTTTAGAAGTTGTAGGAAGAGAAGGAATGTTTCCACTCTAAAATTATATTGTAATGGCTAGAAGGCTTCCCTGTACGAGGCTCGGAAAGTGACATATCTTGAAAACGCTACAACCAAACCGAAACAAGCGTACCTGGTCTTGGAGGATTATGCTCAGAGAAGGAGTTTCCAGCACTTCCCGCAACATCAAAAACCTCAAGTGTTCCTTTGTTTCAGTTCGAGAATAATCGTGGCACTGGAATTATCAAACTCTCGGATATTGTGTAAAAACTTCAATATTACTGATCCAATTAAAAGTCAGATGTTAACTTTCTGCCTACAGAAACATTTATAAAGCCTCAGTTGACTGCTAAATGCGATTGTATTTTTCGATGGATAACTTGTCTAACGAGGTCACAGGTTTGATCACTATTCTAAAGTGAATTTGCAGAAGTATTATCCCGAAAATAAATTCCTTCAAACTTTAAATTAAAAGCCTTAGATGCGATAAATTCGCTTTATGTGGAACTTGGCTAACTATAAATATCAACTTCAACGGTAAACCGTCATGTGTCCGACGCGGTACCCGGGTACCTTTTTAGGTTTCAATTAATGAAATTCACATGTTTTATTCATAGCTGGAAATTGAAACTTTGTGACATCTTAAAACTTCACTAAGTCAAGCTTTTGGGTTAATAATATTGTTGAAATAGTTAGAGGGGGAGTGAGGAGGGACTCCTGAATTTTTTTACTACGTTACAGGCCGACGTGGTTACCCGGGTTTCCACAAAACTGAAATAACAATAACTAAGGTAATTTCCAACCGATTTTGATACTGTTTGATGTTTTGGATTCGGGAACTCATCCACTTTTAGACTTGGTCAAAATGATTACTTCATTCGGTTCCCGGGAATTCGGATTTCCGGAAGCAAGTTCCATTGCTGGGATACTATTTGTGAATTTCAATGGAATACTAGCAATATTTTTTTATTTATCAAAATTCTTGAAATTGCATCAGTAGACTATATTTCGTGGTTTTGGAACCATTTGGTGAGTTGACCCCGCAACGGACATTCCAGAGCAGGTTCCCGTGAGGCCGTGAGTGGCCATTCCATTCAAATTCCATTTTTCAAACTGCCATTGGATCCCGTAATAACAAATAACAGACTTCCGAGATAATTTGAAGAGTTTTGATACTCATATTACTAGGACATTATAAAAATTTACAAATCTTACCCTAGTACTGGAACATTACTCCGGAAAATCCGGATTACCAAGCACCAGATCCATTCATCCGGTTAAATTTTACAAAATCAAAAGGTGGACGAGTTCCCGAATCCAAAACATCTAAAAGTGTGCAAATCGGTTAAAGGAAGCCATAGTTATTAGCATTTCAATTTGTGGGTACCCGGGTACCCTCGTTGGCCTGTTAAAGGTGTTTTTTTTTTGTTGGACTCATAACTGTTAATGTCGTTCGCTTGGATCAAGATACCCTCTACGGAGAAGTGTTTTTGGGGATCGAAAAATGCTATTCCTTCTACAGAATTAACTTTCCCTCAATACCAGACATTGAAATTGCCTTTTGTCAAGTAACAACCAAAGGCAAAGATCTTTGCATAGCTTCCATATTTATTCCCCCCAACACCGTGACTGACGCCTACACGACATCATAGAATCCCTTCCTACACCGCGACTAGTATTAGCAGACTTTAACTCTCACAGTACGGCATGGGGTTGCCTTTATGATGTTAACGTTAACCGTTCTTCTTCAATTTACAATATTTGCGACAACTTCAATATGACAATTCTAAACAAGGTAATCCCTGGAGGTAATCCCTGATCACCATGGTAGCGACCATCTGCGATCGTAGTCTCGATAGCCAATAGCTCAAGGCCATCGTATGACCTCACACGAAACATTGATTGGAAGAGCTACGCGTCCGCGATATCCGCAAAAATCGAGTCCTCACAAAAGCTTTCTCCGGAGGAAGAGTATGGCTTCCTGGCTGGCTTGATTCTCGATACCGCGACTAAACGCGTACCAGACGTGAGCTCTCGCAGGCCTCCTCTCAACCCATGGTGGGCAAAGAGTGCTCAGACGTGTACGCGGAGAAGACCGCCGTGTATAAGACATTCCGGCACGACGGATTACCCGCGAGCTATCGACAGTACGCAATGAAAACTTTGATGAAAGCCACCAGTTTATAGGAAGTAGGCGCAACTCCAGCTTCTATTAATGGGTAAAACGATCAATCAGATCTTCACATTTAAATATCTCGGGGTCTGGTTCGACTCTAAAGGTACCTGGGGATCACATGAGGTATCTGAAACAGAAATGCCAACAAAGGGTCAATTTTCTCCGGACAACAACTGTAACATGGTGGGGTGCCCACCCATAAGATCTGCTCAGGTTATACCAAACAACGATATTGTCGGTGATGGAGTACGAGAGTTTCTGTTTCCGCTCCGCTGCGAAGCGAACATACGCTTAATCAAACTAGAGAGAATCCAGTATCGTTGCTTGCGCATTACCTTAGGTTACATGCACTCGACCCATATGAAGAGTTTCGAAGTGCTGGTGGGCGCCCCGCGCTGAAACATCGTTTTTTGGATACTTTCATATCAAATGCTCATCCGATGCGACATTCTGAACCCGTTGGTGATTGAAAACTTCGAGAGGCTCGTCGAGCTCAATTCTCAAACCCGATTTACGCCCTTGTACTTCGACTACATGTCACAGAGCATCAATCCTTCTTCGTATAATCCTATTTGTCCGATTTGTAGATACTTCTGATTCTACTATATCCTTCGACACATCAACGAAGGAAGACATTCGTGGAATCCCATACCATATACGCCCACAAGTGATCAAATCTCGAGGGGTCCACTGGCTTCGGTATCTTCAACAATACTATCACCGCTTCATTCAAGCTCAATGATCCCGCTTCAGTTTACGTCGCAGAGTTAGCTGCAATTCAGTACACCCTTGGGATCATCGACACTCTGCCCACAGATCACTACTTCATCATTTCGGACAGCCTCAGCTCTATCGAGGCTCTTCGTGCGATGAAGCCCTAAAAGCAATTCCCGTATTTCCTAGGGAAGATACGGGAGTCCTTGCGTACGTTTTCTGAAAAATCTTATCAGATGCCTATCCCGGGCAATGAAAAGGTCGACTATTTAGCAAAGGTGGACGCATTAGATGGTGACATATACGAAAAAACAATCTGATTCAACAATTTTTTTAGCATTTGTCATCAGAGGACACTCAACAGTTGGCAAATCTCGTGGGGCAATGGTTAACCTTGACGATAGCTACACTCCATTATCCCAAAGGTATCAACGAAGCCTTGGTTCAGGGGGATGGATGTGGATCAGGATTTTATTCTTGTAATGTACCAAGTTATGTCCAACCACTACACACTGGATGCGCATTTGCGGCGTATTGGGCTTGCGGAGAGTAGTCTGTGCGCTTGTGACGAGGGCTATCACGACATCGAGCACGTTGTCTGGGTATGCGCCGGGTATTTAGACGCCAGGTCTTAGTTAAAGGATTCCCTGTGGGCCCGAGTAGACCACCCAATGTACCAGTTTGAGAAATGCTGGCAAATCGCGATTTCCCCTATATGCCCCTTATTTATATTTTCGTAAAATCCCAATTTAGCCCCTCACTTTTATTTCTCAATTTCAGACGTTCCCTGTCCTGCCTTGTGGACCCGATCAGAATGCCACTATGTGACCGCCGTCGCCCTCACCACTACGCCTGCATAGAAGGAAGCTGAAGCGAGAGCGACTCGAGGTTCGATGACCTTTGAAGGATTCCCTGCAGCCCCAAAAAATACCATCCGCCAACCCGGTACTCGACGACCTTCTAGACTGACGTGCTAATTTGTGTCACTGATCTCCCGTTTGGTCGAAAGTTGCAAATTTTGCACTTCTTTCCCTGTCACCATATACGTCTTCTCTCCCCTGTCCTTGATACAACTGCTGCTACACCGATGTTGGAAATAAACTATTTTCCTCCAACTTGTGAATAGAACAAGTTTTTTATGAGAAATTTCACAGATATCTTAAAACTAGCGATACAAGTTTTAAGATATCTGTGAAATTTTTTATAAAAACTTGTTCCCCCTTTTGTGTACCAAACTATATTGTTAGTTTTAAGATAACTGTAAAATATTTCCTAAAAAACTATTAATCCCCTCTTGTATATCAAACTGACTCCCTTGTTTTAAAATTTTTCATAAAAAAATATTTTGCCCCCTGTCTTGTATATCGAATCGTATTTCTAATCTTAAGATAGTTGTTGAATTCTTCCTCTCAATTTAAAAAATGTCTGAACATTGTAACCTCCCAGTTTTATGTATGTGAGATGTAAAAACAAAATAATTTGGCACCGCCTAGCTAACGCATTTGTTCCTATCAAATAAACGAAAGGTATTTAAAAAAAACACCCTGATAATAGTTCCTAGATAATAAGGATAACTTTTATTAAATAATCTTTCTACTATTTATAAAAGATTTCTTTGTAAATCTATATGGTTGTCTCTTTCCACTGTCTCATTTTATAGAACTTCTCAAACTATATGGCAAATCGAATATATCGAATAAACTTAATAAATCATAGAAACCATGAATTACTGTGCTACATCTATTCTTTCGATAAGGATCTCCTCTTTAAATCCATTATTGTAATGAAAACTGGCTGAATAGACTAACACTCTCTGTATCGCAAAAAAAGATGAAAAACGATTTTTTTTACCTTGATAACTTTACTCTTTTTAATTACGGTTAGACTCACCATAAATTTCAGCGAAAACTCTGATTGCAGCCCATTACAATACGATTTGGGTTCAAATATTGGAGCACCCTTTTAAAACATTAGTGATCCTACAAAAAAGAGCCTAACACAACTTCTTAGATTTTCAACCTACTTCTCAAGAAATCATTTATCTTGGCCTGTAAATTGAATCCCAGCCAATTTATTACCGGTTACTAGCTTCGACGGATTTATCGTCTCAAAACACAACTGTGCTGTAAACGGAAATCTACGTCTGCCAAAAATTGGATATTGATGTCAGTGGCTCTACTCGAAACAAAACCCTTTTAAGGCTAACTGCAGGAAATTTGCCTCGAAAATTAATTAGATTCGTTTAGGGTTCGGCCCAAGCCTACCGGAATAAAAACGCTTTCTGCGCCTCTGATTGAATGAAAAAAAAAGAAAATGAATATAAATTAGCTTCAATTTCCGTACCGTCAATTAAACAGAGCACCAGTAAAATCAAGTTGCTTCCGGGTTTGCGTTGCGAATGGCTTTAGCCTAGATTTGTTTCAAAAGCGCGCGATACGATCTTCTCGTTAGGTACTACTGAATTCTGGGTCCGAGCTGAGGCACGTGCGTGCTATACAGTTACGAAGTGTTATGAACAGCATGCGTACGAACCGAACAAGCAACATTCCGTGACATAACAAGATTTTCTTTCCGAAAAGCAAGCGAAATTTTCTATTATGCAGTTCTACCCAATGATCAAAGGACCATAACGGCACCAGATTGGATGCCAAGCAACCACTAATTCTTCTCAGCAAACTGTTTTGTTCTGAATTCAAATAGGGTGATGAACCTATTTTCATCCTGTTTCTATTATTACCTATTTGAAGCCATTGGTTGGACCAGCGTATGCCATATTTGATCAACGCATGGGCCCAAATGGTAGTGCGATAATTGAGGCACTCAATTGGAGTTTGAATCTCGCTCAAACAGATGTATTACGCCATTCTCAGACCATCTTCGTTGTTGTTTTGGTTCTTGAGAACGAAGCAAAGATGCTGATGCGCATTCATGACGGAACCCTCCCGAATAGGGTCAAAATAGGCACTTTACCCTATTGTTCCATTTCAGCGAACGTAGACGATTTCCACAGTAGTGAGTTCCGCCAATGAAGTGGAAAGTCAACATCATGTCAAAGTTTGTTGGACGCATTTTCCATTCCGGTGCGGAGTATCATATATGCCGTGCTTGATCTGATCGAATATTGATTTATAGAATTGATTATTGATAATGTAACCAATGTTGAAACCGAATAATCACACTACCGAGCTAATACTACGTTCACACTACAGAGTTAAAACACGTTTTAATAATTAGCAACAAGAAAAATGTCATCAAGATAGCGTTTAAACACGTTTTAACTCGTAGTGTGAACGTAGCATAATACACGTTTCAATTATTGGCTACCAGAAAAATGCCATCAAGATAGTGTTAAAACACGTTTTAACTCGTAGTGCGAACGTTTATATTGTTTTGAGTGATGGCAGAATCGAAATTAATTAGTTCGTCGTTTCCCATTCTTAATTGAAATTTGATCTAACACATGTGATTTTTTCAGTCTTGCTGCTAGGAAGGGAATAGCGAGGGGAAATGGTACGGGATTGAAAAAGCCACATTCGTATACATAGACTAAACACCATAGAATCATTAATCAATTTTGAAATAATACGACATGATGGAGGGAGTTCAATTTTGCAACATATCAATTGAAACTAGGGCAATGAACCTATTGCGCCCTGTTTTGATTGTCATTGCAGTATAAATGCTGAACTCTAATAGGATATACAAAACCAATATACTGCCTGTTTAGTTCCCACTGGTGGCTCCAGGGAAGGCACGGGAAGCACATGCCCCCTTTATTTAACAGGAAAGTGTTCCAACAGAAACGCATGCATATACAATTATACAATCTTTTCGCGAACACTTGTTTCTGTTAATCATTATGAGGTGCTATGGTTTTTATTTAGTATATAATAGTTCATTGAATTAATATCCTTGGTGAATTAAACAGATACGAGTGGCGCACTTGAGAAATGCGTATGATTTGCTAAATTCTTCGCCACTCTCCACACATGTCTGGAAACGGCTTTCCAAAATTCGAAGTTCCACTTTCTAAATCGTGCCTCGGATACATTTTGCCAAGAGGACCCTCTCTTTACCATCCGAGTGGAGCCGCCTATGTTAGTTCCATGTGTACACTTGTCAATTCAAGGATGATAGTCATTAGAAATTTGTCCGTGTAGTTTTTTCGCTCTGCGTATTACAAACAATCCACTACATAACCATATATCAGAATAAATTGACTCGATTGGCACGTTATCCATATTATTCAAAGATTTGTGTCGGATTCGAAAATCCCAGAAAACTGGAATCGGTAAAGAAATTGCATTGCATTTGCAACTTAATGTCTTTCTTAACCTGTTTTTAAGCAATTATATGAGAAAAAACAATAATAAAACTTCAGAGCAAACGTCGGACTGTGTTTCTTTACAAGAACGAAAACGAAATTATTTCACTGGAATAAATCTACCGTTTAATTAGAATTTATTTCAACAATAGCACGTTTCCCAATATCTGCCAGCTCATGTTTGCATAGTGCTTTCCGAACGCTCATACGTAGAGCTGCTGTTTTCGATTCGAATGGCGGATTGTTTTCCCGATGGGATGTATGCAATTATATTTCAAATTCTGGCAATGTGTTGTTTTCCTCTATTGATCGGTAAATAATACAGGAATACTGCATGAACACTCAAAGGATGCTAGCTGATCAATCACATCAGGTGGTACGTTTATTAATCAAGCGAAAATCCCGAATGTGTTTTGGTTGTTGTCGTCGATAAAAAATTGTTGCCTTTAAATTTGCAAATAATAAAAAAAATATGTGCACAAAATATAAGATACTGATCGGGTTGGTTTGATGGCTGGCAGCTCACAATTGATGCAAAACGTAGGGCCATTCAGCGGCGTATGCCAGTTCTAACATTCCCTAAACCGTGAACCGTGTCCCTAATGCTGTTTCAGGTCCTCATCAGGTATTACTATCCAACGCTATTTTCGTGACCGGTCTACGAAAGCTCCATTTAACAATTCGGTGCGAAGCTCCGTGCACTCGACCATTTGGCCCGTTGAAGACCTTATCTACTATGCCGCGCATTCCTGAGCATCTACCGGTTTCGTTCATCATGACCACTAAATCGCCTAATTGCAGTTGTGATTTCGACGTTATTCACATTTCTCCCAGCTGGTGTAAGACACTTTCCGAGTTGCTCACCCAATTCTGGATCTCAATACCTGTCAACGAAAGAACGTGACGCAAATTCCAAACCACATTGTGCTGCTTCTTCGTAGGTATCGGCACTATCGAAGTAATCATAAACATAGTAACACTTGGAGATTTCCTGCGCTGCCGCTTGGTATCGATCCGTATGCTTCTAAGCGATAACGTTCTAAACAAACTGCGTAGAGCAGGAGGAGTAAGTAGCGCCTTTCCTTTTCAGGTTTGTTCGGTTTCCGTACCGAGTGAAAATTTTCCAAATGGGTTACCAAAAATACATATAAATGGTGGATGAAAGTCACGATTTTTTTACGAAAATATACAAAGTCTTTAGTCCGCTTCGTTTCAAAAAAAAACATTGTTACCCAATTGACCGATTTTAATGGCTGAAGACGCAATTAAATCGTCAAGAGATACAGATTAAACGCGATTTTTTCCTATCCGTTAAGTCTTATTTTTATGGATTTTTTTTATGAATTTTTTATAACTTTTTTTTTTTCCTTTTTTATTTCATTTATTTTAGTCACATTTTCTTTTTTACGTTTTAATGACATTCAATTAGCTAGAGATTACTGGGTAGGGAAAGTTATGAAACTTAGAGCCATAGTACTCAAGTGAGAGCAAGGATGTGAAGTAAACAGATCGGAAAACTAGAAGTGGCAGGGTCATTAGAACAGGCTTAATATCGTACGGGCTTAATCTTTGCCTTCTGTTAATGAGGGTCGAGCTTAGGCAGAATAACTACGAATCACCCGAGTTCACTAACATGTGTCCTGATAAAGGTAGACGTATTTATCTTTACCGTGACAACCGCTTCTGACGGTCTAATTATATACAAAAAATTTAACTTTCTCTTAATATGTACAGAAGAAGCCTAAATTTATTCCTCAAAACCTTGCGAAGTGGCCAAATAAAATAAATAAACGATTTAGACACATTAAGAGAGGATTAAAACAAAATTGCGTATAATTAGACAACCAATAGCAGTGGTGCTAGAAAAATGACTATTTTATCAATCGTCAGAGCATCAATCGGTTTCTGCTTAAAAACTTTTTTCCCAAGTGTCAGATCGTTTTGTGGTTTTCGATAATTTGTTTCATTGTTAAATTTCCTATAAAAGCCACACATCGATTTATTTTTAGGAAGTAATGGGCGACTCCTGGAGGAATTATTTTGCAAAGGTTTATTTTCCCATACAAAATCCCATGTAAACTTTAAACAGTGGGCGCAAAAATATTGTTTCACCGATAGAGCTAAGAATTTGCACAGTTCTAGGAACCAAATGGTACCTAGTAAGTTGCTCGGAGCTGGAATCAAATTTTGTCCCACCCTAATGTAATATTGTGGGTTCACTCTCTTGAAGCGCGCGGTCGGGTTCTTCAAAAAATCAATTAACTTATTTAACGCTAATTAAACGCACACGGATTTTATGTGCTTTAAATATACCACAGTGGAATGAGTATGAGTGCGTACAGAAAGTTTAACCCAACTTTAAAAAAAAACACTAACGTAACCGCAAGCTTCGCACTAACACAGTCATACATAGATGAGACAGTATGCAATGAATAAAACATATTTTGGAAATAGTTCAAACATTTTTCCATCGCTTGCCAATATTTTGAAATTACGGTTATCGCGTTAAGAATATATCAGAGTTAGACAGAATTACCCATGCGGTGCGCAACGGTGTATAAGATTCGCGTATTCCCCATATTTGAGTAATTACTTTGAGGCTCAAAAGAAGAATTAAAAAAACGGACTAAGTTGACTGAATGCAATGAAAATAAAAAGCTCCAATTCTTTAAAACCGCAGCTTCAAATGTATATGTTTAGTATTGAGCTAACTATGGCTCAACAATACATACAAACTAAACGGCCGTGATTTATTTACTTCTAGCGGACCTATTAACCCATTGCCCATGCCCATGTTGTTTGTGGACAACAACGTTTTTAAACAGCTATAACTTTTAATTGAGGCGAGATTTGCTCACAAAAACAAGTAAGGCTCATTAATGTCATTATTGCCTTTAATTTGAGTATTAACAGTTACAAGGATCAGCTCTAGAACTGAAGTTATTGCAATTAGTCTGATTGGATTCCGATGGAGCAGTGCTGCCAGGGACAGTTTACGTTGACGACGGAAAATGATTTTTTTCATATATCTTCGTTATGGTGCCACTTATAACAAAACTTATCAATTTAGACTGTCGTTGGCTACGTTTTCCATGTAATTGGACTATTGTAATTATTCTAGGAGAATTGTATTGAGCATTAGAAGATAAAAATTGGCCAGCTTCTAGCACTGCCATGGAAGCACCTATCTTTATGAAAATAGGCTTTTCGTGTTTTTTGACCCAACCGTTTTCAAGGAAAAATAGTTTTGAAACCCTACATGCACTAGAAAAAAGTTGGGCATGAAAGGGTTAAATTAATCAAATTTTGTCCCACACGCTGCTAGCGAGAGTAAAACCAGTCACCAAGATACGTGTGCAAGGTTTCCCAAAGCTGAAAACACTCGGCTGAAACGCTTACCACATTTGTGGATAGTCGGCTTCAGTGTTTGCTGCGGCTGTGGTTCCCGACCCGGCGTTTAATGGGAGAATGAGCTCGCACGGACAATGCAGCCATTTAAGGTTGTACAGAGAATGGGCAAAAATCGAAAACGAAAAAAGCAGTGTTTTCCAACACCGTGTGTTAGATCTTCATGAAAATCAATCAGCAGTACTGTAACAACATTCTACATCAGCTAATTGATCTTTATAAAGATATAACACACGGTGTGGAAAAAACTGCTTTTTTCGTTTTCGATTTTTGCTCATTCTCTGTCCAACCTTAAATAGACGAAGATTATGCCATTCATAGAATCACAGCACACTGGGCGCCCAAGTCTGTCGTCCTAGACTAGGGAAGCGCAGTCTTCTATGTGGAAATGCATGGTATTGTGAATATGCTTTACATTATTCAAATTTCTTTTACCGTACTACCAAACATTTATAGTGTTTTCGAATGAGATCTGTCCTTCGAAATATTTCTAAGCAATATGTGCAAAAATATAGTCAAAAATATTTTGTCTTGTCAAAACCAACAGTGTTCCTAGTATACTTTCGCTGACAGTATATTTTTCATTGAAGTGACCCCTTAAAGCGGAATAAAGATTTTCGATGAAAAAAACGATGTTATAGAAAGTGTTCGATTGTTCTGTCAATATCCATATAATAATCCATATAAACATCTGGAGAATAGTTTCCCGTATTTTAACTTTTTCATGCCCAACTTTTTTCTAGTGCATATAGGGTTTCAAAACTATTTTTCCTTGAAAACGGTAGGGTCAAACAACACAAAAAGGCTTTTTTCATAAAAATTGATGCTTTCCGCGCAGTGCTAGAAGCTGCTCAATTTTTACCTTCCAATGCTCAATACAATTCTCCTAAAATATTTACAATAGTCCAATTGCATGGAAAACGTAGCAAAGACAGTTTAAATTGATAGGTTTTATCAGTTTTCAATAATATTGCAACATAACGAAGATATATAAAAAATCATTTTCAGTCGTTAACGTAAACTGTCTCTGGCAGCACTGCTTCATCGGAATCCAATCAGACTAATTGCAATAACTTCAGTTCTAGAGCTGATCCTAGTAACTATTAATACTCAAATGAAAGGCAATAGTCAAATTTATGAGCCTTACTCGTTTTCGTGAGAAAATCTTGCCTCAATCAAAAGTTATAGCTGTTAAAAACCGTTGTTGTCCACAAACAATGGGTTAAAGACCAGCAAGGGAAGAAATGTTTCAATTTTAAAATAATATTTATAATTATAATTATAATATTATTTAATTGTTTGTAAAAGTAATGTTCCAATCATAGGCTCGAAATCTGCCAGTATTTAGAGCGATTTTTTTGCTTGTTAGAATTCCCGGTTTTGTTTATTTCACGAATTGTTTCCCGTGTTGTTCGCTGCCTCAGAAAAATAACCATTGAAGACTACACGTCAAATTGAAGAAACATAAAAATCGCTTGCTTCTTTGGTTTTTTACTTACCGCGACATTTTTATTCGGCTTAAGCGTATACTTAATCCGACCTATTCTAACGAAAAAATCCGTGCACTGTGCGAACGGTCTGCTTGAGCATAGTGAACGAATGTGTACGAATTTTTTCATCAGAGTTGGTCAGCTTATAATACTCTGAAATATTAACGATTCCTCACCGTTTTTGAATTACTAATTGATTGCCTAATTGGGAAATTAAAACTAAACAGAAGGATTTCCATCGGCCCGAAACATTTCATTTTACGTGTGCATTTACTGTCGATACCCTTTTTGTTTACTCGCTTACGATATTTCACCGTTAGAAAATCAAAATTCCACATCGGTTATTATTGTACCACAGCTTCATACTAGAAATTTAAATCGCTATATTTCTCTGTAATGCATCCATATAGAAAAAAAAATACTAGCATACCAACATGTACCGATCCAAAATGAAACAATAAAAAATTCCTTTCAGCAATGCTATAATTGAATTTCAAAGCAGTCAGTTAGTGTTTATATGATGGCAAACCTCATCCAGTAGGGGAGACCGAGGTAAGAGGAAACAGATTAGGTTTTAATATTGAGTTTTGATTAAGATTGCCACTTCTCTGGGTTTGTCCTGAATTTATTTTTTTCTTTAGTATGTACTTGAAAACAATGAGTAAAATTTTTACTACTGCTTGGGTTGAAATTAGTTTTGTTCGACTGACCATTCATTTCAAGGTGGCTAAGTATTTCGAATTTCATAAGTAAAGCAAAAAAAAATAACTTTATTGCTTTAGAGAAAATAATTACGCTATTGGCTAAAGTTGATACGAATGTATAGTTACTTGTTCAAAAGCGCCTGAAAATGTCTTATTATTCCACCATATCACTATGGACAGAATACCCTACAAATGTATAAAAAAATATCATCTAATTTGAGAAATGCATTTAATTTTGATTGTTGCAACAATTTTGCACTACCTCGAAAAAACAATCGCCCTTGTTGAACATAGAGCTAGTTTTTTTGCAAATCTCTGACGTCTTTCGTGCAACGTAAAACACTTTCTCGTTTTGATGAATTGAAGTGCATTTAATTTCGTTGATTTTTAGAAATGTAGCACAAGTGATCCGGCCCCAGCCAAATAGCCGCCCTGTTTCTGGTGCTTATCTGCTACTGCTGCTCGGGAAGAACACGAGTAGAGTAAGGTGGGGCAAAAGAGCGATTCTAGCAATTTTCGTAACTTAACTATAGGTTCGAAAGCACTAGAGATTATATGCTTCTATAGAGATGGTCGGAGACTGTGACCAAAAAATAAAAATCGATTCAAAAACAATGGCTACAAACGAGCGATATAAAAGATGGGTGGGTAATGTCAGAGACATAACCGGAGTGAAGTAGAATACACTTTAGACCGGTAAATTCTGCTCTGGAACAAGCAATTTCTATGCGATTTTGTCGTCTTTTGCACATTCATAGTTTATTTGGAGTATTTTTGGAATTATCAAGTTGACAATTTGCAACATTATTTGAAAATATTGTTGAACTTTTATGAATGAAGGCACGAAAACGAGCGTTTGACCGTCGTCCTACTACCAGCATCAGAGAAGTAGCAGATCAGCATTTTTCGCTACATGGCCTGTACCAAACAAACCGCTCGTAAGTCCACCGGAGGAAAGGCTCCCCGCAAGCAGTTGGCAACGAAGGCCGTGTAAAAGTGCCCCAGTCACGGTTGGCGTTAAGAAGCCTCATCGCTACCGAACAGAAACTGTCGCCCTGCGAAAAATTCACAGCTATCAGAAATCGAGCGGGACTAAATTGTGATCCAAAATAAACCACAAACCAACAAGTTCTTTTCAGGACCAGCCATTTATATTCCAGTAAGATGTAAATGAAATTTTCCATTGCCTTACAACATCCTTCCCCCTTTCCTTCCGGCTTGAATTACTATCAATCTTGATGATGCTGTGCGGCGGGGGCACTAGTTTTTATTATAGTGGAAAATTTAGGTTGGCGCGTTTTTCCCAAAGGTTTTTTAGCTGTGCTGTTTTCAAGGAAGTTGTAGTTGAATTCAAAATAAAATAGTTTATTTCTATTGTCAGAGATGGACCTTCCAACGAAACGGCTCGCTTGGAATCGAATTGTACGGACCAACCACTGCTTTCATAAAATCTGTTATTTTCAGTAATTGCACCCAAAACGAATCGTTGAGAGCGGAATTGATTCTGTTTTTTTCGCTCTCAAACTGTGAGCGAAAAGCTCCCAAACGATGCATTAGTGTTAAACCAACCTCATACTTGTGGAATACAATATCGTACCCCATAGCTACAGACTGTTGGCTCATGTAGTGCAGGGATAACTTGAATAACACATACCATCGTCTCCATACTGTCCCATTTGTGATCACTGCTGCAATGATGCGAAGTTTATATAGCCCATTCGAACGACTGCTTATTATGTGTCGTTATGGCATAAGGTGTAAAGCAGGCGTTTTAGCGAGTGGATGTTTGTCGGTTCCAGTCTTGATGCTACCCGTTATTCTTTTTTCTAGTAAGGCTTAGTTCCCAACACATACATACAAACAAAATATTAATAACAGCGGGGAAATGGTACAAAGCAAAATGCGTCAATGACGATGCTGAAATACCGACGCGGCGGCGGGATGCAAACGATATTATCTCACTCATCATAAGTGTGAAGCTTTATATACGCCATTATACTACTCCACCAGTGTGTCGTCATGGTACCGGCAATAAAGAGGTGTTTTTTACCGATTAGAAGTTTGTCGGTTCTAATCTTGAATCTGATATAAGATTTTTTTACTAGAAGTTTCAGGTCACGAGTTATTTATAGCAGAGAAGAAAAGAATGAAACAAAACAAAATGCAATGCAGCAGCAATGGTGATGACATTGCTTGTGGTGGTTGGGTGGGGGGAATGTAAGGTGTAGAAGAAAGATACGAAACCAAATACTAACAAAGTTTCCTTGTGTGTGAGTGTGTGTCATCGTTTTTTTTGCGTGAGCGTTGCGCTCATCCCGAATTGTGCGCGAACAGCTCAATGTTCAAAAAGGATTGCTTTTGGGAATGAGATTGTGAGCCCAAAAACAGAAAATCTGAGCTCACCGTTTTGGGTGTGTACATTCTACACAACTAGTCACAACTATTTCCAATCAGTGCAAAAATCGAAGGTTTTCATTCAATACAACAGCAGATTTTCACGTTTGAAAAAACAGGCAGCATTCTGGCCGAAAATTTTGAAACGGAGCACCTATATCGAAACGTTAGAAAATGTTCGATTTTTGTAAATTGAATCATTACACTAAACTGTCTATAAATCACAAATAACTTGATTTTGTGCCATTCTACGTGAAAGCTTGTGAACAATACCGTCGTTCACAAGTGGCTCACTTACCATCCAACGCTTTTGACAAGCTGATGCTTGTAATAACAAAACTTCAATTTCATTCTTTGTCGATAAATTGATGGCCCTGAAAAGGGCCTTTTCTTTGGGCAGTGTTCGAAATTTACTTGGTGCTGGTGTATATGGTAACAGTTTTGGTGCCATCTGAGACGGCGTGCTAGGCCAACTCTTCTGACAGCAGCAAACGGACGGCGGTTTGAATTTCGCGGGAGATGCTGCAAACGAACTGCTGCATGCTGATGCTGCAAACGAACTGATCGTGAACAACAGCATGCTGAGTTTTTATACCTGATTACAGCACAATGCACTATGATCCCAAAGCTGTATTTAGGAAGACAAAACTGTTTGCGCCTAAACCGTTGGTTTTAGATATATAGTATCTTCGGCAAACTTTGTTAGTATTTTCTTGGCAATTTTTTTATATTAGTTGAATTAGGGTGGTCCTTGTGGTTAGGGTGTTCAAAGTATCAACTTCTTAGATATATAAAATTCAGCTACATAGTGTTCTACAAAGTTATAAATCAATCAAATTGAAGCAACTTTTCTAAAGAAACTATGTGGCTATCTCTAATGGTTCATGTGCTATGATTTTTGCAATATTTAAGGTAGGGTGGCTCTTTAAAAATTGGTTTTCTATTAATATCTTTTATGTGTTAATTTCTCGCTAATACATTGTTCTAGAGGTTTTTAGAACTTTAGTAAATACACATTTTTGCTGAAGCAATGAAGTTTCTATCTCTTTTGTTTGCATAGTTACAGGTGATTTTCAAAACAAAAATGGTTTTTTTTTCAAAGCTATATATATTCCAACATTGCAAATAAATTTTCAACCTTTTAATTTCATTTGAAAGATCGGAACTTTTGTAGTTTTTGGTGAAAAAACTGCGGGAGCATTATTTCTGTAAAATAAATAATTAATTTTTGAAAATGGTGTATTTTTCAACAAAAATCGTTTATCACTTTTGAAATAGACGAGATAATAACTTTGTTTCTTCAGCAAAAATATTCGCCATAAAAAGTTCTAAAAGTGCTGCAAACAAACTATTTACGATAAATCAATGTATGAAGTGACAAATGAGAAATAGTGATTTTAAGGGGTCACGTTTTCAACGTTCAATCTCTTATGGAAAAATCAACTGAGAAATAGTCATTGAGTGTGATAATACCGAATGTCATGGCAATTCTATTGGGTTTGTAAACGTTTTTGAAAGAACAATCTACCGTACATCTAAATAGTGCAGTGGATTTACAGTAGTGTTAGCTGCAAACTATCGTTAATTCTAAATCGGCCAATAAAAGTTATCTATGCTCACTTAAGTAAATCCTTTTTGGTTTGGACTAGTGCTCAAAACGAGTGCTAGAAAGAAAATGTTTTAGTTCACGTCTTGTTATCTTAAAATAAAATCTTGAAACGAGTCTGTTATTCATAGCAGCGGAAATTATTGTATGCTTTTCCAACATTTATGCAATGTTTGAAAGTATAAATTAATTATCTACTATAATGACGGCTGTGGTTAAGTTAAGGAAAGATTCTCAATTTTTGTTACTTCAAAACCAATAAAAGTAAGAGGTCTGAAAATCGCTAACCGCGAACTGGTAAAATAACTCATAAAGCATAATTCCCTAGCATCTATATAATGCATGATGACGGTACTTGCTTTATTGGCCTCGTAATAGATAACTTTTATTTAGAGTTTACTATAGTACGCTATTAACACTATTGTGAATTCATGCTAACATGTAGTTGTACGGTAAAATGTTGTGTTTTCAAACAGTGTCATATATTCAAAAGATTTTCATTATAACACACATTGACTATTTCTCAGTTGATTTTACCATAAGAGATTGAGCGATGAAAACGTGACCTCTTAAAATCACTATTTTTCATTTGTCACTTCATATATTGATTTGTCGTAAATACTTTGTTTGCAGCACTTTTAGAACTTTGCATGGCGAAGATTTTTGCTGAAGTAACAAAGTTATTATCTCGTCTATTTGAAAAGTTATGAACGATTTTTGTTGAAAAATACACCATTTTCAAAAATTGATTATTTATTTTACAGAAATAATGCTCCCGCAGTTTTTTCACCAAAAACTACAAAAATTCCGATCTTTCAAATGAAATTAAAAGATTGCAAATCCATTTGCAATGTTGGAAGATATATAGCTTTGAAAAAAACCATTTTTGTCTTGAAAATCGCCTGTAACTATGCAAATAAAAGAGATAGAAACTTCATTGCTTCAGCAAAAATGTGTATTTACTAAAGTTCTAAAAACTTCTAGAACAAAATATTAGCGAGAAATTAACACATAAAAAGATATTAATAGAAAACCAATTTTTAAAGAGCCACCCCACCTTAAATATTGCAAAAAACATAGCATATGAACCATTAGAGATAGCCACATAGTTTCTTTAGAAAAGTTGCTTCAATTTGATTGATTTATAACTTTGTAGAATATTATTTAGCTGAATTTTACATATCTAAGAAGTTGATACTTTGAACACCCTAACCACAAGGACCACCCTAATTCAACTAATATAAAAATATCGGCAAGAAAATACTAACAAAGTTTGCCGAAGATACTATATATCTAAAACCAACGATTTGGCGCAAACAGTTTTGTCTTCCTAAATACAGCTTTGGGACCATAGTGCGATGTAAGCTCGTCCTTTTTTGTGTTGTCCTCAATATGTGTTCTTCGTAGCTCCACCACTTCGTTGGTCGACCACATATTTTTGATAAAGAACAAAATTGAAATTGTGTTTCCAATACGGAGGTTATCGAACACTCAGGGTAAAAAGAGTAATGTAATACGGCACCTTGGTAAAATGTTTGAGAATTGAAACCTTTTTTGAATGCGCCTAGTAAAAATGTTTTCCACTTTACTTCAGTTTGTTTCTGACCATATTTGCAATTTGCGTACTGAAATAAATCATAATTTAGGGTTTAACCCAAATTGCTCTCCAGGGAGAAACAGTCCATGAAACAGAAAATGCAAACTTATTCTTTGAAATGATTTTGGTGGCCCTGAAAAGGGCCTTTTTTAAAATGATACAAATGAGTTCTACCTTTTCAACTTCCAAATTCATACAAAGTGCGTCCTTTAGGTTCAGACTATAGACGACATTCAATGCGGTTTTGCGCTTGGCGTGTTCAGTGTAGGTCACGGCATCTCGGATGACATTTTCCTGCACACCATCAGCATTCGTAGATTAAATCGGAGATGCATTTTAGACCACCACGACGAGCCAGACGCCGAATGGTGGATTTGGGGATTCCCTGGATTTTATCACGAAGAACTTTGCGATGACGCTTGGTACGGGAACGCAAACATGATACCGCTCATTGTACCGTCCGGACGAGCATGTTGCTCGTGTGGTAAGCGAGCACCCACTGATTCAAAACAAGCTCGCGTGACCTGTATATATAACATTCCCGTATGTAATGAAACGCTTACATGCTCCTTTTTGACGGCTCTGCGTGAGATATGCCCTCAAATTGCTTTTCCTCGCTGTTTTCGAAGGATATTCTAAAAATCCTTGTTTTGGTTTATTTATAGTAGTCGCACTGATTCCGAAATTTAATACGAAATACGTGCACGAATTTCCGACCAGAACGGAAGATATTCGCATTTCAAACCTGGGAAAATTTCTCAACTGAAATTTTTGGAACGGGACCCCATATTGAAACGTTAGAAGTATTCTACTTCAAAAAAGATGGGTGGGTAATGTCTGTGACATAACCGGAGCGTCGGGACTTCACTTCGAGACGTTAATTTAAATCTAATGATATTCAACGGAATCACGTTTGAATGGAAAAATTTTCAAATAATTCTCTATGGTAATAATGGTGGTTCTGAAAAGAACCTTTGGTTTCGGCGTTGGTGTTGATGATGATGCGCTGGATCGTTGGATGCTGCTGACTTCTGTTCACTATGCTCAGGCTCATCTGTTGTTCATGAATGCGATTTTGATATGATTGGTGTAGGTCGTTAACCGCTTATAATTTCACTTTGTTGTATATTGCAGATTACATATAGAATAACTGGATCAATCAAACAAAGTATTGGTCTGTAACATGAAAAGTATGAAATATATCTTCGGCTTATTTCAAAATTTAATACAACATTGCTACAAATATTTTCGACAAAATGACGAAGAAATTGATTAAATCCATTCAGTGCAGCAAATGTATATCAGCGTTCAAAACCTTACATCGTTTTTCTTCCGAAATTTTAAAAAGGGGCCCCTATATTGAAAGGTAAGTCGTTAGTAACGACAAAAACATAGGGGAACCAGGAAGTAACATGTTTGGGGTATATTCAATTCTGTTCATATAGGGTAATGAGCCTATTTTCACCATGTTTCTATTATCATCCTACCCATTTGAAGCCGTTGGTTACGGCAGCGTTAGTTATTTTTGTTCCATGCACTGAGTCAAATAGTAAGGCAACAATTAGGCAATCAAGGCAAGCGAGGGGATTTGTCAACTAGTTTGCTCCTACGAACAGAAAAAAACCCGTCCGACGACCATACTTCGTTAGCCCGATTCGTTTGATGTTGGAACGAATCGGCAATTTTGTTGAACCCACCAGTGTTACGTCAGAAGAAATAATTTGTTGAGAAATGTCTAATGGATTGCCTAATAAGGGCAGTTTTCGTTGCACCAAACAGAAGAATTTCATCGTTTTCAGAACATTTGTGTTATTTTCCTGGTTCTTAACAACGAAGCAAAGCTGTCGATGCCAATTTGGGAGCATTTCATCTATTGTAGAGCGAGTAATTAAAGAATTAGTCAAGCACCCTAAAAGGGTGAAAATAGGTACTTTACCCTACAAGGTTTCAAAGGAGATTTTTCGATTGCGTGAAAGCACATGAATGATGCAACAATTGAATTGTTACAGCAAGAATAAATGTACATAAATTAACGATTCTGCATTATTTTGATATTTTTACAGTAGGCTAATTTAGGGAGCGCTACCGCACATTATTTTCCAAAAATCAATCCTGAATAAATGTAAATCATACAGTATTTGATGAAATTTTTTTTTTCAATTCCAACAAGTATCTAACATACCTTAAAATGGTTTTTGTCATGAAAACAAACTTCATAAAATTTCCACGAACGCTTTGAAAAAAAAGCGTTCAATTCGCGAGCTTTGCCGCATGTGCGGGTAAGACGCCGCACAATTGTCCCAAACTGAAAAATGGTAAACATTGATTAGGTGTCCTTATTTAACCTTCATGAAGCTTGATTACATAAAAAAAATCGGCTAGCACCTATACTTTTCTTAAGGGGGTACTTCCATTTCAAGAAACATTTTTTTATCCAACAATATAAAAATATTTTTCTTTCACAACCTTGTGTAATGATAAAGTTGGAGTAATTTTATAAATGATACTATTTATCTATATGTTTGAACGAGCGATATACATCTATTTGTTGTTAAAAGTCCCTTAAAATCAGTTTTCTGACGGTTTATCCGTACAATAAACTTTTTTTTTTTTTTTTTTTTTTTTTTTTTTTAATTATAGAGGTTTTAACCTTAAGGTCATTCGCCTCTTCGGGTTAGAAAAATCTCTTAGGAAAAATTTCTAACACTATGTGCGGGGTCGGGACTCGAACCCAGGTGCGCTGCGTACAAGGCAATCGATTTACCAATACGCTACGCCCACTCCCCTACAATAAACTTATACACTTACGTTAATCCTTGAAATCTTCGTTTAAAAAAAGTATTGTTTTGTTGAAATTTTCGTTTCAATCCCAAAATTTACATCAATACAAATTAATGCGTTCACGAAAGTTAGTGCCTGGTAATTTAAAGAATAATCCAAAGTAACCAATACTTAAATACATATCGCCCGTTTAAATATATAGATGAATAAACTCATAATCCTATAGGTCACGGAGCGAAGTCCGTTAGTTTGTAGATACACACTCAATTTGGCTCGGTAATTTCCCAACAGCCGTGTAGTCAGTAAATTCAGAAATTGAAATCTCAGTAAAGTGAGATTTATTTGCTGATATTCGGTGAAATATTTTCCGAGTCTCAGCTATCAAACGTCCGTTTACTGAGATTTCAGCAAAAAAAATCGTTTTCTGAGATCTCAGCTGGTGATATTCCGGCAAAAGATGCAAATAAAGCTGAGATTTGATAGAAAAAATTAAGTGTGTACACCTTATTAAGAACCTATACCTGACGCAAATGTTGATTTAGTAACAGTCCGATGTGAAAAGAATACATTTTAGCTGCTCATCCTCCACACGCAGTTTTGATGCGGCATCTATCCCAATTGTTGGGAAGCACGACGACATTTTCCTCTGTAACAATAGATAACCGTCCCAACTATTACTGATACATAATTTGCAAAAAAAAATCACACGGCTAAAAAAAACAAATTTCAATGTGGTAGGAAGATTTCCAGTACTATGCGATGCAACTGGACACTCACAATCATCAATAATATTTTTGTTGGTCAATAATAAGGATTCTTTTACATCGCAATGTTGTAATTCTTCGAAAGACAAAACCACAATATCATATTACCGTATTAAAGTGACTCTATATACGAGATTTAGAGAGTGCGGGATCTCACCCGACGTGGCATCTCTCCCGAAATTACCCTATCCCGTCTCGGGTTGGGTTCGCTTGAAAGATTCATCGGAAAAAAGTGTCATATTGATTTAAATCGCACTCTGTTCCCTACGTCCAAATAGTCTGCTGTCGCTTAGCTCCAGGCGGAATAAAGTTGGATTAAAGATAGCACACCGACGTGTCGGCGAATGGTGTCTGAGAGGATAGTCGGAATAATCGCTCGGCAAATCATCTCGTCCCAATCGGTATAGCAGAAGACATTGGCGAAGCTCCCAAAACGTGCTTGAACCATGATAACGAAATCCCTACTTCATTTTGAACACACTATAGTCGCACCTGGTCGAAATAGGTTTATTATGAGCTATTTCATCCTATTCTTCACTCATCCGAAGAAGTTTGTCCAGGATAAACGAACTGATAAACAGAAACCAAAAGGATTCCCATTGCTGAAAAAGTGTAATGAATTTTTCAGTCGGTAAAGGGCGAACACGAAATTATTGCGACACCGAAAATGTCATGCCAATTTTCTTATAATGTTTAAAATCAAACCAAAATTTTAGGGTAGTTTTATACATATATTTACTTCAAAAATCAAAAGAAAAGTTAATCGATGGAGCCTTGAGTGTAAAATTGAACGCATTTTCGCTTGATGCCCTTCATCAAAGTCTTTACAGTGTCATCCGGTACCAGTTTCTCAGTTTTTTTCCATTTTCTTAACAAGTCCTTCTCGTCTTTGACTGTCTTCTTGCTCTTCCGAAGTTGCCGCTTCATCATTGCCCAGTACTGCTCCACCGGGCGCAGCTCCGGACAGTTTGGCGGATTCATGTCCTTTGGAACAAAATGGACAGAATTGGCCTTATACCACTCCAGGACACTTTTAGAATAGTGGAATGATGCCAAATCTGGCCAAAATAGCGGAGCTTCGTCGTGCTGCTGCAAGAACGGCAAAAGGCGCTTCTTGAGGCACTCAGATTCGTAGATCTCGCCATTTACTGTGACCTTTGTCACGAAAGGCTCACTCCTCAGTCCGCAAGAGCAGATGGCCTGCCAAATGAGATATTTGGAGGCGAACTTCGACATTTTCTTCTTCTTAAATTTGTCGTCCACATAGAACTTGCTCTTGTCGGTGAAAAACTCCAACACCGGAATTTGCTTAAAATCGGCTTTTATATACGTTTCGTCGTGCATCACACAGCAGCCATATTTTGTCAGCATCTTCTCGTAGAGCTTCCGTGCCCGAGTTTTAGCCGTCGATTGTTGCCGCTCATCGCGGTTTGGGAAGTTCTGTACATGGTATGTATGTTGTCCAACTCTCTTCTTTGCATTCTGGACGTAGCTCTGCGACATGCCGATCTTTTTAGCCAAATCACGGCTTGAGACGTTGGGATTTGTTTTAATCATCCGCTTCACATTTCCCCCCGTATTTTTGTTCTCCGGTTCCGGTTTTCTTCCAGCTCCTTTGCCGTGGTCCAACGTCAACCGCTCCTGGAACCGCTTCAACACTCTGGAGACGGTTGAATGGTGAATGTTCAACATTTTTCCCAACTGCCGGTGCGACAGGTCAGGAAATTCCAGGTGTTTGGAAAGAATTTGTTCTCTCGACTCGCGTTGGTTCACCTCCATTTTCGTTGAATCGAAAAACACGACTTCGAGTTTGACAGCATGTAAACAATACACATCAATGAGAAAGTGTGCAAAATTTGGTTGAGTTTTACCCAATGGTAAAAAAGTTATGCCCTGTTGAATGTGACGCAATAATTTCGTGTTCGCCCTTTAGCAGATTTCACTTGTTGTCAACAAAAAATTACCTCAACGATTTGGAATGCTTTAATTTGCCCACATTTTTGAAAAACTATAATTATTTTGGGAGTAATGAAATAATTGCGTGCCTAATTAACAATTTACGATATAACACACGTACAGGTAGATGCTGTTGAAAGGAAGATAGTGGATTGCCATTTTCACATACTACTGCTGTCTACCAACGGTTGTACGAATCCAGAATGCTGTAAGGTACATGTTGAAATAAAAAAATATATATCTAATAAGGGGCCATCCATATACCACGTGGACAATTGATGGGTGGGTAGGGGTCACGAAAAATCCACGTTTGTCCATGGAGAGGGAGGAGGGGGTATTGGAAATATTCACGTGGACTTTGCATTATATTTGTGTCTTTTATAAGAAAATGAAATAAATTTTGTATTGTCATTGGGGTGAGCGCTTACCTTCAATTTTTTTCAAAATTTTAAAATAGTCGAAGTACTTATAACAGCATAGTGTGTGATGGTAAATATAATCCAAAAATTGGAGGAAATCAAACGAAACAAAATCTGAGAAAAAAAATTCTGTCTAACTCATTTGATTCATTGTTCTATGACATGGTCGAATACAACTAGTTTTGGACTTGAAAGCTTGTGGTTGAAATTGCGAGCCAATTCAGGAATCCCTAGGTTATTTTAATTTTATGTTTTAATGATGAATCTTTAAAACGTAAATATAAAAGATGTTGTTCAGAAATGAGATATTTCCAAGAAATTTTCACAAAAGACTAAAGTCTCTGTGGTCGAAGTTTGAACGATTTTCATTAAGTCCTTCTTCGCCGTAGTAGTATAACATAGGAAATTTTCTGAAAATTCATTTTTATGAAACTACCCGAAAAAAATTGGGAAGTCCACGTGGACATCTTAGGGAGGGGGTAGGGGCACAGAAATTGTCCACGCTTGTCCACGGTGGGGGAGGAGGGGGTTTAAACGAAAGGTTTTTTTTGTCCACGTGGTATATGAACGGCCTCGAAATGCTCGAATGTTTTGACGCCAGACAATAGTGCTGTCGACTGAGATGATACATCATACAGATTGTGTAGGGTAATTTCGAGAGAGATGCCACACATTTCTAGAAATCAATTCTGCATCAAAGCAACCTATACAATCTTCGGGATTGAAACGTATGTAAAGGTGGTGTATTTGCGAACCGAAAGGTCAGATAGAGACAAAAAGCGTATTTTTCAATTTTCAAGACTGCTCAGCCAAACTAATAACCTAACAATGAAAACAGTAGACTTACATCAAAATAGTACTGACTAAAACAATAAATTTCTTCGATTAATTTGACCCTTCTGTCCTAAAACCGTAATATCATTCTAAATTACACTTTTACTGCAATAATAATTGCTATACAAACATTAAAGGTAATGCGGAAATTCGAGGGGCTACCAACCGCTTCAAAAAAAATCGGTCTATTGGGACCACAGAAGAATCTCAAAAAAGGGCTGTGCTCACTAATTAAGTTGATTAATATGTTTTTTGAGCAATCACGAATCAGTCTACTACTTTATACTGATTAGATAGTACTAACTTCGAATTTTCTTACTGTTAAAGCATTAAAAAGGCACAATTACACCATTAAGTGGATTTTTACAAAATTCACCAATTGTATCAAAATATGGCATCTTAAAAATGATTAGAAAGAAAATAACGAAATTGATTAGCGTTCCCCTTTAGCCATCAGTTTCTCCAGACTGACCAGAGAAGACACTCCAAGTCAGTAAAGTGTTGCCAAAATTTAACAGCTTTTCCAAAAGTTCATTTTTTATGTTAATTACATTCTGGATTTACTAGAAGAGACACGCAACCGAATAACGTGATTGATGGGAATGTCAAAGCACACACTATCTCCGTCTTCCTCGCTATTCGACCATTTCGGACAGAAAAAAACGTTCTAGGCTGCTCCTTTCATTTATTTAATTTTTAAAGTTTGTATATTTTGCCCATAATGACCACTAATGCACACCAATGTATCACCAGGCCAAATGTAAAAATGTTTCACTACATCTTAAAGTTTGTTGTTTACAAAGGATATATGAATAGTTATCACAAACTGTTCTTACAGTCACGTCTGGTATGTCTGTGCTTACCATATGTACATAAAATCTCCGCTAGAGTGTTATCTCGGGTCAATTTGATTTGAACTAAGGAAAGGACAGCATTCGGTTGAACGAAATTGTTTGCTGGCAAAGTTCAACAAATCGAATGTCACTGGGAACAATATGATAGCATTCCATATGTACGTAATTCAACGTATAAATGCTGGAGCAGACTAGCTCGTGCGTAATTCCCATGTGAATATCTAACGATAAGCTTACCACGTGACAATAATTGGCACAATGCAGCTGAACTAAGACTGTCTCTAGGTTTCAATCTTGTAGGGAGATGTGTTATGCAAGTATAGCGACTTATGAATAATAAGGATCGTCGAGCAAAATGATCTTTTCATTGCATAGCAACATGATTTAATATTTTCAGTTGAATGCAGTCAGCTCGGTCAATCTTTTATAACAGACTTTATTTGAGATATTATTTAAATATTTTCTTTTGATTTCTTTGCTTGTTTTGTCGAGTTCAGAATAACTGAACAATTTATTTACTGAAATATAAGTAATGGTAACTTTTGTTAGCTGGGACTCAGAATATATTTGGCTGAAAATCAATGAACATCTAAATCAATAAAAAATAAGTGCTCACAGCGTGACTCTGAGTTGTTGGAAAATACGAACATTTTTTCACTATGAATAGCCATTATTTATCACGAAACGAAGCATTAACACGAACCTATACATATACCAGATGTGTCTGATATTTATGTTGATTATCAGGAATATGAGCAAAAATACTCATGTGGGCTACCATTTCAAATAAGGATGTGCCGCCGCATTAAACCGGCTCATTGGCGGCACAGCAATCAAATCGGATGTATATATCAATAGATTTTATTCGACAAATATCTAACACCAAAATTGAAAAATAATGTTCTGGCTGAACTTTCCTCGCAATCATTATTCGTGGAAAAAGTTGCTCACAAACAAAATGTGCCATTTGTGCCAAATGTGTCACTGGCACGATCGGTTGAAAAGTTTTGCGGGATTCTCACTCGGATGGTGTACGGCATTGCATGGGTAACAAAAACTAAGTGGTAATTGGCCGTGATGAAGAGCATCAAGAGAATCCTCCAAAAAATCGGACACGTTGATTTATTACACATTATACTCTATTACATTGAATTCCATTCCCCCGGATGCCATTGCCCCGGATGCTATTCATGTAAATTATGAAATATTGATATGTTCAGTAAAATTGTGTGAAAATTGCCACACTAACTGTCGTTTTAACAAAAAGAAGGGGCCCATAAACTACGAAAACATTCCGAACGACATAATGAGTCTAAGCATTTTAGTTGTAGTTAAAACTTAGAATTCCTGCTAAACTTGCATTCTGGACCACTGTGCATTCTTTGCACCAATCAGTAGGAAAATGTGCACCGAAATTGTGTTACATTTCTAAGGCTGTAGACTTCTACAAATAACACAAAAACTGATTTTCAAATAATCTCTTTCGAAAGCAACACGGAAAACCGAAACTTCTAAGTCTATTTCAGACAGAGCCGTTAATATGGAGACCTAAACAAATATTGAGAAGTTATATAAAGCCCACATGTATTTTTGTGTTTCGTTCGACTTTTGCCAGTCGAATGAGAAACACACTGATACGCGGTTCGACGGTGTGGTAAGAAACCAAACCCAATATTTGTTGCCCATATTTATTTTTGTCAATAAGTCATTTTCTGCATTACGACTGGAATTTGCCAAACGAATATCATTTGCATTCTCTATAACACCAACAAAATCAAACGAGTGTAATATTCGATCGAACCACATTCGCCGTATTGCAGAATATTTGTTGGATACACCCAAAACTCGGCCGTAATACCTTTACGGTAATAAGAAAAAAATGCTCTAATAGCAAGACGTTTCATGCTAAAACGGTCCCAACAAAAAATTCCCAAAATGGCAAGACCAACACATTCAAATCTCTTCTGCATCGCTTTCATGTTTCATCAATTCTTATTCAATAAATATTAACACGTCGAATTGTCTGGAAGTGTGTAGCACTTCGCTTGTCATTGAATTGCGCATCGAGCAAAGCGAACATAATGATGATAGAGACGAGTTTCGATTTTTTCTACGCGACACATTCCGTATTTGAAGATCGGCTCACACTCGGCTAGCTTCAAAGCACAGTCAGAAAAAAACGACTCGGAATAGTGGTGAGGTACTTCGGCCGGTGTTAAATTGAAATTTCTTTTCTATCACGGACGTTAACAGCAAGGTAGTGACTGCACAAAACATGAATAGTCCTTCCCGTCATGTATGGGAAGCAAGACCTATGGTTTAGATCCACGTATCCGAACCGAGGGTCCAGATCCAAACACTTGTCTGGATCTAAGCACCAGGTCTGGGTTTGGTTCAGGTCCGGACTTGGTAAGGGGAAAAGGGGATGGGCTAGATCCGGTACTGGTCCGGATCCGGGTACTGGTCCAGATCCGGGCACTGGTTTGGATCTGGGCACTGATCTGGATTCGGGAGGTCCGGATTTGGGGACTGGTCCGGATCTGGTAGCTAGGCCGGATCCGGAAACCGACTAAACTTTTTATTCCACTATCCAGCTTACCCAGTAAAAAATCCGTAATTCTGGCTGGTTTCTGCCAATATTGGGGCAGATTCCAGCCTGAATTTGGCCAGAGATCCACCAGGATTCCGGTTGGTTTAGCTCGGTACTAACACTATCATAGCAATCGACCGAATTACCCTACATCCGAACAGAGTCGAGGTTGACACATACTGAAAAAGTGTTTGATTGTGTGATGCGCATACATGAACAGCAACCGAAATTCGTCATTCCACCGTTTACTACCTTTGCGGGAATATGAGTTTAATACCGCAATGCGCAATTGCCTGGTCTGTTACCGAAAAGACAATAGAATCTTACCCAAAAGTAATAGAAACATGTCCGTCGGATTTTGGGTGATACGCTATATTATTATGATTCTAATATTTAGTGTTTCGCGGAGATTTTGGTAAGAAAATTGTTTCACTGGGTATATTACCAACCGGATTGCTGTTCACAATATCAGGAAACCCACTAACCGGAACTTTGCTTTGGTCGGATGTTTTATCATATGTTTTTTTACATTTCACTACCAATAATCTCTAGTACTGACAATAGTATTGATCGTGTCAGGGCAACTATCTGATTTCAATTACCAGCTCTGAGTGCAATCTCTACGCACCGGTTCTGTTCCAGGCATTACTCACCCACCTTCTTTGTTCAAACTACGTAACAGTACGGAAGTACCTGAGCCAGCGAAAAATATGCTAATCAAGATTCCAACGCATATTGAGCAAGAGCTAAATTGCTTCAAAGCCAAAGTTACAGGAATTTTGGATACACCGTCATCGGTTGTCCCATACACCGAACGACCAGATCAGCATCCTTACACAATTTGCTGGATGGAGCAAAATTGGACACGGAACTGAATAACACTGTAGAAGGCTGTTCGTAGAGGCGGAATAATTGAGCAATCGTACTTTTTCTTACGCCCATTGGGTGGATGCGCTGCAGAAGGTGAAGTGTCTCTTCGTGTCACCTAGGATTTACTGGACGACGTTGAAGCAACGAAATTAGTTTTGAAATTAACTAATTTTTACTTATTTATTGAACAACACTGTTCTCCAAGAATGCATTATTGATTAATTGCATAGAACTCAGCAATGAAATGACTATAATTCAATACGGCGCATATGAAACAAGTTAGTGAGATTTTGAATTTCATAATTCAGAGGAGGATATTGCAAAGATTGATACCACGAATTCCAAAAGATGTATAATGGCATTATTATGTTATTGACGTGAGTTGACCTACATTTAGTAAAAATAGATGTCAGATAATGCAGTCCTTCATGTATAATCTTGAATAATCTGTACAATGTCTTCAGTCCAGGTAGTTTGGGAAGGTATAATAGGATTCCTTCTTTGGTAAAAAATGGATCCTCATTTTTAATTTCAATTTGTGACTTTAAAAGCATGACAAGGATTTCCAAATACATACAAATACATAACATGGAATGAAATGATGGAAAAAATTTAGCAAATCCAAATTCCGTCCTAGTCAGGGCAGGAAAATTTCGAAAAATGAATTGATTGCTGTTCGAAGCTTCACGAAGCACCTTCTCAAGCATACCACATGCAATCGATGAGTTTGACACAATCGCTGCGAACATTTAGGGGTAAAACTTATCTCTGCTCGGACGAAGCGAGCTTCGCATCTAGTTCGCTCTTTACAATGTTCGAAAAAGTTCACATTAACCTTAGAAGCACACATCGTCGAACACGAGGTAAGCTCTTGGCTCGTGGTTTTTGCGTTTTTGGAACATTTCCACAGAGTTTCGAAGCGATATTCGGTGAACACATATAAAGCGAATGCCTCGTTTATTTGAGAATCGCGAACATCGAAGTTTTATATCGCTTCAAGCATCAGCATCATGAAGCCACTGCGAACATGTTCGCTACGTGACTATCTGTCTTAAAATCATAAACTGTAAATTTTATTTTGAGTATAAATAAAATGGATTATTTTAAGATTATAATTAAAGATTTAGGGATTAGGTGCGTCGCATACCTTACCAATTTATGAGCCACGAGTTTGAATGAGCGTAGTGGTAGTGAAATTCAAATTCTTTTTTTCGGAATACAATTATGTTTACTAGCTACTTTGATTGCAAACTCGTCTTTTCTTCTTCAATCGGAGTATATTTTCCCTGCCAAGGAGTTTAGGTGAAGATGTATAAAGTATGTTTAAGGGGGTAAGGGTTTCAGCGTGAAAAAAAATGTTTTTTGGTGAAATGACTCTTTTGGATGAAATGATACATTATAATGTACAAAAGTTTTGATCAATTCGCTTCGCCCAAATTTCTAAAAAAATCGCAAATAGTGTTTTTAACGCTAAAACCATTACCCCTCTCTTAATAATCTCCCTATCTAAAACAAATTCTTCCTAAAAAGAACAATTTTCGGATGGAATCTCACTGCTGACGTCCGAGTTCAGTTAGACGGCGAACTTCAGTTATTTGCATCCACTGAGGGGTAGTTAGGCGTAGTCCGTTGGCCTTTGTTTTCAACTTGTTGCGGTTTCTAACGTTCTTGCGCAACATTCCTAAATCGGCTAGTCATATTCACTCAATAATATGCGATGATTTGTGTGTTAAACGTTATTTTTAATTTTACCAAATGAATTTATTAACAAATACCTACATACTTGAATCCATTATTATTGTCATTAATTGAATTATAATTTCTTGGCATCTGTACCAAACCAAGAGGAAAGCTTCCAAATGATTTTTATAATATTGTTTTATAAGTTTATTGGTTGATTACCTAATCACAAGAGACAAAATATTTATTTTCAAACATTTTCGACAGAATCTGTTCACTTAATAAATGAAGTGTCAAACTTATTACATGTTCCACTTTTATGAAATTTATTTCCTGACTCCTGTACATGTGTTTTGTGATAAATAATGAGAAGGATATTCCAACTTGTTTGTATTGTATTTGTTAACTAATTACTGATGGAGAAACGCAAAGAACTTACAAACAATGTTCTAGTGATTTTTTTTGTTGGAAATCCAAAAACAAAATTTGGTTTATCTTCTCCATGATGTAATCTTCTCTTATTTGACTTTTACTAATAAAAAATAAAAGAAAGAAATCTTTAGGGCCCCCTGTATTTTTTTTGAATCAGTTATAGCCGAAATGCTTTATGTAAGGGAAATCTCGGAAAATGAGAAGCGAAATAAATAACTCCAAGTAGAATGAAAGTCGTTCTAAACTCGAACTTTTTCGAATACTGTCTTTCCATTATTATTCGCTTTTTGTCGCATTCCATATTTTGATATATTATTTTGAAGACCCATATTTAAGGTCAATACAATAGTAATTCTTCAAAAGGGCTAATGAGACTTTTGTAAACAAACTTATTTCGCTCATTTTTCCGCTACAGAGTTGAATTTTATGAAAAATACACATGAATCAACATCTTTGCCCTTGGTAGAATCGATTTCAAATGTTTTCTGTGTTGAAATGATAACAAATTAAGAGAAATCAGCAAAACAAAAGTTTGTTCACAAATCTTATTAGCCCTAATCAAATGTTGATATGGAATAATAAAATCAATCAAGATCAATTTCGATTTTTTTTTTAATTTTGCGGTGGTGTAATCCCTTAAGTGGTTGATTTAACGGCTTCTTTCAAAATTTATCGAACCTACTCCCATTCGTTCATTCGTTAGAGTAGTTTATGTTAAAGAGAGTGTACTAAATTAATAGGAACACTTAAATTTAGGAAGTTATGACCCTCGCTCCACAATGCAGTTTGCGACAGAATTGCTCAACTGAAAATTATTAAATGAAATGAATGAAAACAAACATTAGACTATAGCATTTTGTACGCATGCACTTCAGAGGTCCAAAGGTTACAATTTCTGTTCTAGTTCTCGGATCGCCAACACATTTTTTTCTATTTTTTGGCCCAGTTCTCAAGGGAAATCCAGTTTTTAACTTTTTGCATACATATTGCATTGAATGAAGAAATAATTCGATTGTTCGTTCATTTTAAAAGGCTATTTTCTATAACTTTACAACTGATTTAATTTCACTTTCAAAATTTCTCGAAATATCATGTTCTAAAAGTTCTCAACCGATATAATATTCGAAAACAGTTATAAAAATGTCTCATCACACTGGTAGATGGATTCAAAGCGTTTTTTTAAATAAGTGCACGAAAAAACATGCGCCCTTCTAAAACATACTTCTGAATCAAAATGGTTTTACTGTTAGTCGAAAACAAGATTTACAAAACGACCAGAACTGCCAAATATGAATCGGGAATGGTCGAGTTTATTGACATTCCCTATTTATTTCTAGGATTCATCATACACATCATGACGTTATTTATTTAACTGATAATCGATTTTTTCCTTTGAATGGATATCGATATCTTTATCCTCAAGAAACTGACATAACTGGATCCTCAAGAAACTGACATAGGAACATGACTAAGATAAGCGAGCCACTCAATACGTTGTGTACATTGTGTTTAACTTCATTTTCTAGCCCTAATTTATTTCATTTGAAAATTTATCCCCGCCCTGTCACGAAATCTTGATTTTATCCCTACTGGTAATATATCAGTAGGGTATCTTAAATAAACTTGTTACGTCACTTTTCCGTTAACCCCAGCATCCATAAGCTACACATTGTCACAATTATTTTTCACCTATTCCACCCTTAATACCCCTCTGTCTAGAATATACTTTTTTTTGCATAACTAGTAGGTAGGCATTTGAATAAAGAAAACTAATATCGTCCGGTGAACATGTTAGCGATGGCTTTCGCGATGCTAAATTGATATAATCCTTCGGTGTTCGCGATTCTGAAATACTTCGAGGTAATCTTTTTTCTGTGTTCGCGAACATCGCTTCGAAGCTCCGTGTAACTGTTTCAAAAATATCGATCACACGAACCAAGAGCTTAGCTCGTGTTCGTCGAAAACTACGCAAAAGCTTTTACATATCTTTCCGAACATCAATGAAATGAACAAGAAGCTTCATTTGTCCTCGCCGAAGAGCATGCAAAAGTATCGCCCAAATGTCCGCAATTACGATGGTAAGCGATTGTGATGCGAAGCTTGTGAATACGAACCAGTAACGCAAAGCTTCGCGCTTTGAAAGTATTCGAACATAGGTTCGGTTCGAATATTTCCTGCCCTGGTCCTAGTCTAGAAGAATTTACACTTCTTCGCGCATTTCTCCTGTGCGACGCTTCTAATTTTATGGAGATGTCAAATATCATTATATTCGAATCCGTTTTCTTTGGCTCACTGAACAGCGAAACTCAAAGAATTTACTGCATAGTGGTGTTGATTTCGCTCATCGTGTTCTAGAGGAAAAGTTTTGAAAAATTTTGGTTAATAAAACATAACTTCTTTAGATATGATTAAATTAATCAATTCCCAAAAAACTAATAAAACATCGATTTTTAAAATGAAATTGAAAATCGAATTACAATCCTTGAAGATATTTAGGTTTGAAAAAAAGCATTTTGTTATGAAAATCACTTGTAACTGTCCGGATAAAAACTTCACTGCTGGGGCGCATAGCGTAGTTGGTGAATCGATTGCATTGTAAGCAGCTCATCTGGATTCGATTCACAACCCCGAAATAGGGTTGGAGATTCTTCTAAATAATTTTTTTCTAAGCCGAAAAGAAGTATACGACCTCCAGGTTAAAAGATCTATAATACAGGTAAAAAACATTATTGCTTTAGTAAAAATGTGTACCAATGAAAATTTTAAAAGTCTCTAGAACGAAGCTTTTGCGAAAACTTAAGACATGAAAAGAAACTTGATTTTTCAAGAGCTCTTTTTTAAAAGTCATGAAAAATGAAGCATTAGAGATGAATACAGTTTTGGGACCATAGTTTCTCGGATTTCGATATGTACTGGAAAAACAGTCCAAAGCTTTAGACTGACGTCGTACTAATCGAAAAAGAAAGTTAATAAAGAGAGGTTCGCAATATTGCTAAGGTCTTATAGAAAATCTTCTCCAGATCTGATCATTTTATTCATCGTTGCGCATTCTTCTATACAGAGCCGATGGATACCGTGGGTAGTATGGGCAGTACTGCCCACCCGAAAATAACCGAGAGGGGAAATACCCACTCGAAAGTCTGGAGCAAACTAAAACTAGAAAAAAAATCGCATATTTGTTTTGCGCACAAAATGCTTGCGTCTGCAGTTCTCGATGCACAATAATTCCATTTTTTATCGAGGTCCAAATTTTTTTTGGATTGCAATTTAAATTTCTTGAAAATATGGTATTATAATTAGAATTTGTTTAAAATTGTTTTGTTAGTAATACTATAAGGAATATATTTTGACACATTTATATCTTAAAACAACGAATTCAGATCGATATGAAGAAAAATATTTGCGCATGTTTATTCAGACTAAAAGATACAGTTAGAAATATTTACAAAGACTAGATATACAATTTGTTATTTTTTAATGCGAACTATTATTTGATTAACAATTGAAAAAAGGTGAAACACTGTTAGGCTTATTATAAGGAAGGCAAAAAATATACACAAGAGGAATTGGTCGGTGTTAAGTCACACTGGACTAAGTCGCAAAACAACAATTGATTTCAACATCAGAGTAGCAGAGATCGTATCAGGGAAAATGAAGCGAGGGCGGATAACAATGTTAGGGAAAAGAAGAAATTAAACTTGCAGCTTTTTGGTAAACGGAAGACTACTACTGGACACCATGAACCGGATCGATGACTGCCCTCCTTGGATTCTCTGAGAACTGTTTTGGTTCCAGATTTCCAGGTAGCTGGTAGCATATACCATCTGAGAAGAGCTAACCAAATTTGACTATCTATCGTGTTTGAAAATCTGTATACGAGAGACATTTAGGGAGATCGATGATGTCTAGCACATCTCGAACTGGAACGAGGCCAAAGGGATTCCTTTAACGGAGATCTGGCGCTAGGGCACTAGGCGCACGACCAGACAACATGTTTAATGTTGCAATAGCCACCACTATAAGCGCAGAGACCGCTCTCCACGACCCCACTTCACCGAAGATGCTCAGCGTATAATGCATGGTCATGACCCGAAAATGAAGTCACGAGCCTTATCCATTCCCATGAACCAAGGCTTGTGTTCGCCAATTTTAGAACATCCTCTGACAAGAAATACTGAAAAACTCCCTGTACAAAGACTGGTTTTTACCAACAAATTTTCACCCTAGTGAGAAATTTTGGTTTTTACCAAATTTTCCTCCTTAGGGTGAAATATAGCATAGTGCTTTCGCATAGGCCTGCTAAGCCAAGACAAGTTTCGGCTTCACTTGTGTCTCATCGGCATAAACAGAACTTCTGCTCGAACGGGACATCACGTTTGATCAGTCGTTTGATTGAAACACATAGTGTGTTTTAGTTTTAAGGGATTTGCGTCAAGCCGGCGCTAATCTATTCCGACAATACGTTAGTGTCGGTTTCTGAAGAGGCGAAGCCGAAACGCAACATAGTATGAAAAAAGGATTTGTGCCCTCCTGTACAAAGACTGGTTTTTACCAACAAATTTTCACCCTAGTGAGAAATTTTGGTTTTTACCAAATTTTCCTCCTTAGGGTGAAATATAGCATACTGAAAAACTCGTTGAAACTACGCGATCTTTCATATGAATATCACCTTCTAATGCCTAACTGTACGCCTTTTCTTACTACCAATCTTAGGTAAGTGTCCGCCTTTTCATTACACGGAATGGAGCAATGCAAAAGAATTCAAACTAAGTTAACCTGATATGATTTTTCAAATAAAGGAACTCCCATGTTTTCCCAAGAAAAAAGCAAGGAGTGCTTTCTATGCACCATTGAACTTTGGAACTGTAACTATGTGGACATGGTCGTTAATGGGTAAAAATAAAACCGTCAGTTTTGTGGGGAAAATTTATGCAGCACAGCCTCTGTTATGATCACCCTCACCACTACTGTCATAATAATCAGCATAGAAGCGATGCATAGCTGTCATCATCTAACGAACGCTACAGTAATACGTGCACTACAATGCTTAGCGCGAGCATCTTTGTGAAAGCACGACAATTGGGAATACCCACGATTTGTAATTGGATTTCAAAAGTTTGCATGGATACTGATTTATAATTATAAATATTATAATTATAATAATTATTCGATCCGTTATCAAGAAATCCTTGACATTTTAAAAAGCTTTGCGAAGACTCCATGTATCGTTAATTATGATTTTAAGAAATAAAAGTTCAAAATTTAATTTACGTAGAATTTACGAAGAAATTTATCAAATTGTTCGCTCTTAGCAACCAACCAATAACGGTAACGGTGTTCGTTTAAAAATAAAAGTAGTATGATCATAAGGATGTCCCAAAAAATCGATGTTCGAAAAGTCATGGTGCTCAACCCTATAATGAAAGATAATCATATTTTAAGCACCTTTGTAGAACAAATCAAGTTTCTAAAAAATCATCTAGAGGTTCCGCAAATGCGATTAACATTATGAAAAATGGTAATTTTTTAGCAAAATTGTCGTATAAAGGCGGTTTTTGCAACTTTTTCAAAACCCAATTATTTTTTAAATATTGTTTTATTATTCTGTGCACTTTAAAAAACAAATTCAATTTAAAAGTTGTTTGCAAAAAGTGCTTATATCAACGATAGCACCTCTTAATCATGGCAAAAAAATATTTTTTGGTCAATTTTGAAGAAAATTCTCGAAAAACAAATATCAATAATTTTTTTCATTAAACCAAAGGCATGTATTGAAAAGTACAATTCATTACAAAAATTTTCGTGAACAGATATTGTGAAAATTCGGTCGGAGGGCTGAGATATACCATTTTTAGTAAAAGCTTTCAAACCATGAAATTTTGCTACATGTTTTTAATTGATAAATATCTCAACCGTAACGTGACCAGTGTAGGCATATTAGGTGTCAAATAAAAAGGATTTCTCTCTATCTTACAACACTTTTCCATATATGGAATTTACCATCGTATTCTAAGGTAGTTATTGAGACATTCATGGAATTGCGCATGATCAACAACTTTTTCAAATAAGAAGTGATAACACCAATGATGCTATAGCCTGTACAACATTCACGTTTGATTAGATTTACTTATTAGTGTGAATGTATGCTGAGTCTTGTAATAAAACAATCGAATTGAAACCATTTCATATGTTATCGAATACATACGAATGATTGAAGCTTTAGAATATTTATTATATTTTGGTCCATTCTGTTTTTGGCGATAGTTAGTAATAACTGGTTTTTATCAATGCCATTCTTTGGGCCATCTTTGTTGAATTTTTCACATGAAGCTACTAATCGTACTAAGCTACTAAGCTTGGTCAGAGTAAAACAGTTCCAATCTCTGTACGCTACCAGATTAAGTTGCCCAACGTAAACTTTTGTAAACAACGTGGGCATGAGTTTAAAATAAAATAAAACAATTAAATCAAACTAAACGTCCAAATTATAGTACATTTGGTCAATGTACTAGAGGTAAACAAAAATATACTGCATAAGACTTGAATGACGTTTATGTGTTGAGAAGTCATATGCGCGGTTACTTGCAACAGGCATAATTTTTACCCATCATGAAAACAGGGAATGATACTTTGATTTGATAAGTACCATTCAGTATTCTTCATACTCTCATTAGCGCTTGTACATGTTGAATATTTGTCTAAAATTTCAGCATTTTTAGTCAAACCGCTTTGAAGTTGAAAAGTGTTGTAACCCCGTTTAACGGTACCCTTTATGGCCCGTGCCGAATACCATAGATGGTTTGAAATGATCTCAACGAGGCACAATACATCTCTATCATATAAGCAAACCAACATAGGTCCTACAATGTGAACATTAGAGTATAGCTTATTAACATCTCATGCATGGATTTTTTTTATTTGACTTTTTTCCTTTTAAAAACTTTGAAGTCCATTTTATGAAAGTAAGAGTGTATTTAGTTGATTTAATTGTGTTACTAAGTTTTAATTGCCACAAAGTTCTACTGTATTGATTTTGTTGGCTATTTTTGGTAAATTTAATTTAATTGTGCACACACTAAAGTACAAAAATGTGTTAAAAATCGCATTAAAAATGTTATTAAACCACTTACTGCTAAAATTGCGTACTTTTTTAAAAAATGACTAAAATATTTAAATTTCAACTTTAAATAATACTAGTCTATACTGTGCAGAAAAACATTTCAAATAAGGAAGCATTTCAATTTTTTGTTTCATATGAAGATTACGGGCTAAATCTTGCACGGAGTATGAATTTTCCGCGGCGGGCTGCTGCGCGAGGTTGCTTATAAATTCGACTTTTTTATTTATTGTTTAGTAAATATATGTTCAACAATAAGTAGAAGACAATTTGTTCCTCTTCTTGTTTTCACGTCAAAAAAAACCTAAAAAGCACCCTTTTCATGAGCCACTTAAGTATATTTCGCGATATTCCCAAAATGTATTTTAGGTATTTAATGAGACTCCTGCTGTTCGAGCGCCTAGGGACTCCTAAAATGTTGAACTGGGCGCTAACTCCAGTACTATTTCGACTACATATTCTTACTAACAATCTCCCTCCTCCCTTGACATTTGTAGAATGCGCGGTAGTAAATGCGGCAAAAGCAATTGTCGGACTAAAATCCCTTCCCTTCCCTGTTGTAATCTACGTTCGGGCTTAGCAGGCACCGGTGCTCGGAATACCAAGGGGGTAATATAAATGGGAACGCTTACTTTGACCGGTCATATCTCAGCCGTTACATAATCGATTTTAAATTTGTTTTCACCAATAGAAAGACATGTCTTTTGTGAATACGTCAAATTAAAAAATAGAAGAATAGAGTTGTCCACCGTAAGTTACAGTAAAAAGAGTATAACAAAGTCAGTGAGAAAAAAATGGGAACGCTTCTTTGACTTGCCATATAATAGCTGTTTGCTCACCAATTTTTATTCTTTCTTCACCATTGGATAGGTAAATCTTTTATAAAAACAGTGAAGAAAGAATGATAGAAAACAAATTTGTATATCTGAAGTAATTGTAAAAACAGTAATTGAGAGTCAGTACAGACGAAATGAGTTTTTCTGTTCAAACAATCGTATCACGACCGTTTGTCAACCAATTTCAATTTTCCTTACACCAATGCAATCCTTAGAGCTTCTAGACTTGTAATATATGCAATAAATAGTAGATTTTCAAAAATTACTTTACTTTTTCGAGTTTTTAGGAGATAGGATTTTTACAATGTACGTGGCATACGGTTGATTGAAATTCTTTGCGACTTGTTAGTTTTACGGTTTGAAAATTACCTGTTTACTCAATAGTTCTACATATTATACATGGATATCATTATATCAAAATGTTTGCACAAACGTGGAGAAACACAATATTGTATGTAAGTTACTAAATAATAGAGTGTGTTTGGTCGATTCAGTAAATACGAAGAAGTTCAGAATTTTTAAATATTCGTCATATAACTTTAAATTTGAAGCGATGACCTATACATTTTAATACACCAATCGATTGTAATTGATGGCGGCTACAATTTCTGAAAAAACACATTTTAATATTTTCTCAAAAAACAGCCAAAAGTACGTAGAACTACAGAAATTTCATTTAGTTGGCAAATAACGTCGAATTCAAAGCGATGGCCTATACCTTTTTATATACCAATCGATTATAATTGATTTTGGTTACAATTTCTGGAAAAACAATTTTTATATTTTCTCAAAAAATAGACAAAAGTACGTAGAACTACAGTAATTTCATTTAGTTGACAAATAACTTCAAGTATTCAAAGCTATAACCTATGCAATTTATACACCAGTCGATTGTAATTGATTTTGGCTACAATTTCTGAAAGAACAAATTTTTATATTTTCTCAAAAAATAGCCAAAAATACGCACAAGTACAGAAATTTCATTTAGTGGGTAAATAACGTCGAATTCTAAGGGATGATTTATACTTTTTTATACACGAATCGATTGTAATTGATGGCGGCTACAATTTCTGAAAGAACACATTTTTATATTTTCTCAACAAATAGACAAAATACGTAGAAGTACGGAAATTTGATTTAGTTGGCAAATAAGGTCAAATTCAAAGTGATGACCTACACTTTTATATATACCAATCGATTGTAATTGATTTCGGCTACAATTGTTGCAAGATAAACTTTTTATATTTTCTTAAAAAACGACAAAAATACGTAGAAGTACAGAAATTTCGTTTGATTGGCAAATAACTGCAAATTAAAAAGGATGACCTACACTATTTACGCATCAATCTATTGTAATTGATGGCGGCTACAATTTTTGAAAGAACAAGTATTTATATTTTCTCAAAAATTAGCCAAAAATACGTAGAAGTACGGAAATTTTGTTCAGTTTGCAAATAAAGTCGAATTCCAAGGTATGATTAATACTTTATTGTACACTAATCGATTGTAATTGATTTCAGATACAATTACTTATTTTGTATTTCGAGGGAAAATTTTCAATAGGACCTAAGAAACATTGACAGCCTCCATTTTTTTGCTCTATTTTTCGAATATTACAACATATCTATAAAATTTCCCACTACCTTTCTAGTACAGACCAAAAGATTACGGCATTGACTAGCATAATATACAAAGAGCAAAAGAATAAATGTAAACAAGACTTAGCCCTTAACCGAATAGAACGTCTCAACAAAAATATTATTACAGTGTAAAAGCCAACTATCAAAATGTATTTGAGTGGAAAATCTGGACATACTGTTATCTCAGCTGTTGACAGTTAACCCTCGGGAAGTCGCGCAAATGGCTCACTGAACGAGCACCCGCTGGCGCCCTAAGACGATTGTAGGCAAAGAGAATCTCATCATGGGGATGGGCATAGCGTAGTTGGTAAATCGAATGCCTTGTACGTAGCTCAACTGGGATCGATTCCGCACCCCGTACATAGGCTTTGAGATCTTTTTAAAATAGAATCTTCTAACCCGATAACAGAGGCGAATGATTCTAAAGTTAAAACCTCTATAAACAAAACAAAATCCCGCCATGAGGTTCTATTGAAAATTTAACCCAGAATTACACTACTGAAAAATGTCGATGCCACAAATACAACCGAATAATTTAACATCTATGAAACGCAAGACTGCCATGTGGCCACATTTTTCTATGTATGAGTACGGTTATCATTTTCCTTCGATAAAACCGCTTTATCGGAGAACATGAAGACGAAAAACATTAACAAATGACATAATCGACTTTGTCACCTGTTTACTTCCAGGGACCCGGACACCATGTTTAATTTAACAACTAAAAAAACTAATACACTTAAAAGTGACAAATGCTCCCACCTTTGATTCTCTTCGTCTTGGATGAAACGCATAATTTTTCAATCCAGTTGATATGATACTTCTCATTCTTGAAGACCGAAGACCCATCGGCGACCATATGAAGGGTATTATTGCGATGAATTTTTTTCCTCTTAGAAATGACTACAGTGATCAAAAATCGGAGGGAGTAAGGTCTGATGAGAATAGTGGTTAAGACAGTATTTCCCAAATTATGTTACATGAATTCAAAGTTATATGTCAACTATTTGAAATTGCTGTACGTCTTTGTATTTTGTCAATTTTTGGATAAAATATAAAAATTGTTTTCTCACAAATTGTAGCCGCCATCAATTACAATCGGTTGGTGTATAAAACAGTATAAATCATCCCTTAGAATTCGACGTCGTTTACCCATTAAATGAAATTTCTGTGCTTATACGTATTTTTGGCTATTTTTTGAGAAAATATAAAAATGTGTTCCTTCAGAAATTGTAGCCAAAATCAATTACAATCGATTGGTATATAAAAAGGTATAGTTCATCACTTTTAATTTGACGTTATTTGCCAACTAAATGAAATTTCCGTACTTCTACGTACTTTTGGCTATTTTTTGAGAAAATATAAAAATGTGTTCTTCAGAAATTGTAGCCGCTATCAATTACAATAATTTAATGTATAAAAAGTATAAATCATCCCTTAGAATTCGACGTTATTTATCCACTAAATGAAATTTCTGTGCTTGTGCGTATTTTTGGCTATTTTTTGAGAAAATATAAAAATTTGTTCTTTCTGAAATTGTAGCCAAAATCAATTACAATCGACTGGTGTATAAATTGCATAGGTGGTAGCTTTGAATACTTGAAGTTATTTGTCAACTAAATGAAATTACTGTAGTTCTACGTACTTTTGTCTATTTTTTGAGAAAATATTAAAATGTGTTTTTTCAGAAATTGTAGCCGCCATCAATTACAATCGATTGGTGTAATAAAATGTATAGGTCATCGCTTCAAATTTAAAGTTATATGACGAATATTTAAAAATTCTGAACTTCTTCGTATTTACTGAATCGACCTAACACACTCTATTATTTAGTAACTTACATACAATATTGTGTTTCTCCACGTTTGTGCAAACATTTTGATATAATGATATCCATGTATAATATGTAGAACTATTGAGTAAACAGGTAATTTTCAAACCGTAAAACTAACAAGTCGCAAAGAATTTCAATCAACCGTATGCCACGTACATTGTAAAAGTCCTATCTCCTAAAAACTCGAAAAAGTATAGTAATTTTTGAAAATCTACTATTTATTGCATATATTACAAGTCTAGAAGCTCTAAGGATTGCATTGGTGTAAGGAAAATTGAAATTGGTTGACAAACGGTCGTGATACGATTGTTTGAACAGAAAAACTCATTTCGTCTGTACTGACTCTCAATTACTGTTTTTACAATTACTTCAGATATACAAATTTATCTTCCATCATTCTTTCTTCACTGTTTTTATAAAAGATTTACCTATCCAATGGTGAAGAAAGAATAAAAATTGGTGAGCAAACAGCTATTATATGGCAAGTCAAAGAAGCGTTCCCATTTTTTTTCTCACTGACTTTGTTATACTCTTTTTACTGTAACTTACGGTGGACAACTCTATTCTTCTATTTTTTAATTTGACGTATTCACAAAAGACATGTCTTTCTATTGGTGAAGACAGATTTAAAATCGATTATGTAACGGCTGAGATATGACCGGTCAAAGTAAGTGTTCCCATTTTTTTAGACCCCCTTGGTAGTCCGCGTAACTTTTTACCCCCTTGGTATTCCGAATGTTAATCAATAAACAACTTGGGATGATCAGAAGAGTTGCACATTGAAAAAAAAAATTGCGCTCCCAGGCATTATCACCATTTATTATCTGTGAAATTTCAGCTAATCTTGATTAACAACGGAGCTGCTACCAGGGATAGTCGTACAAATCCCAGTTTAAGCTCAAAGTATTTAAGTATTTTAGGTACTACAAATATGTACTTAAAATACTTTAAGAACTTTCATAGCGACAATAATTAGTTCAAGCACTAGGGTGACTCTAATTAGATATAACAGAAGTATATTTCGTACTTCGATTATTTAATTTAATAAAATTTAAACTATGTAGCTATTATCAATACGACATACTCAAACAGGCTTCAATAAATTTTTGGTATTTCGCGTGAGAGAACGCAGGAAGTTGCTAAACTTCGTGAAACAATATAGAAGGAATTCTATCATCTCGAAGGTATCAATGTTGGTTTTTTTCAAGGGGTTTAATGTGGGTTGGTTGTGTCGTGTCACGTATCATGTCCAATCACTATGTATTGGATCCACACGCGTGTTGAGCTTATGAAAAATAGTCTCAGCGGTTTTGATGCCGAACACCACAACAACGAATATATTGTCTGGTCAGGCATTGTGACACCAGGTATCAGTTCAAGGATCCCCTTCAAGTTCGGGAAAATACCCAATGTTTCACTTGGGGATATCCTAAACCCATCAAAATACAAATTAAGCTCTCTCTATTATTTATCTATATCTCAACGGGATACAGTACATCTCCGTCGTATAAGCTAACCAACAGTATCAGAGTCCTACTACTAGATCGTTAAGGTATCTAAAGCAACAAAGCTGACAATCTGATACTAAGCGACCTGAAAGTCAGTGAACCTCTGTAGATCCAAAGAGGACCCCGTCTCGGTTCATGATATCTCGGCAGTCCGAAGTAGAGATGGTCGGGTTTCAATTTTTTCGAACCCGAACCCGACCCGAACCCGAGCGCATGAAAATTTAAAAACCCGAACCCGACCCGAGCCCGAAATTATAAAATTTGAAAAACCCGAACCCGACCCGAGCCCGAACATTTTAAAACTTAAAAACCCGAACCCGAGAATGAAAATTTTGTAAAGCCCGAACCCGACCCGAGAATTTTAAAATTTGAAACCCGAACCCGACCCGAACCCGAAAAATTAAAATTTGATAAGCCCGATCCGAATCCAACTTGCTAATACGGAGAATCAACCATAGATCTCGAAGATTTTTAATTCTAGGCACCCGAGCTGGACCCTTGACTCATCTAAGAATAGTAGAATCCCTCGAATCTGAAGTAGCGCCATGCGCATTGAGTTATATCTGCATATGGAAAAACAAATCACTACCGAGTAGAATCCGCATTTATATTAATATTTATTAGTAAATTTACTATTATTGAACGTCAAATTTGTAACGTGCTGAGAAACTTGATAAATCATTGATATCTTAACCGGAAATTAAGTTAAATCGGCGGCCAACTCATGGGGAAACAGAAAGCACAGTTTCCAACAACCTTGCCCGTCGTAATTAACCAAAATTTCTGATTTTTTTTATCAGAAACCAATCCTGCAAGGCAGTTTCGTATAATTTATTACATGTATTAAATTAAGCTATGGCAATTGGCAATTCGTATTCGACCGTTTACATGACGTCACCCACGTTACTGGTTGGAACGGTCAAACCTGTGCAGAAGGGTATCAATCATTTTCTGACGTGTTCTTGATATCCCATCATTAGCGTTAGGACGATCTATGTTATTTTATGCTTCAGATTATACGGTATGCGCGCCAATAGAGATGCTTCGACATCTCCAATGGAGCTCTCGGCACGACTCCAAACTTTTAAAAATTCGTTAATGGCTTCAACAGAACACACAAAATTTTTGCGATCATTTCGTTAAGTTCGTGGAAATTCATGTATTTTCATGAAGGAATCCGGATCATGCAACAGCTCAGCCCTGACAGAAAGTGCTTGAATCATATATGTATCACTGATTTGATAATGGTGCTATTATCCCATCACCATATGAGTGTCATAAACAACGAAACCTGGCGGAAGTGAAGCTAGGTTTAGGTCTGATGGAACAAAGACAGTTTCTAGAAAATAAATTTGGCCTAAACTATCTGCTTTTAAAAAAATAATGTGCCCTTTTTAAATTTGAGCCGCCATAATGACACCAAAGTACCACCAAATTTATGAGTCCAAATCCTTATTTTTCCGTTACAGTTTATTGCAAGAAATCTTTATCATAAACCAATTTGATTATTAAACTTGAAGGCAGGTACAACCTATTTGTTTCATTTGACCAATTTAACAGTGCTTGCTTAAAGTTTGTTTGGGGTACAAATGTACCCCACAAAACCGTTAGCGTTAGTGTTTTGTCATGTGCACATAATTCAAAAAAAAATTATATATTTTTTTAAAAGCAAAATATCGATACTTAGTAAGCGAGAAACTTGTGTAGAATTGTATTAGTTTGAACTCTGTTGAATAATAGTATCTGTTATTTGGTATAACAAAGCACTATAGCAAAGTAACTAGAAAATGCGTTTGGATCGGTATCGTAATTTTTGCTTTTGTGGATGAAAGAGTCAAAACACATTCGTGAATATGATTTGTATATACTATGCAAGACGCATCATTCGAATCGTTATCTTCTGCAGTCTAGGCTCTGAAAACACTTACTTTATATACACGTACAATGCACCGGCTCTACCTATTCCTTCGACGCCTTCCTGTTTCATCTCTGTTACTGCATATTGCTGTATTTTTAACGTTTGTATTGACGTTTGGTTTTAAAAAAGCATCGGAATAAATATACTTTTTGACCGGTTTTTGAAAAAAATTGTTCAAAAGGAAATTTAATAAGCATTACAACGTCGTATAAATGGTCAAAATCGATTTGAAACTACCGGAGTTATAGCAATATGAAGAAAAAAGAGAATTTTGACGTATTTTAAAGACTTGTTCTATACAAAATGAAATATTACCTTATTAAATAGCCAAAACACGAATATTTTTAAACAGGTTATTTTACGAATGACTTTAGAATAAAACTATCCAATTTAATTATAAATTTAATAAAAATTAGACATACTAGGGCGATTTTAGTTCTGTGGTACGAATGTACCCCACAAAACCGTTTACGTAGAGAAAAAGTCGCCGCGGCCTAAGTATCGGTTTTAAAGTACCTGTCGAAATTTATATTCCATTATAGAAATTTGAACCGATATTTTCCGATAAATTCCTGTTGACTTGGTTTATTACTAATTATCATGAAAAATAATACGCAAAGAGATTTTAGATGTGAAACACGTATTGTTGAATGATCTTTCATGAATGTTCGTTTAAAAAATTAAATAATTCAGGCAGTTTGCGAATCTGAAGAGACGGAATTTTATGCAAGAATGAAAAAATATAATATTTGAGCACCAGAAAATACGACGAATTCTAGAGATTCAGAGGTGCTAACATTTGGTACGGTTATATGTGTCATCCATTCGTATTACGAAGTATAATTGACTACTACAAAAAAGACTGCGTTTTGTGCAAACAGTGTCATGAAATGGATGGGTTGTTTTTTTCAAAACCCGAACCCGACCCGACCCCGATAATTTCTAATTTGAAAACCCCGAACCCGACCCGAGCCCGAAAGTCCAAAATTTCATAAACCCGGACCCGACCCGAACCCGAGAATTTCAAATTTGAAAACCCGGAACCCGACCCGAACCCGAGAAGCTTAAATTTACAGAACCCGAACCCGACCCGAAACCCGTCGGGTTCGGGTCGGGTCCGGGTTTCGGGTCCGAAAACCCGAACCCGACCATCTCTAGTCCGAAGCTGTAATTGGTGTCATTGAACTTCCGATTTACCATAAAGTTATAAGAGTGTTTTCCCTGGCATCCATGTCACAGATACGGTTGCTGCTACTCGAATGTTCAAAATCTTCCCCTGCTGAATGTCTTTTCAAATCACAATACTCTAGCTTTATGAAAAATAAATTCCAATGTGTCTTAGTTTTAAAATCCCAATTCGATAATGTTTCTTGTTAAAAAATGCTAAAACGAATTAGTTGTCCAACAAACAACCTCAATGAACACCCCCTTTCTACTTTTTAGATTCAATTATTTCCTCTTGTATAACGAACACTATTCCTAGTTATGAGATAGATGTGACATTGTTCTCCATAGTTTGAATATATCAATACTTAAATACTTCAAATTTCTCCAGTTCAAAGAAATTTAATTTATCACCATCAAGTTAACAAAAACAATCTTAACAAATAAACGAACTACAAAAAAGTATTCTCAGTTGAAGATTTCATGATGATGTTAAATTGAATTCCGAAAGCTTGTCAAGCTTATTGAAATGGCAGATGGATGCGAAATATTCTCCGCTGTGTTGGCGAGAACAAGACAGACTGTTTGAACAGAGAAAGTGGACCAATTCCGTTCCATTAGCTTTGGATAATCATTGAACGTTGAGTGAGATTAATTGTTACTTATGATTACTGATTGATTTGTAGTCAACTTTATACCTTTTGTTATTCGATGATTTAATTTCGAACATGTAATTATACTAGTTGTAAATTTCAGCGTAGACTAAAGAAGAACATCAATATTCTGTTTTCCCAAACAAATTCATGTTATTCCGTTTTTCGCACAAAGCGTCACGGAAAAACAAACCCAAAGTAAATAGAGATTACTTAATGCGAAAGAGACTAATGGAGTGATTAGCAAAGTTATGTGACTTAGTTGAAATATAGTTAATCATAGACCGAGAGCAGTTGTTCAAATTCGGGCGAAATGATCCTAACCCGTCATGTGTTATTTACCATCATAATAATAATGCAATTATTACTGACCGAAATACTAAATGCCCAGACTGTACCGGGATTCAACGATTCCTGCAAACTATAGCGTTTAAAACCATAAATTTAAAATTCCAACTGTCCCAGGGCGAAATCCCCCTGCACTAGATGCATTCAGTATCAAAGCAAGCAACAAAATTTTCAGTTTCGTTTTGATTTACCTTCACCAAATTCGAATTGCATCCTACCTTTGAGTTATATCCTCGTATGTGGTATCCTGTGGTAATATATCCTTAACGCTTCGTCGAACACTTGCGTGAAAAAACAGCAGCTCAGCGATTATTCGTCGATCGGTGAGATTTCTTCATACTTCATTTATGTATACCACTATCATTCCTCGAGTTACGTTCCCACACTCACTGGTACTCCTATACCGTTGAAGGTGTTAGCATTGCTCTCTTTGAACATCAAATATTTCTAACGTTTTGCTTCACCATTTCGACGAGATTCCGTCACTGCACGAAGCGCTCTTCTAATGCACGTTTCACAAATATTTTTCTATCGTTGCACTAAAATGCAGCACACATCAGATACACAACGGATCGTACACATCAAACGCCAAAATGGCTCGGACGAAGAAAAAAAATTTCTGTCACATTCACTCACAGCAACATTTTCAAATCCAATCGTTTTTTCCGCCGTCGGATGTTGGCTCAGCAATGCACATGCACATTCATTTTTTATTCATTCACAAACTGATATTTGCTTTGGATCCTCGAGCAGTCATCTAGCCCTGTCACAGTGCATCGGAGACTCACATGCAATTTGCAACTGCTTTTCTTCAGCACGATGACAATCTGAAACTGCCAACACTAGTCGTGATGGATTTCTAATTTACAACCTTGTCACAAACACTTTTTCACTTACGCACGGTTCCACTTGAATCGGATACCAAATGCTAATGCGGCTGTGCTAGAACAACTCCATGCCATCTACCTGACAGCAACCAATTGTCACCCACTTTACGAAAAGCGGACCACGCGCGCTCACTGCTTCCAAGTGGTTTGCGGCAATCGTCGTATTATTCAATTAAACGCTACTCCCGTTTACTGCCCCTCAGTCATCATCAGCATCATCTCCTTCGCCGTAACTTGTCAAGCGTACACCAACCGAAAGAAACCGATGTTCCAGTCAAACATGCCTTCCGGCTACCACCCACCAAGCACCGAGAAGCACTGTAGGTCCGAACCGGCTGGGCGCCGCTAAAATACTGAGGAGATGACTTTTCACTTTTCGCACTTTATCATCATTCTTCACAGTCTTCGCTTGGCACAACAGCGACGAAGGCTCGAATCAACACAGTCAATGCTCGGCTAGGGGCACTCATTTTCGCAATGGTTTTCCACGAGCGTCGGGGCGATCGACTACACTCACCAAGCACTGCCGTTACGATGCAGTGAGTGGCGCATCGCTCACGAGAGTAAAACTGGCAAAATCGTCTGCAGGAACCGTTGTCTCACGATGACTCTAACGATGATTCCAATTGGCTTAGTGATACAGTAACATGTTTGTGATGCTGAAGTTTTGTATATATGATTATTAAATATAAGGATTGGTAAAGTTTATTGGTTATAGTAGATTAGTGTAGAATTGTTCTCTTGCTAATTGGGGATTCAGTTAGTGTACCTTAGTCCACAATAAATTCTACTCGTATGCTTTAGTATAACTGTCATATGAGGGTGCTTTTCTTATTAAATGCTGTTAGTCTTTTTGAGTGAATAAGTGAAGCGTATTTACTATATTTGAGCATTATTGAACCCGGCCGACCACAAAATATTACCATCGTCGATTCGAACGAAACTTTTGAGTTGAGTTTGGTTTATGAATCTCCTTGATTTTCTCTGACAATTGCAATGTTTTGATACAAGAGCAATTGGAAAATTTTTGTTAAATGAATTTTGATTTAAAACGATACTTAGAATTATATTCTGTAATAAAATTACAATTTTGTATGTTAATCAGTATGGAATTTAAAAACATGTTATTGTTAGAAAAACTGTTTTACCGATAAGTTCTCCATCATACAATCATATTCAAAATGTTTCTTTTTTTAGGGTTTTGTTGGCAAAATATAAAAAAACAAAAAATGTTTTTTTGCAATTAAATTTTTAACGCAAATTTTCGTTTTTATGAAAAATGACACAACATTTTTTTCAGTATATATTTTTTTCGTACAGAAAATGGGTTGTTAACGCGATACATTTTTTAAGATAATTTATCAGCGTTACTCGTTAGGGACCATTCATAAATTACGTAACGCAAAAATTGCCCAAAATAGACCCCCCCCTCCCCCTATGTAACAAATTGTCACAAATTTTTCCATCCCCCCCTCCCCTGTTACGTAACAAATTCCAAGAAAAAAAATTTTTTTCTTCGGCGAAAACATGTTACGTAACGATCTAGTTAACACCCCCTCCCCCCAATGTAACAACTTGTCACAACTTGCCGTACCCCCTCCCCCCCCCCTAAAAGCGTTACGTAATTTATGAATGGTCCCTTAACGATAATGTATCGTCATCGGAAACTCCGTTAACGATAATGTATCGTCGTTTTCATCGTCATCGTCGATAATTGTATCGTAAAATTCATCGTCATCGTCGGTTCATCGGTTATCGCGATACATTTTGCGTTAGTTTCCCGTTTATTGGAGTTGAAATTGAAGCGGTTAACTTTCAATTGTTTAGAAATAAATAGGGGGACCCGGGGCTATTTAGACAGTGCACAGTGGTCGAAAGCCACAAAAACGTGAACTTAATTCACTAGAGGCCAAACCATCGAATATAGTCACAGGGTGTCTTTGGAGGAATTGTTCGTATGAATATTTCCCACAATCTGATTACAATTGAAATTAGGCATGGCTTACTATGTTCGAACTAAAAAAAAATTAACTTTTTATACTGACGAGGTAGAAAGTTAGTGTCTTCGACAAAGTTTTAGAAATGCTCATAGTGAGGAATTTTGTTGAAGAACTTGAGCTTGTAGGACTAAAGGTTATCGATTTATAAGGCATTTTCTATGGCAACCCCCTTAAATCTAGTTTTTTTTTTAAATAACTTTTTTCTACGTTGCATGAAACGGGAAAAACCACGCTGCACGTTTTAATTATTTCAACGCCGATATTGTAGTTCAGGGATATTGTAGGATTGATCGTGATAAAGCGATTTGGGACAATAGATATCCGTAAATTTTTTGGCTATTCTGTAGATGCATACCAGTGCTCGAGACGCTTTAACAACTGCATAGGAGACGTTTTGTTTAAATGTAACTAGTGAATCCAGATCCTTTACGTGACTAACGCGTTCAATTTCGGTTTCTTGTAAATGGTGGAACAAAAATCTTAACCCTCTTTAGTGAATTTATTACCGAACACTTCTTCGGGTATAAATATGGTCGGTGTTAAGTCAGACCGGACTAAGTCGCAAACCAACCAAAAATTGATAATGATAGCACTGGATAAAGACTTTCTTCAGCTACATTCGACTTTTGCCAGATTTGAAATATTGAGAAATAAGAAAGAATTATAGCAATAAGCAATTTCCAATTATCATGTAAAGGATGCTGCGCTTCAAACTTTAAACTCGTTTTTATCGAAATCAATAAATTATCACTTAGTTCGGTCTGAATTAACACCGACCATATATGGACCAAATCGCGGAGTGTTACGATACATTCAGACAGATATTTCGACATGAATTTCCCTGACAATACATATTTCACCTGAAAGTTATGCTCATTGGGTGAGAATTTCTTCAAATAAATAAAAAATGGTGTATGCTTTGTTATTTGTGAGTTAAGAACGTCTAAACATGGACTGTTACGTTACATAATTTTGGAAGCAGAATTTAAAGTTGCCTTACATTGTCGAAAAAATCTGCTCTCCTAGTGAACTCTTTTTAACAAATGTAACATATTTTCTAAGCTTTAGGATAAAAACTTCAAAAAATGTCGATAATGCTGAAAATTTTCTTTTTGACCTGCGTAAAAGCAACAATCAGGAATCAGGAATCAGAATATATTGGCTCAAATGGCACGTTCCCCGTACATAGTCGGGGATTTGTGCCTTGCCGTGTGTTTTCATCATTTCCTGAGTGGAAGGAAAGGACAAGGAGGAGTGGGGAAGTAGAATTGGAAGGGTGGGAAAAATAACAGCACAAAACAAAAATAAACAACAGGTAAGTTAAACTCACAAGTAGTTCAACTTGCCTGCGAATAATCCTAAAGCTCTTTACCACATTGGATAAGAAACTTTAGTATGTCTCTGAGTTTCAGTCGACCAAACATGGTTTCGTCTATATAAGGACGGCTGAAGACTCGAAATCGCAATTGCGCTAGCGCTGGACAGTTGCATATCAGATGATATGAGGTTCCGTAGTCGGATTCACAAAGATCACATGAAAAAGACTCAGCGCGCTGAATAGTTGCCATGTGATAATTGAGTTTGCAGTGGCCGGTTAAAGCCCTGGTCAGCATGCCGCAGTGGAGCTTCGAAAAATGTAAGAGATTTTTCGAAACCACTGGGCATGGTTGTTCTAGAAACGCCTTTGTTTGGCGACACGTTTGTAGATTTCTCCAATAATTGCGGTGCTCGGACAAAGCCCAGGACCGTATTTTTTCCCTTATCCAACTTGTCGAAATTGGCAGGGCGGGCTCAGGACCAACGAAGTCAATCGCTGAACCTGCCCTGGCCAATTCGTCAGCCCATTCATTTCCAGTAATACCGCAATGTCCGGGCACCCAGACAAGGTAGATAGTGTTGACAATGCTTAGTTCTTCGATTTGGGTTCGGCACGCGATCACTAGCTTGGACCGGGATTTGTCTGAGCTAAGGGCCTTGATTGCAGCCTGACTATCGGAGCAGAAGTTTATAACTCTGCCGGACAAACTCAGTTGAAGGGCCGATTGCACCCCGCACATAATCGCAAAGATTTCTGCTTGGAATACAGTACAATATCTACCTAGTGAGTGAGATTGTTCCAATCTCATTTCACGACAGTAGACACCAGCACCAGCACGTCCCTCCATCAGAGAACCGTCAGTGTAACAGACTACTTGCGTTTGTTGTTGTCTTTCCATAAAGCCAGACAACCACTCCTCTCGAGAGGGAATCTTCACATGGAATGTCCTGTAAGGAAAACTACAAGTGAGTGTAATATCGCTGGGAGCAAGAATATCTTCACCCCATGTAACCATTTGTGACCACAATCGTATATGACTGGTAGCAAGATCAACATGATTACTGTTCCAAAGCCCAGTAACCTGCAGTCTGTATGCACATGATAGTGCTTCTTGTTTTAAGTGTATGTGTAATGGTTTGATATTTAGAAGTGCCTCAAGAGCAGCAGTCGGAGTCGTGGTGAAAGCACCAGTCAACGCCATGAGCGCCATTCTTTGCAGATGGTTTAGCTTTGACTGGACTGTCACCACCTCTCCCCTCTGCCACCACACAAGGCATCCGTATGACAGTATTGGACGTACAATTGTCGTGTAAATCCAATAGATGTATTTAGGTTTGAGACCCCAGGTCTTTCCAAAAGTTCGTCTGCACTGCCCGAAGGCCATGCACGCTTTCTTGACTCTGAACTCAATGTGAGCAGACCAATTCAGTTTGGAATCCAATATGACTCCAACGTATTTGACTTGATCCGCACACAGTAGCTCAGAATCAAAGAACTGCAAGGGACGAACCCCGGTTGTTATTCGCTTCTTCGTGAAAAGAACCATTGAAGTTTTGCTTGGGTTAACTGATAGTTTAACTTGTCGACACCACTGTTCGACAGCTCTTAATGCCTGTTGCATCAAGTCAAAGATTGTTCCGATGCAAAATCCAGTAATTAGTATTTGGTAATCGTCAGCAAACCCGTAGGTTGGAAATCCAAGCTCATTGAGTTTCTTCAACAAGCCGTCAGCTACTAAGTTCCATAACAAAGGTGACAGAACGCCGCCCTGAGGACAACCGCAAATACTCAACTTCCGTATCTCAGCCTGTCGCAGTGACGAGCAAAGCATGCGGTTACTAAGCATTGCGTTTATCCAACCTGAGATACATGCAGGTATCCCATGACCGCGCGTCGCTTCCAGAATAGACTGGAAGGACACATTGTCAAAAGCACCCTCAATATCTAGGAATACACCCAAGCTAGATTGCTTGAGCGAGAAGGCTTTCTCAATGTTGTAAACAACATCGTGAAGCAGAGTGATCGTGGATTTCCCACACTGATATGCATGTTGCATTTTGTGCAGTGGATATTCAACTAAACTAACGTTCCTGATGTGATGATCGATTATCCGTTCCAAAGCTTTCAGAAGAAAAGAACTTAAGCTGATTGGCCTAAAACTCTTGGCTTCTTCATAGCTTGAGCGCCCCCCTTTGGGAATAAATCTAACAGTTATTTCTCGCCATGCTTTCGGGATATACCCGGTAGCAAGACTGGAAAGCAAAATCTTTTTCAAGACATGTTTAAGAATATCAAATCCCTTTTGCAGTAGCACGGGAAGTATCCCATCTTTTCCGGGTGATTTGTATGGAGCAAAGCTGTCAACTGCCCACTTGACCGATTCAGTGGAAACCAATGTGCGTGCTAACGCCCACGAGTCCGAATCACCAGAATGAGATCTGTGAACGTTGATCAACTCCGGATCGATACAGCCTGGAAAGTGTGTGTCGAAGAGACAATTAAGAACATCTTTTTCGTCCGTCACATAAACACCATCTCTGGTTTTCAAGGAGTTCATCTGAAAATCATTCGATTTGGAGAGAATTTTATTTAATCTGCTAGCCTCGTTCAGACTAGAGACATTAGTGCATAGGCTTTGCCAGCCAGCCCGTTCTGCAGATCTAAGACATTTCTTATATGCACTACGAGCTGACCTGAAAGCCCTGGAGTCATCACGCTGACGCCGATTCCAAGCTCTTCTCATAACTTTCTTCATTCTTTCAAGCTCAGCCCTCCACCAAGGGGTTCCCCTAGTCGATTTAACAGTACGAAGTGGACAAGCTTCTTCGTAGGATGCTAATATGAATGAGTTTGTCGTATCCACGACGTCATCTAAGTCGTCTAGTTGACTAATTGTTGGAAAATATCCATGAAATTTAGTCGCCAAGTTTTCCAAAAAGAGGTCCCAGTTTGTAGATTTAGGATTACGATAGGTCACCACATTGAAGGTGACATCAAAATGCTCGAAAAATATATATTTATGATCGGATAGAGACGGTTCAGTTTCATTTGGAACCTGCCAATTTCCCAGTTCATGCAAAATTCTATCAGAGCAAAGTGTTATGTCTAACACCTCCTCCCTCCCAGACCTCGCAAAAGTTGGTCGGTTTCCCACATTCAGAATATGGAGATTTGTACTACTTATGTACTCCATCAGTTCAGAGCCTCTCAGATTGATGTCTGAGCTGCCCCAAATGATGTGATGAGCATTCGCATCACTGCCGATAATGAGCGGAAGCCCATTTCTGCTACAATATGATACAACGCTTTTGAAATCATCAGAAGGAGATGATTCGTTATGCGGTAGGTATGCTGAACAATATATATATTTTTTGTCTACGTTTTCGACAGTCAATGTAACTGTGACAACACAGATATCGCGAGTTGTGAGCTCCGATATGAGACACGCGTCAATAGCCTTATTTGCAAGAATGCAAGCACGAGGCATTTCACGTGGGTTAGTCATGCCTGTCTTGTTGTAAGCAATGAAGGCAGTGTTAAGTAACTTTCCAAAATAGAAGTTTCCTTTATGGAAATACGGTTCTTGAACCAATGCTATGGAAGCTTTACCTTCCTGCATGAGTCGAGATAAATTCATAGTTGCTGTACGTTTATGTTGGAGATTGACTTGTGCTATTCTAACCATTTTTGATTAGAGAACTGTACATTTCATCTCCAACACAAATTGCACAACAACTAGAGGACACCAAGCGAGTTGGGATGTTAACGCATTTAGCGAGCCATATCAGGTTTAAATGGGACATGATCATTTGATTCCCACGATTTGCGAAGAAAATAATGGTCCACTGTGTCAGAGATTCGCATAACACAGCAAGGGCAAAACCCAAAATGCTCCGTGCGCGACTGGCATATTTTAGACCCTCCAATCATTAAGTCCTCGGCACGGAACTACACCTTGACTTAGGGTCTCCTACTTTCAGTCGCCTCCTACGACATGGCAGCAGGACTCCAGTGGCTCAATTCTAGGCCGGATACCACACGGCCTCTGGGCAGGTTCATCTGTACACATCGAAATTTGATAATCGAAACTCAACAAAACTTCACCGAAGTACCATCAGCCGAGAGTCTCTGCAAACCCCCAGCCAACAAAAATTCGGCAAAATTAAGTGGATCATCGGTGAAAAAAATCGGTGTGTAGAGTGAACGTTCCGCTGCGTAATGCAGCATACTGGGGAGTTCGCCCGACTTTTCCCAGGCTCCGTTCGCCATTGAGAATGTTTTAAACCCCCTCAACAATTTTACCCATAGCACGGGTCGCATGACACTATGGAATTGGGGTTCCCTGTTTGGTAGATTTTTACCACTGAAACAGGTAGTCCGTAGTGTTATTCTTAGCCGGTTGAAACAACCACTACCGACACTACACGGCTTATCTAGGCTGTTCGGTGAAAGAAGCTGACATTGAAGAACAGCTTCCATATTTAGATGGGCGAACAGCCGCAGAAGGAAGGAAGGAAGGAAGGATAACGGGAGGAGAGGGATTTGGGCTAAGCGCTTATTTAAAGGCGGCGCTGACTCGCCTTGTCAGGGCTGCTTTAGGGCATGTGGTATTTAGGCCTAGGACGTATAGGGCCCACTACCTCGTCCTACCACACCCGCAGTCAGCCCCCGCTGCTGGTTCGGGTCGCGAATCACAACTAGTTGCTATCGCGATTAAGCATTATCCACCACCTATGACCCGCCCGGTTGCTTGCAGCTCAGCTTCCCACGTAGCGTTCCTCCACCACCACGGGGCCCGGGTTTCACCTGAAAGTTATGCTCATTGGGTGAGAATTTCTTCAAATAAATAAAAAATGGTGTATGCTTTGTTATTTGTGAGTTAAGAACGTCTAAACATGGACTGTTACGTTACATAATTTTGGAAGCAGAATTTAAAGTTGCCTTACATTGTCGAAAAAATCTGCTCTCCTAGTGAACTCTTTTTAACAAATGTAACATATTTTCTAAGCTTTAGGATAAAAACTTCAAAAAATGTCGATAATGCTGAAAATTTTCTTTTTGACCTGCGTAAAAGCAACAATGTTCGGACTGTTACGTTATTCTAAAAGACTGTTACGTTACATGTCCGATCTTGGTTTGCGTCTAAAGTTGGATTATGCATTAAACTGACTTTAGTTGTTCTATTATACAATGAATAATGTTAAATAAGTGGTTTCACGATAAAACATGCAATAGATTCCAAGAAATCAAAATTAAATTAGGAAAAACCCAGCTACACCCAATTTATTTTTAATCTTATACAAATCAATTGAAACTAAATTTCTACTTGGGTTTCAATACAATGTATTATTTTTTTATTTATTCCGATGCAGCTAGACGTTAATCATGCATGCAATTGAGAGATAAAAATTATTTTTTTTGAAATTGGATGATCAGGACAATACCTTCCGTTCAACCACCTTTCTATTATACTTTCGCTTAGGTGCATAGACACAAAACCACGTGAATATAACAATTGTCGAGTAAGTCCGATTGTATCATACACATCTGTTTATATTAGAAAATGTAATCTAAATTCTTTCTGAAATTTCAAGAGGAAATTCATATGGTTACGTTTAGAAAACTGACTTCTTTGGGACACTACATGAAGAATAAAAATTTTATTTTCTTATGCAATAAAAAAAAAATTTGTTCTTCATATTGTGACCCAAATGAAAGTGAATAAATATAGTGAATTATATCCTTGTTTCGTAGTGTGCGAAGAAGCAAATGCGTGAATTTGATAAGTCGCCGCTATGTCGCGAATATTTTTTACTTTCAGTCTACTTTCTACTTCTGCCCAAGTCAGACGTACAATCGAACCAAGTGAACATCAACTAGCAACCTCTTCATCTAGTGTGCATTGTCTCGAGAACAAAGGAAACTTTTAATTTATTCTTGCCTTCATGAATAAAGTTGACGAAAAATCTCTGTTCCGACCCAATACAGCAGTCGTTGACTTTAAATTCTGTTCAATAAGATTGAGTTTTCGTGAAGTGGAATACCTGCTGAAGGTGAAGATGCAGCTTAAGCTCAAGGAGGTTATGTATCTACAGTATCATCATCTTCGTAATGTCGTACTCATATCATTCAACACGTTAGCACAAGCCGAACGTTTCGTTTTGCAGAACAACTTAAAGCACGTGGCTCAAAGCGATAAAGTTGGAATTAAGATTCCCGTGTATATTGAAAAAGACTATGTAGATGTAAAGTTACATGACCTATCACCACGTACCCCTTCTGATCTAATCGAAAAATACATGTCGCGATACGGAGAAGTAGAATCCGTTACACATGATACGTGGAGAAATTTCTTCCCGGGTACACCTAACGGTGTTCTTGTAGTGAGGATGCGAATCGAAAGACCTCTCCCCTCCCACTTGACTATAAAACACAAAACCCACGAAGCTACTATTAATCAAACTACGTTATGCACCCATGAGGGGCAAACTCCTACGTGCAAGTATTGTAATCAGACAGCGCACCACGGACAACCTTGCGCGGAAGATACAGAGGAGAATGCATCTCTACCGATTTCCAACGAATCCACGGCAAACCAACCCAAAAAAGAGTTTTCAACACCAATACCTGAACCACAAACGGTTGCCAAATTTGTGGCAGCTATTCAGTCCATATTGACAACTGCCAAAGCAGCATCCAGCACCCCAAAAACCACTGTAAGCAATATCGGTGAAGAAAATAAAAACAATCACGACGGATTTACATTGGTCACCCGTAAGTGCAAGAAGCAGGAGAGAACATCTGGTCGCCGGCATCAAGGCACTTTTAACGATGATGACCTTGATGTGGAGGACAGGAGAGAATTAAATAGTCCCCATGACGCAGTAGGCGAGCCGCGAAAGCAGGTCTCTGCTCGCAATAAAAAGTTGCGCGCACGAGATCCAACGAAAAATCAATAATATTTGTTTATATTTTTATTCTTTACATATTGTAAACACATAAAAGATCCACGGCTTCGTTAAGCTACCGCTATGAGCCGTGTCAAATAAACGAAATAAAAAAAATAATTTTACTTTAGTAATAAAGGCAAGCTCATTCAAAATGTATTTTACGTCGATAATATCTATTTTTGTAGCTTTCTCGATGTTAATATTCATTTCTGTACTGTTTAATACAGTATCAAAGTCTAAATTAATGTACGATACAATCACAAGTAAAAATATGCTTCCTTTACATCATTTTAGCATTTGCTCCTATGCTATTCATACAGACTTTCCCGGGTCAAATCGTGCAATAGTTTTATTAAATTTTCATACCGCTTTTGAAGAGAAAAAAGTAATTGCAGCAATTAACTTATTTGCAAACTACAAGCCTAATTTAAGGGCTTCGAACTAAAAAAATCTAATTTTTTTTATTAAATATTCTGAAAGTACATACTTTTGAAAATATCTGTGCGAAATTTAATCCAGATCGGAGCACTAGTTTTTAAATTACAGTTGTGTGTAACGCGCTGGTTCTTCTACGAATGAAGTGGACACAAAACTTTAAACGCAATTATCTCGGAATGAAGTTTTTTGAAAAGTACCGTAGCGGTGAACGTGATATCCCAAAAACTATTCATCCGATTTTCAAAAAAAAAATTTTGATTGATTGTATGTACATTCTTTTGTACTTGAACGGTTCCTTTTTCACCAAAAAAAATTAGATTATTTGCAGTGAATGTTTGTGGAAAATTGTGAACACCACAAAGCTCAATTTTTTGGTCAAAATGTTTTTGCCTTTCTCATATAAAGAAAGCAGGATTCGTTCCACAGCAGTCGTAGCGTTCGGTCATATACTAGTGATAGTGCTCTGAAGGTTCTCTGAACTCATCGAACAAAAGCTAAGTATCACCGTTTTCCTTTGTTATCGATTTCTTTGCATTACCGAGCTTGGTTGGCGTGTGTGGTGTGGCTACTATAGCCACTGAGGATGACCTCATTTCGCGGATTCTCGTAGATACACAGAATCAGATCATGGACACTAGTCCAGGAAATTCCAACGAAGACAACTTTTCAAGTTCCTCTCAAATATCTCTGAGCTCCGTGATTGAGGAGGAAGAACAAGATGGCGAATCCATTTCACAGCGTATAAAAGAATATCCCATGTCCGCTTGTGGACCGTTCAAAATTTATTTCCGACCGATCGGGAAGCCCCTGAATGTTATTCAAATCTCGAAAGAATTATCGCGTCAGTATTCCTCAATCACGGAAATCAAGAAACTGGAGAAAAATAAATTACGGGTCATCGCAAATTGCAGAAAAGAAGCTAACAAGATCGTTAGCAACGCGCTATTTCGTTTAGAATATCATGTGTATATTCCGTGTAGAGAAGTGGAAATAGATGGAATAATTTCTGAAATGGACCTAGATTTAACTGAACTAAAGTTGTCAGGCGTCGGGAAATTCCGCGATCCTAAAATTGCCTCGGTACCTATTCTCGAATGCAAACGATTGAAAAGGGCAACGTTGATCGAAGAACCGAAAAAATATTCCCCAACGGCGTCGGTTAAAATAACTTTTGCCGGCAACGTTCTCCCAGATTTTGTCGAATTCGAACGCGTGCTTTTCCCAGTACGCCTATTCATTCCCAGCGTGATGTATTGTCAGAGATGTAAGCAGTTTGGCCACACTAACAAATTTTGTTCCAGCAGAGTGAAGTGTGGTAAATGTGGCCAACAGCACGAGGAAACCATGTGTTCCTCTACCGATCCAAGCACTTGCATTCATTGCAAACAACAGCACTCTCACATTCAAATCTGTACCGTCTACCAAGAACGATCCCTTCGCCTCAAACGATCGATCATCGATCGAGCTCGGAAATCGTATGAGCTATTGTCTGATTCGTCCCAAGTGCAACATGTCTCTCCCAACCAATTTGATATTCTCTCGGATTTAAACGATAATGATGAAAACGAAGAGACCGATAAATCTCCATTTTTGAAAGCTGGTTTCAAGAGAAAACAACCTCTCTCACCGAAAGTACGAAGAAAAGAATCCAAAACAAATTGCTTCGTTAACCCTATTCCTAGTACATCTAAGACAGACCCTCGTGACCCGACATCTAAACTGAATGCTTCCAACAATCGCTCGACGGAGTATGATCGAAACTTTCCACCGCTACACAGTAAGTCGGTTAAACGCGATGAAAAGAAACAGTCAACTGCGCTTTTCCCATTATCAACAATATTCAAGTGGATTCTCGAAGTTCTTCCCGTACCAGAATCTACCAAGGAATCCATACATGGAATGTACCCCCTAATAAAATCTTTTGTTCAACTGATTATCGGAAAATGGCCCTCGTTAAGTTCTGTGATTGCTATAGATGACTAACGTTGCTAATATAATTCAGTGGAACTGTCGAAGTTTGTTGCCCAAATTAGACTCTTTTCGTGCCTTACTTCAGAAATTTAGTTGTGATATCTTTACTTTGTCAGAAACGTGGTTGTCGGATGAACAGGAATGTCGTATACCGTATTACAATATCGTGAGAAAAGATCGTGCTGATGGGTATGGGGGGGTTTTGATAGGAATTAAATCGGATATGAATTTCAAAAAAATTGATTTGCCGTCGTTATCATCAGGAATAGAAGCAGTTGCATGCTTGTGTTACTTCACTAGTTTAAAGATCTCTATAATATCAGTTTACCTACCGCCAAATACGAACATTGATTGGGAGGAATTCAAAAAGTTAATCGCTTGTACACCACAGCCAAGATTGATTCTGGGTGACTTCAACTCACGTGGCACAGTCTGGGGAGAAAACTACGACGATTCACGCGCTTCGTCGATATATGATATTTGCGATGAATATAACTTATCTATCCTGAACACAGGAGAAATTACTCGCATTGCACGCTTTTCGAATAGAGAAAGCAGAATTGATCTCTCATTATCTTCTTCCTCCTTGATGTTACGGTGTGGATGGGAAACAATTGATGACCCGCACGGTAGTGATCATTTACCCATACTAGTGTCAATTAAATTAGACGCAGCTCTTCGGCCAAAACAAGCAGTACAATTTGACTATACAAAAAATATCGATTAGAAATTGTATAGCACATTGATTCAAATTTCATTGGAAAATTCTCCGTATTTTACTAACGCGGTAGAAGAATATGACTATCTTTTGAATAACATGACACAAGCGGCAACCGAAGCTCAAACATCACATCCACCGAAAAACGGAATATATAATAAACAAAAGGTAACAGCCTGGTGGGATAACGAGTGCCTGGCCGTATATAGCGAACGGTCCAATGCGTACAAAGAATTTCGAACATTTGGGAGAATCGAGAGCCTAATACATTATGACGAATTAGATAAAAAATGTAAGAATTTATTTCGATCAAAAAAAGTGGGATACTGGAGAAAACGAGTGCTTTCACTTTCTAAAGATACCTCTATGTCTAGTTTGTGGAAAATGGCCAAATCGATGAGGAATCAATCCTATTCCAATGAGGATAAGGAAATGTCGAATGAATGGATATTTCAATTCGCAGAAAGGATATGTCCCGATTTTGTGTCTCCAGAAAATCCTAAATTCACAACTCACGATCGTTTCAATTCTATAGCTGAGCCGTTCACAATGATAGAATTTTCATTTGCATTACTATCTTGCAATAATTCTTCTCCAGGTTTGGATAATATCAAATACGATCTATTAAAAAATCTTCCTAACGCAGCCAAACAAAGACTACTTGATCTATTCAATTATTTTATTCGTAATAATATGTACCCTACCGCCTGGAAAGAGGTGAAAGTGGTTACCATCCTCAAACCTGGAAAATCCCCATCAGCCCAAGAGTCATATCGTCCCATTTCCCTACTGTCATGTGTTAGAAAGTTACTGGAAAAGATGATCTTTTACCGACTAGAGAGATGGGCAGAATGCAATGATATGTTGTCAAATACGCAGTATGGTTTTCGGAAGGACAGAAGTACAAATGATTGCTTAGCACTACTCTCATCTGACATCCAACACGCATTTACGAATAAAGCCGATATTCCAGCAGTGTTTCTGGATGTGAAGGGCGCCTACGATTCAGTCCTGATCAATGTACTCTGCGAACGCATAAATAAAATGGGAGTTCCAGCGAATATTTGCAGCTTCTTGTATGGTTTATGTTCGGAGAAAACTATGCATTTCCACCACAACAACGTGCTGAAAACAACACGGCGGAGTAGTTTGGGACTAGCGCAAGGTTCTTGTCTAAGTCCATTGTTGTACAATCTCTACATAAATGATATTGACAGCTGCCTTGAAGATGATTGCGTTCTTATACAATATGCCGATGATGCTGTCGTGTACACCTCAGGAAGAAGTATAAATCCTATGCAGACGTCCCTCCAAAAAACCTTAGATAACCTTCAACTTTGGGCAAGTTTGAAAGGGCTTACTTTTTCTAGTAAGAAAACTGAAATTGTGGTATTTTCGCGAAAGCGGACTGAGCCTAAAATCGAGTTGAAGCTAAGTGATTGCGTTATTAAACAATCGAGTACTTTCTGTTATCTGGGTCTTTGGTTCGATAGAAAATGTTTATGGAAAACCCATATAAGTTACTTGATTGAGAAATGTTCGAAAAGGATAAACTTTATGCGATGTATAACAGGTAATTGGTGGGGAGCACACCCGAAAGACTTATTGCTGCTATACAAGTCAACAGTTCGCTCTGTGCTAGAATACGGATGTTTTTGTTTCCAGTCAGCTGCTAAAACATATATTTTAAAACTAGAACGAATTCAATATAGGTGCTTACGACTAGTGCTTGGCTGTATACGATCCACCCCTACAATGGCCCTCGAAGTTATGTGTGGAGTCATGCCATTAGGACTTCGATTTGTTGAGCTCTCATATAGATTCCTTATCAGATGCGAATCTTACAACAAACAAGTTATCGAAAACTTTGAAAAAAATTTCAATTCCAATCCTACTTCAAAATTTGTATCGGTCTATATTGCGTTCATAAGTGAAGACATAAATCCAGATCCACCAGAAAACTTCTACGCGATACCTATCAAAACTCACACTTATACCCCAACGATAGACGCGTCTATGATTGCCGAGATCAAAGATGTCCCCGAAAGTCTATTACCGCTGATTGTTCCGAATGTATTTACTCTCAAATTTGGAGAAGTAGATCACGACCACAGATTTTTCACTGATGGATCAGTTATGAACGATTCTACCGGTTTCGGTGTGTACCACCAAAGCTTCCAAATCAGTCGTCAACTTCAGTCTCCTTGTTCGGTATATAATGCGGAATTAGCCGCAATTTTACATGCTCTGGAATTAATGCAATCCCTACCGTCAGGTAACTATTATATATTTTCAGACAGCCTTAGCTCTCTGAATGCACTAAAATCGCCTTTCATTAAAAAGGGATCATCGATGTTCATACTGCAAATTAAGAACTTGTTGATGATGCTCGAATCTCAAAATTATATGGTTTCATTGGTTTGGATTCCTTCGCATTGCAATATTACAGGCAATGAAGAAGCAGATTCTTTAGCCAAGATTGGCTGTGTATGCGGCAACATGTATGATAGAACTCTGCAAAGTGGCGATTTCGTGAAACTTGCTAGGCGCCTGGCAATGAGGGATTGGCAGCGAAAATGGAATAACGCGACAACAGGCAGATGGTGTTACTCCGTAATGCCAACAGTGTCAAAATCAGCATGGTTCAAAAACCTCGACTTCAAAAGAGATTTCGTAGTCACTGTTAGCCGCTTAATGGCTAATCATAATACTCTTAACAGTCACCTCTTCCGAATTCAAGCAGTTGGAACTAACATGTGCCAATGCAACGCTGATTACCAACACGTAGATCACGTTTTGTGGATTTGTAAAGAATACAACGATAAGCGGCGCATACTACTGAAAAAACTAAAGACCCTCGATAAAACTCCGTCGACTCCTATACGCGATATTTTAGGGTGCAAAGATTTCGATTACCTCAAAGAAATATATCGTTTTTTCAAAACTATTGATCTAAAAATATAACATTTTTCGGCAGGTCACACCAAACCAGCTAAACAGATGATATGATGCCGTCGATTGATGTGCTGCGATGATGTACAAAATATTCCATAAATTGAATTAAGTTAGTTAAGACCAATAGCTACTAGACTCAAGCCTGTAAAATTTAGCTCCGTATTGTAACGATTGTACTAATGAGCCGAATAATAAATGCATAGGAAAAAAAAAATATAAAGAAAGCCTAGGCAGGACCGAGTGTCATATCTCATTCGATTCAATTCGTCGAGATCACAAAATGTCTGTGTGTATGTATGTTTGTATGTATGTGCGTATGTGTGTGTGTCAAATAATGTCCCAATTTTCTCAGAGATGGCTGAACCGATTTGATCAAACTCAGTTTCAAATGAACGGTATAACGCTCCCATAAGAAGCTATTGAATTTTTAGTTGATCGGACTTCCGGTTCCGGAGTTTTACGGGATGAAGAGTGTGGTCAATCAGCAAATTCCCTTATGAACTTGTGACCTTATGATGTCCGAATGATGTAATATACCCACCTAGAAAAAATAGTGTAAATTTACGTATCCTGACCCTGACATATACGAGCATCAAAAATGACTTAGTTTTACGTTTGATTTTAATTTTACATGACGTTTAATTTCGTAAATCATGTAATTTTACTCCACATACAGCATTTGTTCTCAATGGTAGGAAGTGTAATTTTATGTCATTGCGCATGTAAAGTATATGTTTCATGTAAACTTATACGGAACACGGTAATGTTCCGTCATTTCGTAAATTACGGTTTGTTGAATTGTGTCATGTTTGCAATTACGTCAACGATAAAATTCTGATTTTTTTGGTGTGTATATTCAAATACGTTCAACATTACTTGGAGTTGCGGGTCTACATCACTAATGACCAATTGAAGAAGTTTTGACCACATTGGTCACCTATGACGGATCTTGATGCCCGATGGGAACTCGCCAAGTTCCCGAGCTAATGTCACACCTACTTTCCAGCAAACCCTTAACTGATATTTTCAAACATGATTTCAAATGAAAGAATTAATACTCCCATTGACTGCTATTGGATTTAATTCAGTTATGACTTTTGGTTCCGGAGTTACAGGTTGGTTATTGCGGTCTCATAGGAATTTCTCAAATAAACCGTAACCGTACACCCAAAACGAATCGTTGAGAGCGGAATTGATTCTGTTTTTTTCGCTCTCAAACTGTGAGCGAAAAGCTCCCAAACGATGCATTAGTGTTAAACCAACCTCATACTTGTGGAATACAATATCGTACCCCATAGCTACAGACTGTTGGCTCATGTAGTGCAGGGATAACTTGAATAACACATACCATCGTCTCCATACTGTCCCATTTGTGATCACTGCTGCAATGATGCGAAGTTTATATAGCCCATTCGAACGACTGCTTATTATGTGTCGTTATGGCATAAGGTGTAAAGCAGGCGTTTTAGCGAGTGGATGTTTGTCGGTTCCAGTCTTGATGCTACCCGTTATTCTTTTTTCTAGTAAGGCTTAGTTCCCAACACATACATACAAACAAAATATTAATAACAGCGGGGAAATGGTACAAAGCAAAATGCGTCAATGACGATGCTGAAATACCGACGCGGCGGCGGGATGCAAACGATATTATCTCACTCATCATAAGTGTGAAGCTTTATATACGCCATTATACTACTCCACCAGTGTGTCGTCATGGTACCGGCAATAAAGAGGTGTTTTTTACCGATTAGAAGTTTGTCGGTTCTAATCTTGAATCTGATATAAGATTTTTTTACTAGAAGTTTCAGGTCACGAGTTATTTATAGCAGAGAAGAAAAGAATGAAACAAAACAAAATGCAATGCAGCAGCAATGGTGATGACATTGCTTGTGGTGGTTGGGTGGGGGGAATGTAAGGTGTAGAAGAAAGATACGAAACCAAATACTAACAAAGTTTCCTTGTGTGTGAGTGTGTGTCATCGTTTTTTTTGCGTGAGCGTTGCGCTCATCCCGAATTGTGCGCGAACAGCTCAATGTTCAAAAAGGATTGCTTTTGGGAATGAGATTGTGAGCCCAAAAACAGAAAATCTGAGCTCACCGTTTTGGGTGTAAATACAATCGTAATATGTACCCCATAGGTTTCCAATCTATTGAAATTAACATCAAATTACTTCAATTCGCAGGCCTAGACTACTGATGGCGAATCAAAAATTATTGGAATGTATTGTCCACTATCGATAATTCCGGAAGTCCCGGGGTTGAGGGTAAAAGCCACTTCGGTGACGAGTGAACCAAATTTTACTAACCTGGTCTCGAATGGAAGGTATAATATGAAGTTCGGTGTTGAGCTCTCCATCTACCTCTCCACCTCTTACCTCTCAACTCGCCTCCCCCTGTCTCACCCCCCCCCCCCCACCCTCTCAGACCAACCTCCTACATGCATCCCCTTCATCCATCCCATATACTAAAATAAGTTTTATGATTCCCGACACATCCTCCCCCTTCCACTAATTATATCCCGTCCCTTCTCCACCATGAAGTTAACATGAAGACAACATCGAACTCACGCTGATTAAATATTATATTTTTGTTTGTTTCAAGTTTGTCAGTATCGACATGTTGCTTATCAGGTTCGTGACAGTCGTGCACATATATATGCTCATCAAGTGCAATAAGAATGAAATAGACATTTTCACAATGTTATATTGAACATAACCAGCCATTAAATCATAGTTTGGATAAATGAGAAAGGCACAAATGCACCACTAGGTGGATTAGAACATTTTTTTTCCGACCACACTGTACCGTTTTTCTTTTGATCCCTTATTGCTCGGTCAACTTTCAATATAGAGACATTACAATTTCACTGGAATATTCGAAAAAATGCGATGTACAATATACAATCCTACAAGAAATATGTATTATATAGAAAATAGCCACACATAGCTAGTATGTAAGCGGCACTCACCTCCAGGAACGACAGTTTGGGTTGAAACGTCAACCCAATTTCGGAAAAAAGAATGTGGGTTAACCCCTTTTGAACGCTAGCTATTCCATTGTCCATACCTGCTCAAGGCAACCCAAGAAGGGTTCTCGACAATTCTTGCATTCAATCTGGAATTAACTGCTTCTAATACGGTGGTTTTCGGCTATTGTTAGGGCTTCAATCACAACGAAACATCTCGAATTCATTACCGAACACCTTACCGACTGTTAGTCGTGCCATCGTTCAACCACTTTTCGATAAAGAATATAATGTCGGCCGTGACAGAAATATCGAAAATTCGCCCTAATAAGCTTCGGGTTGTGGTTAACAGTTCAGCTCAGGCAAACGATATTGCTGGCTACAAGCCCTTTACGAGGGAGTACAGGGTGTATATTATAGCTAGCAGGGTTGAAGTCAGTGGGGTCGTTTCCGATTCGAGTCTGAATTGCGAGGACCTGCTAAAATATGGGACTGGCTGTTTCAAAGACCCCATGCTTAAGCCAGTGAAGATACTGGAATGCAAACGTTTGCATTCAGCATCAGTCGCAGCTGACGGCAAGAAAATATACGTCAACTCAGACTCTTATCGGGTGACCTTCGCCGGCTCTGCCCTGCCCAATTACCTCCTCTTTGACAAGGTTCGTCTACCTGTTCGCCTATTGGTGCCGCGGGTCATGAACTGTACTAATTGCAAACAATTGGGACACACAGCCTCCCATTGTGGCAATAAAGCCCGCTGTGGGAAATGCGGTGGGAATCATGCGGATGATTCCTGTGGTAGAGATGTCGAAAAGTGTTTCTACTGTGGGGGAAACCCACATGATCTCCCTTCATGTCCCGCGTACAAACAGCGCGAGGAAAATCTTAAGCCTTCCCTTCAGAGACGCTCTAAGCGATCTTTTGCAGAAATGCTTAAGATAGCTACGCCACCTGTCTCTACGAACATCTTTACCAACTTGTCTACTGACGAAGGCGACTGTGATGAACCCCAGGAGGGAACATCTTCTGCTGTGCCTAGAAGTAGTAGAAAAAGGAAGAACTTTTCCTCTTCCAAGCTTCGTCGTAAAGGCCTGAAGGTGTCTCTTCATGGTCCCCCTAAAATAACTACTCAAGGAAGTACTGGTGCAAAACCGAAGCAAGTCGCTCCCGGTCTCAGTAACCTGAGCTCAGAAAAGGAGTTCCCAGCACTTCCAGGAACATCAAAAACCCCAAGTGTTCCCATATCTCAGCCAGAGAAAGAAAACAGTGCTGGCTTAATAAATTTCTCTGACATTGTGGACCGTATTCTTACAGCGTTAAACATTTCTGACCCCCTTAAAAGTATCTTGATAAGCTTTCTCCCCGCAGTAAAAACATTTTTGATGCAGTTCACTGCGAAATGGCCCCTCCTTTCAGCGATTGTATCCTTCGATGGCTAATTCATCGAACGAGGTCAAGGATTTAATCACTGTTCTACAGTGGAATTGCAGAAGCATTGTCCCGAAAATCGATTCGTTTAAAATCTTACTAAATAATTTGAAATGCGATGCATTTGCCCTATGCGAGACATGGCTCACTTCAGAAATAACCCTACACTTCCACGATTTTAATATTATTCGCTTGGATCGAGAAGACTCTTATGGAGGAGTACTTTTGGGGATCAAAAAGTGCTATTCTTTCAATCGGATCGACCTCCCCTCGACACCAGGCATTGAAGTTGTCGCTTGCCAAACCAGAATTAAAGGCAAAGACCTTTGCATTGCTTCCACCTACATCCCCCCTAGAGCCTCAGTTAGCCACCGACGGCTTTGCGATATTGCGGAACTCCTCCCCGCACCGAGGCTAGTTTTAGGTGACTTCAACTACCACGGCACGGCATGGGGTTGCCTTCATGACGATAATCGATCTACCCTACTCCATGAGCTTTGCGACAATTTCAATATGACTATTTTGAATACGGGTGAAATGACACGGATTCCTGCCCCTCCAGCGCGACTGAGCGCCTTAGATCTGTCCCTCTGCTCGACATCGCTGCGGTTAGATTGCATGTGGAAGGTAATCTCTGATCCCCACGGCAGCGACCATCTGCCAATCGTAATTAATATTGCTAACGGTTCAGGGCCACCGAATACAATCAATGTTTCGTATGACCTCACACGAAATATTGATTGGAAGAGCTACGCGTCCGCGATATCCGACAAAATCGAGTGCACTCAAGAGCTTCCTCCGGAGGAAGAGTACGGGTTCCTGGCTGGCTTGATTCTCGATACCGCGATTCAAGCTCAGACTAAACGCGTACCAGACGCGAACCCACGCGGGCGTCCTCCCAATCCATGGTGGGACAAAGAGTGCTCAGACGTGTACGCGGAGAAGGCCGCTGCGGGACGACGGGCTGCCAGCTAGCTACCGACAGTACGCGATGGCGGAAACGCGTATGAAGAGTTTGATAAAAGCCAAAAATCGTAGCTACTGGCGCCGGTTCGTCGACGGACTAACGAGAGAAACATCGATGAGCATTCTTTGGAGTACGGGCCGGCGCTTACGAAACCGAAACAGTACTAATGAGAGCGTGGAATATTCAAACCGTTGGATATTCGATTTTGCCAAGAAGGTTTGTCCGGATTCCGCCACGGCACAGAAGATCTACCGCGCCGCGTCCCCTCACAATAACGCGAACGAAACACCGTTTTCGATGGTGGAGTTCTCACTTTCTCTCTTATCATGTAACAATAAAGCCCCAGGGCCAGACAGAATCAAATTTAACTTGTTAAAGAATCTGCCAGACTCTGCCAAGAGACGCTTGTTGAATTTATTTAATAAGTTTCTTGAGGGTAATATTGTCCCTCATGACTGGAGCCAAGTGAAGGTCATCGCCATTCAAAAACCAGGAAAACCAGCCTCCGACCACAACTCGTATCGACCGATTGCGATGCTGTCCTGTATCCGAAAGTTGTTCGAGAAAATGATCTTGTTTCGCCTCGATAATTGGGTTGAAGCAAATGGCTTACTGTCAGATACACAATTTGGTTTCGCAAAGGCAAAGGGACGAACGATTGTCTTGCGTTGCTCTCAACAGAAATTCAAATGGCTTATGCTAGCAAAGAGCAGATGGCAACAGTTTTCCTAGATATAAAGGGGGCTTTTGATTCAGTTTCTATCACAATTCTTTCTGAGAAGCTGCACCAGCATGGTCTTTCACCGACTCTAAACAACTTTTTGCTAAACTTGCTGTCTGAAAAACATATGCATTTTTCGCATGGTGATTTATCGACATCACGAATGAAGCTTGCAGATTACGGTGTGGTCTCTATTACAGGTCCCAAAGCCGTCGATCTGCAAGGACCATTGCAAGATACCTTGGACAATTTGTCTGCTTGGGCTCTCCAGCTAGGTATCGAGTTCTCCACGGAGAAAACTGAGCTAGTCGTATTTTCAAGGAAGCGTGAACCAGCGCAACTACAGCTTCAATTAATGGGTCAAACTATTGCTCAGGTTTCAACTTTCAAATATCTCGGGGTCTGGTTCGACTCCAAAGGAACCTGGGGTTGTCACATTAGGTATCTGAAACAGAAGTGCTAGCAAAGGATCAACTTTCTCCGTACAATAACCGGAACATGGTGGGGTGCCCACCCAGGAGACCTGATCAGGCTGTACCAAACAACAATATTGTCGGTGATGGAGTACGGGAGTTTCTGTTTCCGCTCCGCTGCGAACATACATTTCATCAAACTAGAGCGAATCCAATATTGTTGTTTGCGTATTGCTTTGGGTTGCATGCACTCGACACATACGATGAGTTTAGAAGTGCTGGCGGGCGTCCTTCCGCTGAAAAATCGATTTTGGGACCTCTCATATCGATTGCTCATCCGATGCGATATCTTGAACCCGTTAGTAATTGCAAATTTCGAAAGGCTTGTCGAGCTCAATTCTCAAACCCGATTTATGTCCTTGTACTTCGATTACATGGCACAAAATATCAATCCTTCTTCATACTATCCCAACCGTTTCAATCTCTTTCATGCTTCTGATTCAACTGTATTCTTTGACACATCCATGAAAGACGAGATTCGTGGAATCCCGGATCACATACGTCCGCAAGTGATCCCAAGCATCTTTCATAGTAAATTTCGAGAAGTCGACTGCAACAAGATGTTTTACACCGACGGGTCAAGCCTCGACGGCTCCACTGGCTTCGGTATATTCAATCAAAACCTCACCGCCTCATTCAAACTCAATGATCCTGCTTCAGTTTACGTCGCAGAACTTGCTGCTATTCAGTATACCCTTGGGATCATTGATACTTTGCCCACCGATCATTACTTTATTGTCTCGGATAGCCTCAGCTCAATCGAGGCTCTCCGTTCAATGAAACCTAGAAAACACATTCCATATTTTCTGGGGAAATTCTGGGAGCGCCTGCGTGCTTTGTCTGTAAGATCGTACAAGATTACCTTAGTTTGGGTTCCCTCGCATTGCTCCATTCCAGGTAATGAAGAAGCGGACTCTTTAGCTAAGGCGGGCGCTTTACAAGGTGACATATATGAAAGACCAATTAGTTTCAGCGAATTTTTCAGTATTACTCATCAGAGAACCCTCGAAAGTTGGCAAACTTCATGGAGCAATGGTGAACTGGGAAGGTGGCTACATTCGATAATCCCTAAGGTGTCGACGAAACCTTGGTTCAGGGGGATGGATGTGGGTCCGGATTTCATTCGCGTGATGTCTCGGCTCATGTCCAATCACTAAACGCTGGACGCACATCTCCGGCGTATTGGGCTCGCGGATGGCGGTATCTGCGCTTGTGGCAACGGTTATCACGAAATCGAACATGTTGTCTGGGCATGCGCCGAGTACTGTTCTGCCAGATCTCAACTATTCGATTCCCTTCGGGCCCGAGGAAGATCACTCAATGTCCCGGTTCGAGATGTACTATCAAGCCGCGATATTCTCTACATATCCCTTATATACACGTTCCTCAAAACCATCAATATCCAAATTTAAATGCCCCTATCTTTTCTCTTATCATTCCCAGAAATGCCCTCTTCCGCCTACCGTACCCCAACGATGGTTTGATACGACTCCAAGACGAGACAAAACATCTGTCGAATGAACCAACAACACGAGATCTACAGTACAACATCACACGCGCAACGCGGTGTGTTTCCGATCCGTATCTGAGCCGTACTACGAAATCGTCTGGAGGAATCCCTTGCCGGCTCGAGGAAAACCGCCCGGCGTCCCAATACTTGCTGCATCCGTTCGAATCTGTAATCCTGGCCGTTGATTCCTGATGCCGGAAACTGAAAGTTTATATCCCCAGGACCGGGACGACTGCTGAACGTTGGACTGTGGTGGGGGATCGAGGGCATCCATAATACAAGCGGCGGTACATCCCGGTAACCCATTAACGAAATCTATCCTTCTTTGGCTGGTCGAAATTGAATTCACGAAAGAGTGCTCCTGTTGACCAAGTAGACGCTTTGAGTGCAACGTCCTTTAGTTCATTCGGAAGCTCAACTCGAAACGAAACGAAATTGAGGTTCGTGAGATCTGCCTCCTCCACCGTATGGTTCAAGGTCAAGGCGGCTCTGATTGACCCAGAACTAATCTCATTCATCAGCAACTGTTCTGAATCACCGCTGAATGGCTCTAGTACCATGGACAGTGTCAGCAGTGGCACAATTTTTAGCATTATTCTCGCGACTTCGTTTTGGAGTGAGTAGATCCTCCGGAAGTCGCTTGACAAACAGCGCCCTTTGAACTTCAGAATTCGGATTGGCCGGAAAGTGAATCTCAATGCGACTCGAGGAATTTGAGACGACCGCGTTTAAATTGCTTACTGCCTCACATAATATTTTGGTGTCCACGATCGGCGCAGCGGAATCGGATTGCTGCACCCACTTGTTGAAACAGCAAGCACAATTGTAACACAGCCAGTACAGGTTCTTGTTCGACCTAGAAAACAGGTTTAGTGCGGATCGCTGCGTACCAGGAATACAAGCGCGGTGACAAGCCAAAAAATTAAATCAACTAAGTTCAAAAAAGTCAAAATATTTTTTGTGAGATTACATCTCGACGTCTCATGCATTTTAAAGACATTTCGTCGCTGTTGTGCTATCTTATGCCAAGTACCAGTTTCGGGTGAACTATGTTAAATATGCCACATAACTTTTTTGAAAAATCTCTATAAAGTGGCGTTTTCAGAATTTTGAAATTCTGCTTGGTTACTGAGATATAACGAGAAACGTCATGAGAAATGGTTAGTTCTTGGCTTCAAATCACTATATCTTGGGATTGGCCATGTAATATTGAAGCTTCAGGTGCTTTTAGGTGTAAATATGAACAAAAGTTAAAAATGGTGGCTTCATTTGTATAGAAAATTTTCCATGCACAATTATGACATGCCATACAAATTTTGTCATCAAGTGTGAAGGCGACTTTTGTTTACTTTTTTAGCAAAAACTCTCAATATAGTCAACCGATCTTCGTAATATTTGAGAGATTAGTAAAGAATAGAAAGTAGCATAACTTGTCTCTGAAGTGTTGCTACTATTTATAAGTTCAAGATATCCAATCTCAAACTTTAAAAAAGTTTTTCTCGAAATGTGCTAATTAGCGTTTTTCATAAGATAGCACAACAGTGACGATTAGGCATCAGGTATACAAATTTGAATTTGTAAAATTTCCCATCATTCTCCTTTGCATATTTTTCAGTTCCTGCTTACCATCGTAGATAGGCAATGTGGTCGAAACAGCTTTGGTTAGTCATTAGACCAGACTGACAAATCCAAGTAATTTTGCACCTATTTTATAAAGTGTTGACACATTTTGGTGTCATTGTATGGAAAATTGCTGTGTGACCGCATTCTTCAAGCCGTAACTCCAAAACCGCAAGTCGGATAAGAAAAAACAATGAATGAAGGTTGCATCTACCTTTCATTTGGACAAAGTGAGTGCAAATCGGTCCAGTCATCTCTGAGAAACAGAAGGGACGTTTTTTGCCACATACACACATACATACGCACACACATACGTGTACACACAGACATTTCCCAATCTCGACGAACTGAGTCAGCCTCCGGGCCAGGATTAGGTAACCGATTTTCAAAGTGGTTGCATAACCTCTCTATACATGGGAAAGACTATTATTTCCACCGTAATGGCGAACATAAATTAATCTATTTACCTCAATTTTATAAGAAATCTAAGATACTGTTTCTCATTCATGTGTGTTTTTACTAGTTTATTAAGTATTTTGAAGTTTAAATTGAGAAACAGTGTATATCGAAAAAAGGCGTCAAAAACGATGAAATAAATAAAATCAAAATTAAATTAAATTTAAATGGCATAACTTTCAAACAACCCACAATTTGCGTGGCAATCGTGAGCCTAGAAGTAGCAGTGAAAACGTAAGAATCACACAACTGTGATCAACTCTGCTGTACCACAAACCCTGCACTCCTAGCAACCACGGTTGATGTTTAAAGGCGAAGACACACTATTTGTATTCAAATCTATTTTTACTCCTCCGTACCCACTAAAAATCTTGGTTATGGGCGATACGTGATTTTTATATCGCACCAAAGAGGAAAGTATAATCGCTAGTACGATGTTCTCGTAAGCCGAAGTGTAAAGCCTGCCAAACAAATGAAGATGGGGTGTTGCTTCGTTAATCCTGGTCTGACCTGAATTGAATATTTGAAACCTGGCTCAGTTGTTCAAAGTTTAGTATAGGAAACCAGTCAACAATGGAACAGCAAAACAGTGAGAAAGTAGAAGAAAACTGTCGTTTCATAAATGAAAAATTTGTTTAAGGCAAAAAAGAGTCTGATGCTAATCCAATGTGTTATCCGACTGCTATTAGGATTGGAACGTGACACATTTTTGGGATCAAGCAAAGTCCACATGAAATTCAACGGGTAAACGAATTTAAAATCCTTTCCTCATGCAAAAACAGCTCTACCTCAACGTTAAACACTATTAGCTCCGTATCCGCTGCTCTCATTTATTGAGGAACAGCATTGAATAGTAAAATATTTAACATCTTTTTAAATATTCTCGGTTTATTTATTAAAATGATACAAAACACAAATTTGAAGTGGAATATTTCGCTTTAATTTGATCTACAAAAACGTTACCTTAAAATCTAGCACTACTATACATATTACAGTGCTCATATCAATCTTATAATATAGTAGAATTTGTTCGCAAAACTTCTCAAAGTTGTAATATAAAACAGATGATTTTCCTTACCTACTTCGGAGAAATGTTTTGATTTCAAACGCATCGCGAAAAGCGATTGATTTTTAACTTAGTTAAATAAAGTTTTAGTAAATATAATAATCTGTATAATTTACCCCTGATTTATCTTGGAGAAAAATGTACACCGCTTACCTACTTGCGTTAATGACGCACGAAGACCGACCTGTAAAGAAATCACATTCCTAAATTTGGGTTTTCGATCCTCAACTAATCCCGGAAAAGACGAACCGCTCATCCACGACTTAGGTCTTAATCATTAGACGCGTTATTTTCTTTTTGAAGAGGTTTGCGGTTATCACGAAACGAGTCAACTAAAATCCTACTTTTTTTTCAATTTCCTTAGCTGCTGTAGGGACATTTGTAGTATTTCAACAAAGAGTTCAATAAATATTTTGAGTTTTTCTGCACACGGTAACGATTTTCGCCAAAAATGAATGTATGGAGATAATTTCATTAAAAAATATTGTATGCCTAGTTAAAAAGGAATAGTTAAAGTATCTACTAGTACAATAAATTACGAAATATTGAATAAAACAAAGGGATCAGTAATCGTTATATTATCATGACAAAGGCACTTTTGGACAACAAACTACATTTCGAGATCGAGTTTTTATCAAATAAATCAAAAATTCTTATAAGAGCGCTACTTAATCTTCCTGTTTTAAGTAAATTTCCGATGTGTATGATGTTCTAATAGCGGTTTAAGCAACTTTGTATTTCCATTAAAGTTTAAGCAGCATGATAATTTTCTAAGCACTTTATATGAGCTTTAATGTATACTGTTTTAAGAATCATCCGATCTTTTGGTTGCTTGGGTAGTTTACACTGCTCTTAGTAGATGAGGCGTGCTTTGAAACTCAGTAACTCAGCCTTTTGCACGGTGTCTCTGGTGGAACAATATTTAGACAAAAAAGTTAAATTTTTTGTCTCTGGTAGAACAATATTACAAACTAATCAATATCACTGATATACTCACTATCCGGAAACTTGCTTCTCTTTTAAACATGACAAGTTTTCAATTGTTCTTCCCAAGGGTCAATATTTTTTTTTTTTTTTTTGAAAAATAAATATCTAAATTTTATACATATGGATACTTCAAACGAGCACGTATAAAGAGAATTTTTCTCACAAATGAGCATCCCTTTTTATCGAGAAATTATTTTTATGTGTGCAGAGTTCAATTAATACAGTGTTTGTTAATACATATGTTAAAAAACATTGGCCTAATAACTACTTCCTTCTTCCTAATATCTACTTCCTACTTCAATGGTAAGTGAGATAAAACTGTCTTCGTGAATTAACTTTCCTAAATTGCTTAAAATTGTGAATACTTTCTCTTTGGATTTGCGATCAACACACTAAATTATTATTATATTTCACTTTTAAAAAACTACTATATAGAAAACGTTACAATTTTTCGCATCTATCGAGATGTGAAAACACTTAAACAGATGAGTTTTTGAGCCAACATAAACCTGATATAATATTTCTAAAATATCTGCAAATCCTCGAAACTCCTTTGTATATATGTTATGTTTTTAGAGTTTTTTTTGCTCTGGATTCTTTACCGACCCTTTTTCTATTCAAAATTATATCGTTTTCGGATTTCTCAGACAATTTTTCCTTTATTTGATGTATTTAGATCCTTTGTTTCGTTGATTAATCAAATCGAAATACTTGACAAAGAGTGATCTTTAAAATTTCAACTTTCACATATTTCCTACAATAGAATTGGTACTTTGAATTAATACACAATCCCTAAAACAGATAACACCGTGCTACTTTCAAACATTTTCTCGCAGACTATCCAACAGAACTTGAAATGATTTTGCGGAAAATATAATTTTCTACTAAAATGTGGACCACTGCTCTTATGTGTTTTAAAGGAGAGTCTTTGAATCGTGTTTAAACTCGTAATTTTAAATGAAACTAGAAACGAAAACAAATCTATTGAGATTTGATAAAAATGAAATTAAATTATTCGAAGAATCCATATAATAATGATAGAATTTTGAATGTAACATTCGTTATATAGAAACCCCGTGCAAAAATATATTTCTACTGTATCGATTTTGTTGGCTATTTTCGGCAAACTTGAGACTAAGAGAAACGAAAGCAATGAAATTGAAAGACGGATAGGTATTCTAGAGCGAATCAGTTATAAACTTAGAACGGAAAAACTAGAACTAGGCAGGCTCATATGGGCATGATCGAAAGAAAATGTGCCGGCGTCGGTGGTAAAACATGATGATGAGTTATGTTCTACCATAGACCATGCGGTAGACTTGGGTGCAACGCTTAACTCCTACTCTGCAGAAGGCAAAGAATTCTTCACATTTCCTTCCGATCATGCCCATATGAGCCTGCCTAGTTCTAGTTTTTCCGTTCTAAGTTTATAACTGATTCGCTCTAGAATACCTATCTGTCTTTCACTTTCATTGCTTTCGTTCGTCGTTAGTCTCAAGTTTGCCGAAAATAGCCAACAATATCGATACAGTAGAACCTTGCGGCAATTAAAAACAGTAACAAAAATATATTTCAAAGAAAAATAAATGGAAGGAAACGTTTTGCTTTGCGAATTTCAAGATACCGAATTACCAACGCGAAACTGGCTAAATACTGTCTTCGACAGGGGCGGCGAAACACTTAACGCCCGAGTGGGTAGAAAGCATAGGGTGAGGGGTCCATTTGTAAGGATTGTTTCCCTTTTCGCAATGCACACGCTTACATTACATTCACATTAAATCACGTTCGTTTATGCAAGTGGAATTGTGGTACATCGATGTTTTCAAATGTGTGTAGTGCGAGATACATGCGTTGCGCATCTAAATTTTTTGATATGGTTCAAAATTGGGTGGGGGTGGGTAATTACCCACTCGGTTATTTTCGAATGGGTAGTACTACCCATACTACCCACGCTTCCCGCGGCCCTGGACTTCGAAGGTTTTCATTATCGTTACAAGTCCGTTCCTCTGACAGTGTGTGTTCACTGATTTAACTTCCTAAAAGGAAGATATCTGTTTTGAGCTACTCATTGAAAAATTACCTAAAAAATTGATCATCAAAATGTTAAAAAAATAAATGTTTTAGACCCCCCGATAGAACATTTCAAAGTTATGCTCAGATGAAAGAGGAGCATCTTAGGCTACGATTAGTGAGTACTTTAGCGATATTATGTTTTTTGTTTAATGTTAGATTTTCTACCAGAGACACCGTGATTGTCGTCTGATAATTAACATATCACTTCAGTAAGTTTCGTTTCTCTTGACCGAAATCTTTAGACGCCGCACAAACAAAAATCGGACAAAACCTGAAAAAGGCTGAAAATCACAAGTTAAGCTAATTTTGAGGTGCTGAGCTAATTTTTAGGCCAAAAGTCACAAAACATTAGATTAGTTTTTCCACACAGTGACATTGAACCTTTCTTATGAGTATGATCCCATTTTTATGGTAGATTTTCTATTACTCAGCGCCAATATCAATAATATCATAAAAATGAAGAACACTACTTTAAACCCATTGTATAACATGTTGGTTTACTGTATATTATCCAATTATCTTACACAAAACACCATGCGCCCCCATATAAGCATCAAAAATTTAAAATTTCCTTGAACCCGTGTGCGCACCGAGGCGCAGAACGAAACCATTATATTCGAAATGTAAAGGCAATTTCCCATGAAATGAATAATATTTGACTGTTCCGAACTGTTTCGCCTGATTGTATAGAATATATTAGTTAAAACCTGTTTTAATCCATCTAGTGGTGCGATTGTGCCTTTCTCATTTATTCAAACTATGATTCATTAGCTGGTAATGTTCAATATAATTGTGGAAATGTCTACAGCATTCTTATTATATTTAGCACGTATCCCAAAACTACCACGAAAGTCAACGCTACCACATTCTACACAAATACGTACAATATTTAGTTAGCTTAATCAGCATGAGTCCAATGTTATTTATATGCAATCATATTTTGAAATGCTGGGGGAATGGATTTGGAAAGGGAGAGTGTAGGGTGCGTCAGGAATCCTTCATCTTATTTCGGTACACGGAATGGATGCAGGGAATGCGGGTTTGAGGATCCAGGGGGAAGATGATGAAGGAGGGGAGTGTAAGGCCAGGGTCGGAGAGGGGGAGGGGGTGGCGACGCAATACTTAAGTGCCTTCCATTTGAGACTTGGTTTGAGAAAATTGGTTCAGTCATCACCGAAGAACCGATATGACTTTAATTGTTGAATATGCCCGGAACCCGGGATTTCCGGAATCGTCGATAGTGGACAATATATTCAAAGAATGTTTGATTGGCAACCAGTGAACTAGATGTTTAGATTAGATGTAATTTGGTGATCATTTCAATAGTTTTTAGCCTCTGTGGTATTACGATTGTAACAGTTTATATGGGAAATTCCAGTGTAATCTTACTAATCAACCTGTAACTGTAACCTTGGAATTAAATTTTTGATCAAGCCTGTTTTTTGGTTATTGTTTGAATTTCGCAAAGATCCTAGGCTATCTACGATAAAATACCACCTCAAGTAAAACAATGTTTAATTTTATTAGTTTCGATGTCAGCGGCGAGAGTAATATCCACCATTTTTTCATTTTGAAAAAAATGTTTTTTATCGTTGAACTTAAAGATCCCTATATGGATATTAAACAAATGAATGGCTGGCATCCAAAAGGGGCTAACCCACTTTTTTTCCGAATACGACATTTTTGCATTTTTTGATAGTTCTAAGTAATCCACGTGTACTGCAATTTAAGAATTTTGAACATAATTTTTAGATTTTTTGCTATTAGCAGTTGACCATGGAGGTAACCCAAGTGCTAGCTGGCGTCCAAAAGGGGCTAACCCCACATTGAGTCTTATGGAAATTCAAGTTTTTTCGTTCGTTTTCCGAGGTTTTAAAAAAAAGTAGTCAATCGGTGAACGCGATATAATACTGTTTTAGTTGGATTGCATTGTACGTTGAGGTTTCGGCTCGAACAATCGTTCCTGAAGGTAAGAGCCGCTCATACACATGCTATGTATGGCTATTTTCTATCTAATATATATTTCTTACACAAATGTATATTATTGAGCATATTTTTTAAAAAAATTCAGTAAAGACATGACCTCTACATTGAATGTTCACTGAGCAATAGGAGATTAAGGCAAAAACGGTACAATGTGGTCGGAAAGTTAAAGAACGTGGAATTAATTATTATCTTTCGTTATAGAGTTATGGTGTCTTCAGAAGAGTTGCTGTATGCCACTTAGCGATTTATTTGGTTGAATCGTACTAGTTCGAAATTTAGTCGCTAGGGCGGCGCTGTTATCAATTTTTTAATAAAGCTAGATAGAAATGCGGTGTCTTCGAGAAAGTTGTAGGTCTTATCATTTTAAACATATCTTTTTAAGATGTAAACTTTGTAGATCCTGTATGTTTCGAGATAGAGAAGATTTTAGTTAAAACATTTACTTACAGATTGTGATTTCAAAAATACGCCATATTTCAAAATCTGTCCGACCTACAAAGTTGGTGTCTTCAGAAGATATGCTTATAATTACCTGACATACAACTTTGCCGTAGACACCATCTTTATATCTCGTTCCATTAAAAAGTTGATAACAGCGCCGCCTTAGCGACTGATGTCTGAACGAATATGAAATGATCAAATAAAGCGCTAGATGTCACACAACAACTTTGCCAAAGACACCATAACTCTTAAACGAAAGATAAGGAAAGGACGTGTTAATTGTGAGTTAGTCCCTTTTGGACGCTAGATTACGAAAATGCTCGTGAATTGAAAAATAGTACACGTAATGATCTTATTTTTTCTAGGCAACATGGGTCAATGTCTTTTTACAATAAAACAATGTTAATTCGGAAACGCGGAAGTTTTTTCCATTTCTTGTAAAAAATTCAAAATTTGGGTTAGCCCCTTTTGGACGCCAGCCATTCAAATATCATGTATATAGGCTATTTTTATTTTCTTAAAAATAAATTGCAAAAAATAGGGATTTCTTTTCCGGCTTCTAAAGATAGTTCCCCCATAAAGGGCAGCTAAATATAACAGAACGACGAAGCGCTGCCACGAATCCTAGGCAAACAGTTTCTAGGAATCCAAAAAAAAGTTCTCAGTGCTTCCAGAAACACAAAAAAATCGAAGTAAAAAGTTTAACCATTTGCAATCGAGTAAGACTATGCTGGATACTAGGACATATAAGTCTAGAGGGTAATGAAATAGCCGATGAGCTAGGAAGGAATGGATCTGCCAATAGGTTTATTGGTCCAGAATCATTGTGCGAAATGCATACTACAATCAATGTGGTAGAGATATACTACATTGTACCACAATAAACATACGAAAGCTACCCGACCAGAAAAGTAAAATTAAACAATATTGATGTCCTAGGGGTTGAAAAATAAACCAATGGAAAATGGGTGTCAAATTTCTTTATTCTACAGTTATGGTTATATAGTGAATAGGTAAAGTATCTTATTTCATTATTTTTAGGATCGGTGCAGAAATTTCTGCAATTGTGGCCAAAATCAAACATTATTTTTAAACCAAGCGTCAGGTTATACTTAGCTCTGAACTATGAAAAATAATTTCATGTCCATATCAACTTAAGGAATTATTTCAGTCTGAATGATAAAAAAGCACAATTGTGACATTTGGTGCTTTAGAATAATAAAAATAATTTGATTCTTGTCTCCATTTACTTTGATCCCTGTTTAACATACCTTGGTAGGAGAGTTGAAACGAAGAGAACACTGTTCCAAAAATTAAAATATTGATGCTTTATTATTTCAACCCTCCTCGGTCTTCCCTACTTATGCGTAAAGAATTAAGTCTAACGTCGCGCACTCTTCTAAAGTAGCCTATGAGGTCTCACACCTTCCATTCACAAGAATTCACCTATCATGACAAACTGAATCGATTGATACCTATAAAATATACTCATTCAGCCTTGGATAAAACGAAGGTTACATATCAATAACAGTGGTCACATTTTCTTGCTTCATACGAAAGTGCAGCGCCCTTAATCGCAGCACTTCTATCTCCCCACATTTGCTCGGCAGATTTTTAACAAAGTTGCAAATCTTCTTGATCCCGTAAGTAAATTTATTATGTTAATGGTGTCTCTCTTATATGAGACAGGAAAAAAAACTACATGCAATAACTCATTTTCCCGGCAAAGTGAAAACATACTTTATTGCAAAACAAAACGCACGATGAAACGCGTAGTGAATAAAGGAATAACCACTTTTCCGCACGAAAGGGTTATACCCCACTATATATGAAAGCCATCAGTCTCCGAGGAACGAAGGCCTGACTCAATCAAGGGCGAAGTGAATTTTCGTTTTTTTTTTTTTCACATGGACTAGGCAGAAAATCGATAATTTAGTCGCACGGGGATTATCTTCGTATGGCAAACGGGAAAATGTTGTTGGCGAGTTGATAAATTGAAGTGCTTCTCGATGGCGGCGGGAATAGGGAATTTCTAACACGACGCGGAGTGAGGCTGTTAGGGCATTTCAGTTTTGAGTTCGAGTGATGCTCGTTTCGCAAAAAAAAGCCAAATTGATCTGGGCATTGCCAGTGACAGACCGGGGATGAGTGGGATTGCCAATATGCATAAATCTCTCATTGTGTAATAGTGTCTGTTGCCATAGTGAACAATATCAAGCACCATACGAGCCCACCTAATTGGAGGGGGTCGACCTGTGTGCAAATTTAAATCCAAGCTCTACGCATTTTTCATTTACAATCAGTGCTTCTAATAAACCACAGATTTCACTCCAAGGAGGTCATTATTTCATTATGAAATGGCCTTTCGGGATGTATGATTTTCACTTCTACTATTCGACTCCTGATTGAGATTCGTGTCGTAATATCAAACATAATAAACTTGCATTTTTAATCATCTGTGGTTGTGGGAGCATGATAGGTAGTGTTGTTTAGTTTAAGATTGTTTTCGTCTAAGAATTGATAAATCTTGACTTGGAATACAATCCGTATTAGAAGCAAACCATATCCAATACCATTTATACTCACTCATTAGATCAGTGGGGTTTTCTTTTTTATCTCACCCACCCACTTTCCGACCATTCTCATCGTGCCCCACCCAGGGGTAATCAGGAATCAGAATATATTGGCTCAAATGGCACGTTCCCCGTACATAGTGGGGGATTTGTGCCCAGGGGTAAGCCAGATAATTACAAGATACTAGAAATTGCTTCACAAGACATTCTAAATGCCACTTGCCGATTGTATGCGTTAAGAAATCATGTCATTGATAACGTAATGCATGGCCAATTTGCGACGTTCTTTGAGTGTTTACATGTTGATGAGCATGCAACGAGCTTTCTACAATAGAAGATGCAATTTAGTTTAGTTCTAAAGAAATTGTTTTTGGACTGATTAGAAGCATTCTTCGTACATGAATTCCATACTACGCCACAAAATTCCAAAATTGGTCTGACGTATGTGTTGCTAAAACGTTTAATAAAGCCCATACTATTTTATTAATTACATATTGTATTGTAAGGTTTCATAAATGTGAGCTTAGAGTTTAAGATTACGCCCAAAACTTGTACAATTTCACATTTGTCTAGAAGTTGATTTCCTAAGTGTATGCCTATGGGGATAATTGAAGTTTTTCTGTTGAAGATTATATTTCTTTATGCTGAGTTGGGGTAGACATTGCATTTCCATTCTTATTTCCATAAAAAGTTGAGGACGGGAAAGAGGTATGTACACCTTGCCCTGGCTCATTAAGCCTAGATTAAAGCGCCTTTACTCGATCAAACGCCACTTTTACTGAGTTCTCTGCAAAAGCCGTGTATACTGAGTATTCGGAAGTGTTGAATTAGATGCGAAAACGGTTTCTGTAGAATAAATTAAACGTTTACAAAAATTTTAGTAATATTCAAATTTTGCGCGGAATTTCGAAATAAGCACGACAGATTTCGACGCGAGCGTGCAGAATCAATTCTTTTCTCGTCCTTCGTTTAGCACAATTTTGTAATACTCCATTTATCGAGACTTGACTTTCATCACTGAGACACGTGTATTTTCCAAACAAAGCTTCTAAATAAAGCAAACTATAACGTACAGAATCCCTTATTTATCTTAGTCCGTATATTCTATCTATCAATTTTAATCCATTAGTTCAAACAGTTTCCAGATAGTACGAACAGGTGAGACAGGTGACATATAAAGATCAAAGTAAAATAGCGACGCTAAAAGTACCTTGAGGGACAATAGGCATTCTCGTCGAATGGAATCGTCATCAGAAAAAAAGACTTTTCTGTTACATCGATTGACGATCTCCTGATATGTCTGATTCCTCTATTTTACTACTACGATGTCTCCTTTTTATTTCGATAATATTGCCTCGATTGATATATGTTGCTCCTTTGTATTCCGTACAAAGCCAGAGAGTGTCTGTAAGGCACCAAAGTTTTGACGATGCTGGGCAATTAACTGTATTTTGGCAGTATGAACGACCGTTCAATGAATACTATAAAACCCAAAAAAATGGTTGAGTACTGTTTGGGATATAGAAGCCAATTATGGAAAAAATGAGGTAAAAACGAAAGTGTGCGTAAAGAGCACAAAACCCATAACTTCATTGTTTAAGTTTACTTTTCGACTCCAACACTGACTTAGTGACAAGACAAAGCTAGCTCCGAATTGACGCTAGCTTCAAAAGCTTGGAGAGATACGGAAATAAAGTATTTGAGACAGACAGATATAGAAATTAAGTATTTGCGGCTGTCCTCGGGTGGCGCTCTGTCACCTTATAAATGCCGACTAACTCGCGGCTATATCCACTCAGGGTCGACGTTTTGGCTTGCTTCAGGAGCAATCACTTACCTTAACCATCCGAATATGTCAACGTGAATAAAGTGAAAGTAGACTCACCAAATATCACGAAAGAAATGTGACACGAAAGAAATGAAAGTTAGCTAAACATTCTTGATTTATTGAGATTCTACATTATAGGGAGAAAGAGCGATAGGGAGAGGGTTCGTTACAGCTGAACAGGAGCGGTTGCTTCCTGAGAGGGGTAGAAAGATGACAGGTAAATTACTTGCCACGCTGCTGCTGACAATTCCTCCTGAGGTGACCTGCGACTGCTTGGGCGCGTTTCTGGACATCCTTTCGATTTCCGGAACGCTTCGTATTATGGATCCACCAGTCGACCACGTGTTGCTTGTCTTTCTTCGGCTGCTTGATGTTGAAGTGGCCTTACAGGCTTGCCGGATTTGATCCCCAGCAAGAGTCTTGGACACGTGTTCATTCTCCTAGTCGATCCTACCACTCCTTTCGTTTGCATACGACGTCCAACGTACTCACTAACGGGGCAGCAGCGCATCGGATATTGAGCTCGAGCAAGTGGGGGTGCTCCCGCCAGACCTTACTAGAGCACGCGCCACCGTCCTCCTGTAGTGTGTGGTTCGACAATAACGAGCTCTCGTCGGTCACCAGCACGAGGCTCGCCGACTTTCCTCGTGGTAAGGTAAAACGGGGAACTCCTTGGATTCCGGATCACTTCGTTCGACGCGCGTAGTTCCTTCCCGTCCCGGGCACGAGGTCGTTTCAACAACCGTCTAAGCCGAATCACTCACCGGATTCACCAAAAAATCTTAAACCGCCACTCGTCCTGCCTTGTCACTTTTCTCTGCTACGGCTTCTTCCGCGTGACTTTTGCTTACGACTGGTTTCAATTTTTGCGGGACCGGTTTGGCAGACGTCCTTTCTTCACCGATATCTAACACTTTCTGCCAAGCTTTTCTTCCCTTCTCCCTCGCTATTTTTCTCTATCTCCTTTTCCCGGGACTGACACTAGAGATCAGAAGTACCACCTTCGCACAGTGGTTTAAAACGTGAAAAGGTGATTGTTTTGAATAACTGTGAAACGGTTTGTTATAGCGATTTACTACCTTCGGAAGAATTTATGATAATGACACGCCCCATCTGTTTAAGTCAAAAGTTTGATGATTAATCCTTCTATAAGTGAGATTCACAGTTTATTTCTCGTATTATTAGAGATAGAGAGTTGGTGTATTTTGCAAAGTTAGAGTAAATTCATCTACAAAAAACTTTAGATGGTAATAGTCTATCTTTAATAATCTTTGAGATATAGAGCATTCGGTTCCGACAGCATGAAGTAACAAGTTACTTTACGCTTGTTCGGACATGCCGTAGACTCAGGTGATTCGCATTTCTAATGCCAAAAGACCTTGACCACTACGGTAGCAGACAAAGGGTTAAGTCGCCGGTGAGCTCTAAGCTTGCATATATGATCCTTCCACGCTTTTCTAAACTTTCTCCTTTCAACACCTTGCTCTCCCTTGAGTACTATGGCTCTAAATATTGAAAAATATACTTCACCTTCCAGTCCCTTGCTAATTAAATGCCGAAAAAACTGTTGACAAATTAACTCAATAGGTCGTTAACAAAAATGGTTAACAAAAAAATGGTAAAAATAGAGCATTATTAGTGAAAAAGCCGAAAAATCATTTTTTTATTATAACTTCTTTCAAATATTTTTTTTTTGGAAGTTCAACATGTTCTACAAAACTGTCACAATTATTGAAATACAAGATTTCAGTGAAGGAAAGAACTTAATATGTTGAGCAGTTTCTGAGATATTTACGATTTTTGTTCGAAAAATGGTCTACTTTGCACTCAAATAACTCATGAACGGGCAAAAACGGGTAGACCACTCAGTATGCATTTCAAAGTACAAGAAAGATGCTACGAAATTCCGTATGAATCACTTGTATCCGCTTGTATCCATGGGACTGATAGCAGGATTTAAAGAATATGATTTATTAGTCTAAAATGTTGATACGAAACATATTCGATAAAGCTGTTGAGATAAAGTAGTACTACATTCGGCAAATTGTTGGCACCGGTTTTCTATCTTAACAGGTTTCTTAGATACGGTGCAATATTTATGGAAAACCTACTAAAAGCGATTCATTTGGCAATCGCGCATGCTTTGATTACTTGTTTTGCATTGTCACTGTATAGTGTTACGTCAGACTTCGTAAGCAACAAAACTATTTTATTAGTTCGAATGATTTGTGTTTGCAGTAATCTCGATGGTGAACAATAAATAAATTTGAATAAGGATATTGATTTTTCTTTCTTATAACAATGCAAATTCAACCGTCAAGTCGTTCGTAGCAAACGTAAGTTCTATTGTGGAACCTTCTGTGTTGCAAACTTTGCAGCCGATTTCAGGGCTAATGCACCGCCTACTTATACTTAAAATCGTTCATGGTTAGGATTCCACTACATGGCTCATAAGACAACGCATTACCCTCTGTAGCACCGAACAATGCACTGTATCTAAAAAACAGTCAAGATAGAAAGCCGCTGTCTTCGACAATGTTTCTTGTGAGAATATTCCCCAAAACTTTGCCCAAGATATTTATCTATTCAGTTCACCGAATATGTTTCGTATCAACATTTTAGACTAATAAATCATATTCATTAAATCCTACTACCAGATCCATTAATACAACCGGATACAAGTGATTCATACAGAATCAGGTAGCATATTTCTTGTACTTTGAAATGCATACTGAGTGGTTTGCCCGTTTTTGCCCGTTTATGAGCTATTTGAGTGCAAAGTAGGCCATTTTTAGAACGAAAATCGTAAATATCTCAGAAACTGCTCCACATATTAAGTTGTTAGTTTGCTAATTGTGACCATGCTCTAATAATGTTGGAGCTAGCATGTTGTCTTCGAGTATTAACTTACATACTAGATCAGTTGAAATACATTAACGTTTCCAGGTGTTCTTTTTGGCTGATCTTTGATCAAATAAATACGTGAATTTATTCAGAAAGGATTTGTTTATCATCGTTCAGCAACATATAACTTTCATCATGCACCTGATTTGCGGTTCTCGAAATTTTTTTCAAATTTTAAACAGTAAATGTTCACTAATGTGTTTGAACAGAAAACCTTGTGAATAGAAAGAAAACAAATCTACTATATGAAAATAAATCAATGGATTTCTGACCATACGTTGAAAACTTAGGTTTTGGGGGCATGATCAGTAATGTACCATTGGTAAAAATTCCATCTTCCAGGGTTTTTATTTCTCGGTTTTAACCGGGTTTTCTGATTTTCATTTTAACCCGGCCGAAACAATGTTTTTTTTATTTTATCGAATTTATGATGTTTTGGTGCCGTTATTTTAAGAATCTTCTATTAACATTTGAGAAACTAGAAATAAAAGTCGCAGTGATAGAACATACCTTGTAAAACCCATTCAAATATCTTAGAATGTAGCGAATATAAATATCAAGCGTAAAAATCAAACAGAGATCGTTTAGCATGAGAATCGCTTAACTTATAATGCGTTTACATATAACGATAAAAAGTCGGATAATGAAAATATATTTGTAAGAACCAGTTATATTATTTTACGGTTTTAAACAGAAGATTTTTTAATTGAGTCCTGTTCAATTTTTACGCATGGAATTAATATCTAGTTTTTATATTCTAATATATTTAAAATGGGTTTCACGAAGTATGTTGTTCTTTTGACTTTTCGGTTACTCATATAATCTGCAGCCAAATATTCCAGCTCGTTTTATATAATACAGCGTTCATAGTTACTCTGACTAGTGAAAATCTTTGAAAATCTTTTACTAAGTATTATATCCCGTTTATTATCCATATTACGGGTTATTCCACTTTTAACAATATTAGGTTGGATATTCACTCAAAATTTATTAAATACCTACTTCAGGGGATCTTCTCCTGGATTCGTGGAAAAATGATCTGCGTTTATTCTCTATGTTATTTAGATATAAGTCAGACAAAAAGATATAGGGGGCCCGGGTCTATTGGGGAAATTGGGATCCCATAGATTTCTCAGCCAATTGTAAGACTTTCTGAAAGTCGTATATATTCGTGGAGCAGCTATTTTGAAACATTGATTTTTATAACCGAATCCAGTTTTTGGTTTTTATAGAAAGGAGATAAAACGTGTTTCAATATTTTTGGCCATCCTCAAAACAAAAAACATTACAACAGTAAAGCCGTGATTAAAGCCACAAAGTTTTGTAAAGCGTGAGGCTCATATTTTATGGAATGATTTTTGTTTTGGTGGAAACACAGATATTTTCACCACTTATGTGCGAAAGAAGCGTAATCTGACCCCGTCAATCGACAGTCGTGACTAACCAGATTAAGTTTTTGTATCGCAATTTAGTTTTTTTACTTCATAAAGAGCTTCTACAATAAATATTTCATAGGTAAACATAATTCCATTGTATTTTTTTTATTTTTTTATTATGAATTGCCCCGTAGGGAGGTTCGAATTACCCCTACATTGTAAAAGGATGAAAAAACGTAGAGTTTCGCAAATCGTCGCCCAACGCTGCCATGGGGTGGTGCAAATGAATTTTTATTGCACCAAAATATAGCTGAGGTTTCAAGCTAACAATTAAGACCTTTGACCGATAATTTCTTTCACATCTATCCGTCTAAAAGAGCAATTTGCTTAGGTAGGTCAGAATATCCCCGGGTTCCTCTATACTTCCAACCATTTTTTGAATAAAGGAAATCGGATCAATAAAACAAGCCCTATTGCTGAATTTAGATAAAAAAAAACAACGAAAAACACCATTTTAAGCCGCCCTTTTGAATTAAAAAAAAACGTTTTCTAATAATCGATAAATAACCAATAAAAGATCAAAAATAGCAGTTCGTATGTCTTTTCACTTTTGCACATAAAAAATCTCAAATATTGCTTTGATTTTCCGCCGAATCCAGGAGAAGGTCCCCTTAATTCGGTTAAAAGTAAAAGTGAGTAATATGCAGGAAGAGTGGCCTTGACATTCATCAAAATTAAAACGGTCGGTACGGTTGTCCACGTTTCTTCCTTATTCTAGGTTCAAAACGATTCGGTGATTAAACTATTCATTAAAGGAATAATTTGATTGCCACAAACATTAATACTAACAAGAAAAATTGTAGGCGAACGTCTGAAATTTTCCAGGATCCCTACATGTATTGGCTGTGTATGTGTAGACTAAACTAGACTAGACTAGAAAGAGTGGCCTTGACATTCGTCATTTGCATGCACCGCAATCAAAACCCTCATAAATGCGAATTCTTTCGACATCGATAGCATCATATAGGTTTAAGTGGATTCACTGTAAGAAAAGGAATCGACTTAGTTCGGAACGTGTTGGAAAGCTAATAACTCACTTATTTAACTACTAAATACGTAAAGAAATGCGGGATCAGCGATCAGACAACGATTAAATCGCGGAAGACTTATCAGAATTTTCAGATACAAGCAAAATTTAATGACAATAATGCTCATAAATCAAAAGAAAATATTTAGATAACAATATATTTATGTTCAATTATTAAAACATAAAAAATTGCGAAAAAAAATCTTTTAATGAAAAAAACCGCTTTTTTCATCAAAAAAAATTATAAAAACCCGATTTAATACCTGATCATAAAATGATCATCAAATTTTGAACATGCGATCTGATAAACCGAAGCGGTATATAACATTTACATGAGCATATTAAAGTAAATGTATTTTGGACAAATCTGTTCACTTGTCGTTGAAATTAAAAATAGGATTCTTCGGGACATTATTCTTGTAAACCGACTAAACTCAATTCACAACCGTCACAAAAAGTTAATATGTGCATGAAGTGTCACGCTTCTATGAAAAACATCTCCCAAAAACACGATCACCCATGTGTAATGATATACGATATTTACAGAGCACATGCCGCGACCGTGTCAACCCACGACATTTCCACTCCGCAGAATTAACAGCAAATCAGTTGTAGAAATTTGTCACGCCACAATCCCGCTTGTTCGGAATAATTAACTTCCATTCTCACAGCATACACAAAACTGAATTCATCCGCATGTTTCAGCCGCATAATTTAGCACCGACGTAGAATACACATATGTACACAGTAAGAGTTCGGCGAAGGGAGCGCATTGGAATGGGGCAAGGCCACAACGAGCTGTACAACAATTAACAACGGATAAGCTAAATCTCCACCCAACTCGGAACACAACGAGCATAATTAGTCACTCTTCGTTTGCGCCCGCTGCTATGCCGAAGATTTTAATGGTACTCATTCCAAAATCACAATCGTTGCCCAATTCTCAGTAGTGACGGATGGAAATTTTTCTGCAAACTGAAAAAAATGTATTTCGTTGGTTCTTTACATTTTTTTTCTGTTTGCCCAAGAATTGCACCTTTCCGCCTCAACCCCCGGAAGCATTCCTAGTATGAGATATGTCTTTATTTTTTCGGGTTGGTCTGTTGTTTCTTGTAATCCCTCCCAGAGATCCACATTTTCCATGTTATTCCGACTGGATATGAATGGATGGAGTATTCGTGTAGAGTTTTTCCTTCTTATTTCGCTTTGTTGGTCTGTCACAAACACACTACTTACGCTGGCTGGTGGCTCGCGACACTGATGATGAAGTTTTTATGCGATTTCATCGGAGAGAACGGAACGTGGTATTTGGCGCAATATAATATTTTTAATCTGTACGTATATATGATTATGGAAGTAACTAAGCGAGCGAGTGTAAACGGAAAATCGTGGGATAGTACATGTGGGAAATCAACTGCGAGGAATGTTGATAACAAAAATACGGATCCGATGTGTGCTAACCCTCTATTCTGATATACGTGGACTGAGAAACCATTGTGGTAAACGGCTGTTGGATAAAAAGGAATTCGAATAATTAATATGTTTTGAATTTATGATTCAGAATTTATAATTCATCACAAAGGAACATTCCATCTATTTAGCAGAATTAAAGAATGCTTGTTTCGTTGAAAATCCGGTTTTGGTTTACCACATAAGGCATACCAAATCCACATTCACCATCTTTCAAATTTTTCTCGAAACATGCATAAATAAGAGTGATGATTCAGCTCGTCGAATTGCCGATTAAGCATTCAATTTCTTTCGGACTCAAGTTTTCAGCTTATGAGATATGCCTTTTTGTTAAAACGCTAGGATTTGTGCTAGTCTCTAACGGATGTCGCTCGTTCTCTGTACTCGCTTCGACGTAGACAGTATCCAAACGATAATTCGACGGCATCTCTGTGCGGCGCTTGGGGCCGGCAACTCGATTTACCGGAATCCTGCAACTCCAGCGCATTCGTCCCTGCAACACGATGCCAATTGTTATCTTGGCTATCCCCTTTTTCGCAAGAAAACCGGTAAAATGATTAGGTTGGCCTGGCGATTCTAGGTGGAGCGTGACTACCGGTACGCTGGCGGCCCGACGATCCGATACCGGGACTGCGTCAGCTTCTCATCTAGTCCCCGTTTATGTGTGTGTGTTTATTAAAGACCATTAAAAAACTTTTAAGAAAGCCCTGAGACGGGATAAATGTGCAAAAACCCTAATGTCTCAGGGAAAGGGTGTGAGCTGCCATCAACCGACCCGCTAAAAACCACTGCTCTTGCCCAGAACCTGATTCTTCCCGGCATTACTTAATACTTCGTTCCTTCACTAGGGTTACAGCACCACTCCTCGACACACTACCAAGTTCTCCACCATCCACACAGACTGGGTATTTCTGCATGGCAGTCGGACTTAGTGCTCCTCCCCTACGAAGACAATCTGAGCGACAAACTTCAGATTGTCTAATTCACCGAACCCTTCGGCTCTCTTGTGCCATTCAGCACCATGACTCGGCTCCCGTGTGTCAGTTAGCACCGCAACTCACTTCTCGCCATTTACTCGTTAAGTTCTCGACTTGTTCGCGAACTAGCTCCCCGACGGTAGACCTAGCCTACTACGACGTAGAATTCCCCGGCGAGAGAAGTTCTCCCGAAACCGAACCAACCAGCCAGGTGTCGAGGTAGGTTCGGCGATTCCGGTGGAGCAGGGCGTCCAGTTCGCTGGTGCCTTGACGACCCGCGACTGGTGGTGTCTAGTCGAGGTCTACTCAGTCTAGTCCCCGGCGGTGAATTTAGCTTACGCCGGCGGAAAGTTCCCCATCAAATACCGATTCTTCTTTGGTTTTGGTACAATTTCTTGAGCCCTTTGGCTCTCTCTCGCTCGATTTCGCTCAATTTCCGCGATGAGCCATTCAGCTCCTGCCCTTACTTGTTCGCGAAATACTTGGCCTAGTCCCCGACGATGGATCTAGCCTACTCCAACGAAGAATTCCCCGGTGAGAAAGGTTCTCCTGAAGCCGAGTGGTTTCTCCCGAAGCCGATGTTCATTTCCGTGACCCATTTAGCTCCCAGCTTCAACCCGATCTACTGGATCTAGTCCCCGGCGGTGGACCTAGCCTACTCAACGAGCCAGCCAGTAAATGCTGAGGTCTATTCAGCGATTGCGGGTGGAGCGTAGCTTCGGTTCACTGGCGCCCCAACGACCTACTGCTAGCTATTCGACGCGGTATACTCGGTCTAGTCCCCGGCGATGGATCTAGACTACTCATGAGCTACCCGGATGGGGGTCGAAGTCGGTCCGGCGATTTCGGTGAAGCCTGACGGTTTACTGGCGCCCCGACAAACCGAACTCGGTGCAACGTCGCGTACTACTCAACTGGTCCCCGGTGGACCTAGTCTACACTGTCGGAGAGTTACCCGGCGGCGGAATTTCTCCCGAAACCCGATTTGTGGTTCCACGGCGGCGATCTAGCCAACACTACTTTGTTGGGCTCTTTACCACTTCCTCTGCCGCTCGAAGAGTATGCTTGTAACCACTCTGTCTGCTGACAGCATCCCTGTTAAGCTCGTCGTGGCACATTTCTTCGACGAGATTGTCGATGTGTTCCACTCGGACCAGCCTTCATGCATTACATGCATTTCTCCGCTAATAGCATTCCACGTCCTCAGCGAGAGTGATGCAGATGGGAATCATCCCGGCAATTACGTATACCGCCTCCGATGATATCGTTCTGTACACACTCGCGACACGAACAGCCATTAGGCAAAACGTGCTTATCAACTTCGCCCGGTTCCCCTTTGAGTTCAGCGCAGCAGCCCCGAAAGGTACGCCATACCTCAGTATTGAGGATGAGACACCCGCCAGGAGACGCATCGTGCTGCCTCTTGCTCCTCCGTTATTCGGCATGATCCCTGCTAATGCGTTAGTTGTCCTTGCAGCCTTCTCAGATACATTGGCTGGTGTAATTTATCCGATCGTCGATCATCACACCCAGGTGCTTTAGCGCACGCATCGGTGGGATAGATTGTCCCCCGACGCTGATCACGACGCGCTGAATTTTTTTAGGGTTACTGATCAGCACTACCAGCCAACTGCAACTTGACATCAGCCATCCAGGTTTGCACGATGCCGATTGTCTATGCCGTCCGCACCTCCATCTTCTCAAGAGTCCCGCCGGTTATCGTCAGGACAACGTCATCAGCAAAACCGACGATCTCGACCATGTTCGTTTCGTAGACCAGCACTCGGTTCTAAAAGTAACTTTTCAGAACCTTGCACAGATAGTCCAGATTCACCCGCATTCACCCAGCTGGCGATGTTGTCTCGCTCTTCACGTCGATCGTAACCACGGCGCAGTAGCGATTACCCCTTCTCTTTTGCTTCAACGCTTTCTCCGCACTCGCGATGACGGTGTGGATGTCGTTCACCGTCGATATCCCTTTCTGGAATCCGAACTGCCTCTGCGATAGCCCGTTCTCACTATCTGCGTAGTTCTTCAGCTTTTAAAGGATGACCTTTTCCAGAAGTATACCAAGAGTGTACAGCAGGTATATAGATCGTTACGATGTTGGATCTCCTAGTGGCTTCCCTGGTTTTGGCAGCAAGACCAACTTCTGGATCTTTCATCTGTCCGGGAAGTAGCCTTCGTCAAGGCATTTCTGTAGAACTAGCCGGAACATGTCCGGAAACGCCAGGATCACGGTCTTCAGTGTCACATTAGGGATACTGTCCGAATCGGTAGCTTTCTTCGCTTTCAGCTCTTTTGCCACTATAAGGAGTTCGTCGGTGTAGATTCGATTGTCATCCGCATTTCTACTGTCTGCATCAACGTACGGTAGTAGGCAACCATGCGGTTGTGTCATGCTTCGGGAAATGACCCTCCACAATAATTTTCAATTTGTCAGCACACTTTTCAGCTAGCATCGTTGGACCCTTGATTATAGCCATCACGACACGGTAGGCGTACTATCTCGCGTTTTCAAGCGGCCCTAGCCACCCGGTATGTCACCTTATACTCTTCTCTGACTGAATCAGATCTTGCTTTCAGAACGCATCTTCTGACTTTCAGGCAGGCAGTACGGAGGATACTGATCCTTTCGTTCCACCAATACGCCGGCCGTTCCTCGACTCCATTTTCCTCAGCATTGATTCGTCACACGCCATCGCAAAAGTTTCCGACAGCTCATTCGAAATTGGAGCGAGACTGTCAACACGAAATGTTTTCAAAAAATGTCCTTGTTGAATTCCTTTATTTTCCACTTCCGCTCGCTAGACCTCACTCTTTTTGACACAACGCAATTCCACCGACCAATGATGTAGTGGATCGCCTGGTGGTCGCTATGTGTGTACTGCTCACTAACTCGCCAATCCATGTTATCCATCAGCGACGCGCTGCAGAATGTTACGACGAAGATGGATTCCCGACCCTTCTTACGGAATGTGCTTGCGGAACCTTCGTTGCACAGCATTACATCCGGCTTCGCTAGGGTTTCCAATAGGCGGTATCCTCTAGCGTTGCTCAACCTGCTACCCCATTCCACGACCCAGGCGTTCAAATCTCCTCATATAACAATCGGCGTTCGCCCGACTAGCGATTCGGTTAGTGCGTCCAGCATTTGATTTTACTTCTCTGTTTCCCACCGCAGGGTTACCATATTCACAGATTTTGCTGTAATGTCACAGATTTTTTGCACATTTTTTGATCACAGATTCTTGTTCACAGATGACAGATTTTTGGCATTTTGATTAAAATTTCACAGATTTCCACAGGTTTTTGGAAGTATTGAGATTTTTACAGATATTTTGTCGCAGATTGTCACAGATTTTTTTCAGCAGTTTAGTCATCACAGATTTTTTTGACCGAAACACAGATTTCAATGCGGCATCCCTGGACTCCATCGTGAGGGAGTATAACAGCTTCATACGAATACGCCGTTGATCCTGGCTATTACGAAGCCTTCGTGTGTGTTATCCACCACCTCTTAGACAAGGGAACCGCCCATCACTTGGATTGCCGCCATCCCTGCACTATCCACCACCCAGTTACCGTTATCGGGAGGAACACGATATGGCTTTGCAGTAATTGCACGTCGCACTTCGTTTCTGTTGTCGGTTACCACAACAGTTGCTTTGCAATTTCACAGTGATTTAAATTAATCTGAGTTACCTCCACCATCGTTCGTCTTCCTTCGCCTTTTTGTACTCTGGGCATAAGAAGCCTCTCGTTATGCGGTCCTTTCTGCCCTCATTTGTGCAAAGCAAGCACTTCGGTTGCTTTGTGCAGATCTGTCAGGACCTCTACAGTTTTGTGCCTGATGGCCGAGATCCAGGTACCTGAAACACCTCTCCGTTTGTTTAGTAGCTCTAGGGATCAATCGAAACGAGCGCACCGAGCTTCCAATTTTGATCTTACCAGTCGGCATAGGATTGTCGGCCGTGGTTGCCGATAAACATATCACTGCTGTCTGTGTACCACTGTACGCCTTCCTCAATCTGATTGAGATCTGCTCTTTCACCAGGTTACATTGCTCTATCAGCGCAATCCTCACTTCGTCTTCCGTTGTGATCTCGTCCAGATTCCTGCACTCGAGCACTGCTTCCTGAACTGAAGCTCTCACGTTTGCTTCTCCTCCCACCGCTTCTGCCACGAGTTCCCGATAGGCCGAGGCCGTGAGAAATGGATTTTTCTTCAGGCCGAACAGCATTTCGCCTTTCTCAGTGCCCCTGGTTCTTATAAAGTTTCCTTCAGCTTGGGGCCCTCTCTCACCCTTTTAAGGATCGCAACCTACGTCACGCCGTCGTTTGCTTTGACAACTAGAGCGTCTCCCCTTACTTCTCCTAGTGCGGCAGAAGGTCTTCTTTCTCCTTTTTTTCTTCTTTTCTTCCATTTCATTCTGCTTTTTCCACCCCTTTCCTACGATTTCTACGGTCGGCCGCCATTCATTCTGTAATTGTCGGCTGTTTCGCTGTCTTCCACCGACTTTCTTGGGCTTCTTCGGTTCCTCCTCCTCTCCTGGTGTTTCCCTTACTCTTGTTACAAAACAAGAATACCGCGCACCTTTTGGCGTCTCATAGGCGCTTTCGCTATCTCTGTAGTCTTCAGCGTCTTTTGGCGCATACCAATGTGGTAAATCTAAACTATATGATGATATTTTGGTATTCTATATGCAATATCATTGGTACACCCGCAGTGTTGGCAAAAAAAAAGATTTTTGACAATTAATTCGATCTATCGAACTTTGAACAGCTATAACTTGTTGTAGAGACATTCTAGTACCATGCATCCTTCAGCAAAGTTGTTCAGCATATCCTGGACTACACTTCTATCTAATTGTTGGTATACTGCAGGAAAAATTGTAGTCTGTAAAATTGAAAATGCAAAAAAGTAGGTTTTCCCATACTAATTTCCATACAAATTTCAAACGCAATGCGCTACGCCGGGTCAAATCCAATCGACCCCAAATTTTGCACAGTTGTTTGGGACCCCAAATGGAACCAAAAAAGTGCTGTGCTGAAAAAACGGTCATATTGCCCCACCCTAGTGTGCATGTGCGTGTGTGTATGCGGCAAAAATGTCACCTCTATTTCTCAGAAATGGCTGGACCGATTTGCACAAATTTAGTCTCAAATGAAGGAACAACATTCCCATAGGCTGCTATTGAATTTTTATTGATTGGACCTCCGGTCCCGGAGCTACGAGTTGAAGAGTGCGGTAACACAGCAAATTCCCTTATAAACTGGCACCACCATGACATCAAAATGATCCAAAAATTATTAATGACTAGACAATGTTGCTTACACCAAATTGGCCACCTACGAGTGTTCTTGATTCCATATAAACAGGAACTGAATAATGCCCAAAAAGAAAATTTCAAAATCTAATTTAAATTTTTGATACCAAATGTTTACAAAATGCATGACACGTCGAAATTTGATGCAATCTTGTTAAAAAAGTTATGGCGGAAATTGATTTTTATTAACTTTGGTGCATTTTTGACTTTGTCATGTACAAAGGTTATGCAACCACTCTGAACATCGCCAATCTAATCTCGGAAAACTTGTTTTTACTAAAATAGGTTTTTTTTTGTATTTTAAGAAGAGCGTAGCTGGAGGTATGCGATAAGCAGTTGATCATTTTTCCCCATTACATACAACTCTTCTCTAAACACCCCCTCCCCCGCCCCCTTAAATACCTCATCAAGCACCCCAACATATCCTCTCGAGCGACCACCTCATTCATCCTCTTCAGACCCACCCTTCTCTCATCCCAATCACCTTCATCCAATAGGCTGGGGGTGGTTCGGTTGTGGGTTATTCATCTCCTTCACACAAGCAGCCCCGCAATATAACAAGTTTGCCGAAAGACACCATTGAGTTAATGCTAATTAAGCTAATTAAATATTATATATTAATGTTTCAAGCAGTGGCGGATCCAGAATAAAATTTCCTAGTGGGTCCAAAATTTCGATTTTGAAATGAACACATTACGTTACACGCATTTAATAAAACCTGTAAAAAATTTATTTTAAAATGATTTTGAGTTTTAAACTACATTAAAATTGAAACTAATTTTAAGTTTCTTAACAAGTTGTATGTATGTACAAATCGTACTGAATATATAATAGACATTTCCTCCATTATATTGAATATAACGAGCTTTGGAATCGTAGTTTGGAAAGGCACGATTGCATCACTAAGTGGATTAAAACAGGTTTTTTGAATAACCCTAATTTAGATTTTCAGATTGTATATGAACATGATATTAGATTTCTTTTCATACCCAGCAAAGTTTCTTAAAATGAGCATTTCTACGGTGTTTCGGGAATTACCGAATCATTAAAAAATATAGCTAACCCCTTCATGTCCATGTTGTTTATGAACAACAAAGTTTCTAAACGGTTATAACTTTTGGTTTAGGCAAGAATTGCTCACAAAAACAAGTAAGGCCCATAAATGTGACTACTACCTTTTATTTGAGCACTAACAGTTACAAGTATTAGCTCTAGAACTGAAGTTATTTTAATTAGTCTGATTGGATTCCTATGGAACAGTGCTGCCAGGAACAGGTTACGTTTATGATGAGAAATGAAGTTTTGATATATCTTCGTTACTTTGCAATATTATTGAAAACTGATCTGAACTGAAACTGACCTGTCGTCGACTACATTTTATACATAATTGGACGAAATTGTAAATAGGTTTGGAAGCAAAAACTTGAGCAACTTCTAGCACTGCGATGGTAGAATGGTCTTTATGAAGAAAAGATTTTCTTTTTTGGTGACCCCACTATTTTAAAGAAAATTGTTTTGGACCTCTATATGCACAAGAAAAAAGTTGGGCATGAAAGGGTTAAAGCAACTTTGAATTTCGGATTTTCAAAGTAACTTAAACGTTTTCTTGTGCATTTTTTCATGTTTTGCAGCCTGTAATGCAACTACTCGACCGAATTTAAAGAAATTCTGTCAATGTAAACCTTGCACCGTAAACTACATAAACGGCAATGTTTCCAATTCTCGACAAACATATGATTACGGCATAAAAGCAAACTGTCAAAATTCTCTTTGAAAGGAAATTTCGGACAAACCGTTACTCGCCAATCACAGATGTTGGTAGTAAACAAAAGAGAAAAGTTTTCTCTTTCATTAACTGCTATGATTAACTGTGTTTAGCCAGTAACAGTTTGTCTGTGTTAATTTGAATTTTAGCCAAATTTTTCTTATGATTATTGGTGATTTCGAAGTAGGCTTAATAATAGTAAAATTTCTTCATAATTTGATTTTGTCATATAACATTAATACACTCAATGCAATGGGTTCAGAGTGCGATTTGCGACTAATGCGACAAAAAGGATGCAATTTGAACTTGTATTGATGAATCGGAAAATTCTATGAATAAGGGATAAGCTGTTTGGTCTTTATTTACATTACGCTGTGATTGAGGTTAGAAAATCTCATCAGAAAACCAGGTACAACTAAGTATGACACTATCGCACTGAACTTCCCTTTTGTCTGTCAACAACATGATCAATATCGTTAACTCCCCCAAAGGTGCATTCCTGTCGCATAATGCTCATGCTATTGAAAACAAGCGGAATACACGCGGTGTGGTTGGATTGCACCTAATGCAATGCATGAGTTAGGATTTCACTAGACGGGAACCGTCTCAGTGATCCTGGTGATACCACGTTGGTGTGCACGGATATGACGCAAACGACTGCTTTCATGTTGTGTACGAAGAACGAACTAGCGTCCTTCTTGCCATCATAGCATCGCTAGCAACCATTCGCTGACTGCGAATACCGCAATTCACACAGTTATTTGATTTCAACCGCATCCAAATTACCTGCGGACGATGATGCATCGCAAATGGAATGGCAGATGGAGTGTTGCTGTAAATGATGGTGACTTTAATTCAAAAGAGCTTTTATTCGTTAGACATTCCATTACATGTGAATTGAAAAATAATGTGCGAGAACTGAATTAATCTCATCGAATCTATAAAATCACCTATTCCTACGTCAGCATTGGAAATGACTGTCCTTTGGCATCAGTACCAAAATAAATCAAATTCGTTGCATTGCAGTACGGGGGTGAAGTTTGGATATTGTTAACCCTAGAGAGGTAAATGGCTCACTGAACTAGCTGCCGCTAGTAAATAAAGACGATTTCAATGGAGTTTCAGAGTGACGAAAACTCCGTGCATTAGCGCGAGTGCCGGAAGGACATTATTTGCTGCTTCATTAGTTACTAAGAAGTTTTATTTTTTCCTAAGAACCATTTAATGAAAGTTTTACTAAATATTTTCCAAAAATGCTATGATTATGGTATGGTTACAATACAACAAAAGGGTCGCACGCTCCAAAAGAAAACGAGTTTGCTTCACGTGGTCACGGGGAAAAATAGTAAAAGCATGAAAAATTACCTTACAAAGGTTTGTATTAGCCTATTAAGCCTAACTCCAACAGAGCGGTTCCTAACTATCTCCAGACACCTAAATCCCAATTTTCCTCCGATTGCTCGTTCTTGTTTTCTCTCATCCGCTGATGTTTCTATCACGCCGTTCGACCCGTGCAACTCCCGAGTGTCACTAATATCAGAACCTGCCGAGACGTAAATTGATCGGCTGATGCCAATCGGCTTGACTTACATCCCTTTACAGCGACCGCTTTTTCACCGACATGGTTCTTACACATTCATATTCTCCTACTAGTTGATGCTACTAACTCACTGTTCATTTCGACACTTTCGCTGAAGTCCCGCCAGTATTAGTGTCACTGCTCCGCTGACGGCATTGCATGTGCCCGCGTCTCGACACATTTTAAGAGATTCTCTGCGCTATGCGAAAGCACCTCCCTTTACGCTACTATGAATCTAGCGCAGATGATGACCACAAGCTTCGGAATTTCTTCGACATTTACATACTCTGGATAAAGTTGAAGGCACCACGATGTGTGTGCGTGGGTGTGTATGTATCAAATAATATCGCACAGTTTTCTCAGAGATGGCTGAACTGAGTTGCACAAACTTTGTTTCAAACTCACGATATAACGCTGTCATAGCATAAGCTACTACAGATTTTTTGGCGATCGGAGTTCCGGTTCCGGAGTTACGGATTGAAGAGTGCACTCACACGATTCCATAGTGATGTAATCACATCCAATGTATTTACTTAGCAACAACGCTCTATTTATCACTTTTTAGTACAATCGTTTGGAAAGTTCACTAAATGACTTAACGCTTTTCCGGACATGCCGCATACTTTGGTGATTCGCAGTTAATGCCAAAATATCCTGACGATTGTATGCTATTCCCCCGAAAATCACTCCCCAGAATTCCAGAATATACTTTTCCCCAGAAATTCATTTCCCAGAATGTTCCATTCCCCAGAATTTCACCCCCAGAATGTACCATTTCCCAGAAAGTTATTCCCCAGAAAAGTTTTACTTTTTTATTGATTTGATCTTTTCAAACGTACTACTCCTTCCATCGAACAGCGTTACTCGCTTTCGATTCGGTTACATTTGAAATGATTTGCATTGTGTTGAAACTAGAATGTAGGACATTATTAATCCAGAATAAAAAAAATTGCTTCTTCATATTGTGTTGAATATTGCCATGAAGATTTGGTTCTACGACTTTCACCCAAAAACCATTCCACAGAAACGAAAAGACTTAAGTGTTTCCCCAGAAAGAACTGTTCTCCAGAAAACCATTCCATCGATAGCAACAATTTTCAGAAAACAATATTCCAGAATGCACTCTTTCTCGAAAAAGCCTTATCCAGAATGAACCAATTCTCAGAAGTCCATTGCCCAGAGATAACCATTTCCCAGTAATTTTTGGTAGCATAGGGAAAACACCCATTCTGCTTTGATTTGGGGAAAAATCTTAAAGAAAATCAAAAATCTTTTTCAGAATGTTGGCCATATTGCTCTCCTTGAAGAGTGCACTGCTATCGGCATTAGACAGTAGCAGTATTTTTACATTTCTTTTAATAATATAAACATACATGTAGGACAAATTGCGGAAGTCAGTACAGATATGTTTTTGAGAGCCATTTGGCAACAATTATAGGAAAAGGGAGCCCCTTTCCTAGGATCCAAAAGAATGAAACAGCGTTATGTAAGTAAGGTTATGTGGCAAAACCAAAACTTTGGGCATTACCTAAGTCAAGGAACTGATGCAGTGTTAAACTGCTGAGGATGAGTCGTCGAAAGCAGTGTCTCCTCGCAAACAAGGCAGTTATTCATTCGCATACCCGATTTACTTTAACATAGGAATTGATTCCTTCTTTCAAACATGAGCAGTTCTTTAAATCTTTATGCCAAATAACTCTTGCACGCAAACTTGTGATCTTTTCGTCTACCCGGTTTATTCAAACGTATTTCGAGCTTTTCTTGAATCTATATTGAAATCGAAATGAATACACATTTTGACAAATGATTTGGTGGGTTTTAGAATATTTATCCTTCTGGTTTTCGGCTTCTCACCATTATAGGGTTTCTAGTGGAATTCAAAACGCTCCGATGTCACAAACAAGCTGGGAGATTGGAAAAATTTCTGTATCTGTGGCTGGAAAGGCGGAATTTTCGTTGTAACTGGGACCGTCAACCAGGAACGTCTTCAATAATTTTGCCATCATATGGATACGATAAATAGAACGCATCAAATAAGAAGCTTTGATGCGAGTTACTATCTCTAAAATCTGAAAAATAAACATTGCTTAAGTTCAAAAATATCAAAACAAATGATTCAAAAATTGAACTCAAAATGACAAATCATGTTTAAAAGAATGAAATTTGTTTAATAAAATGTATTCATATTACAACAATCAGTACCAACAGTGCAACACAACGCTTAAAGATGTGTCCCAATTTTTGAGCAAGACTATCCTGTTCGGCATAAAATCTTGGCACAACATCGTCTGACATAGGACATTGTACGGTAGTTGGCCATTTGACATAACAGTCGTGTAGTATAAGCACAGACTAACACACATAACACTATGATAAATTTCTTAAAAAAATATCGTTCCACCAATTTGGCCAAAACAGTAGCTACACTTTGCATACACGCATCCAACCAATCATTGACAAATTAGTTAATCCTCCGGCCCAGGAACAATATTTACTAGTGGTCTATCCCTCGTATACTTGCGCATATGGTCAAGGCTTCTGTCTGTCACATTACATTTTTACGCATATTTCATTATATAAGTCAGCAAAAACGATAAAACTAGATTCTACCACAACTGCACATTATTAAGGTCACTTAACCGCACATTTTTTCTACAGAAAGTTATTTTCTATCATTAGCGGTTTTCGTGTTATTGTCATTTTAATACGTCTGTCACGTTACACAATTTTCGCAGTGAGCTTGGAGGTTGCCCGACTAAATTGAGAAAGTCTGTTCTGTTGGCCCCCAAATTCGCATGAACACAGTTTTAAGTTGAAGGTTGGAAAACAAGGAAGAGTTTGAAATATAGTTTTCCTGAAGAAAAACTTTATTTTCGATTTTATGGAGTATTCTCAATGATCTGTCACGTTACAACCAGAATCTGTCACGTTACAGTTCTATATTTTTATGGAAGCGAGCATATCGAGACAGTCGGGCACAAATCATCATTGGTCTGGGAACTGAGTATTAACAAGAAATTTCATGTTTATTTTGAAAAACATATTGGGTTTGATGAACAAACGTGAATAACTTATGAGAGGGTCATAATTTCACGAAGTAATGTATTATGTTGAAAAAAATCTAAAACAACTTAAAAACATCTGCATTTTGAAGCACAATTTTTCATGAGAATTCTGAATTAAAAAACATTCTATAACTAAATTATTTAAAGTAAAAAAATTAAATTAAAATAAAAAAAATTAAAATTTAAAAATTAAAGGAATTTTTGAAATATGTTAAAACTTTTGTTATTTTCTCCACAATGCAATTATGTTTTAAACATTTTTTATTTGCAATTAAATTTTAAACGTGTTATGTTTTTGCGTTTGGTATCTGTGAGTTATTTATTAAAAGGACGTATTTTCACTACTAGATATTTTTGTTGAAGAAAAAAAATGAAAATATTTTGGAAAATTTTTATTAAGAGCATTTTGCTTCGAAGTATTAGTATTCTATGAGAAAATTATATTTATGACTGGCAAATACTAAGAAATTTAGAAGTATACTTGAAGTTAAAAATGTTTCCTTACTAATAACTTCCTAATAATGTAATTACAGTTTCTTCAATTTTTAGGTTTTCTTTAACAAAAAAATCATTGTTTTTTTGTAATTGTATTCAATAACATTTTTTTGTTTTCTTATTGAAAAATTTCACTAAAAAATATTCACACAGAAGAATTGATTCCCTAGAACTCGCTATCATATAGTTTTGCTACACCAATGGCGATTTTCGAACAATATATTTTGAAAGTAGTGCATTCAAGATCTGATACGCCCTTTTTGAATATCACTCTTGAATAAAAATTCTTTGTTTAATAATGCAAAATACTTAGTCTCCCATAAAGATGAAACGTAAAAGGTTTCATCAGAATCGAAGATGCTCACCATTTTTAACATAATTGAATCAAACTTGATGGAATTGCTTCACAGCAGAAAACATCTGTCACGTTACATAAGATCAACTGTGTTTTCACAAAAATGAATAAAGCTTTAAGCTTTTCACAATACAATTTCAAAAAGTAGACTCAAAATAGTAAGAAAAAATATAGGTTAGACATTGTATGCATGCTTTTAGTGTGGTCAACAAAACTTTTTCGAATTTTTGATCTGTCACGTTACAAGTTGTATGGTTTCCATTACTTCACAATTGAAAATAAGCATTTATCCATATTCATCTCAATTTTTCAAGCAATATCATATAATTTAAATTAGACTACGATGGAAAAATGTGATTCAAGGCAAAAAGTTGAAAATATGGATTTTGTGTTCATTTTTATCTCCTTACGGTCTTTTAGTCATTTTCAGGTCATGCAAATAGCATCAACTAACTTTTATAAATGACAGACATGGATTTTTTTTCTGGGCTCACCATTCATATTTTTTAAAATTCATATTTTAAAAAAATTTCGCCTGTGGCTGCCATTTTCGGAACCTTGACCATATATCAGTAGCGGCATAGTCGCAAATGCGATAATAGTCCCAACTAAAAATATATCCAATTCAAAATGACTGTTAACATTGGCGAGAAGTTGTTGACGAGTATTATGTCATTTACTCTGTGGTATAAGTACCAGTTGGCATAAGCTATGAAAATGCTTTGGAATGAATATAATGCCACATGTTTGAGTAAACCGAGTAATCGGATGGACCGCAAATTTACTTTGAGAAAAGCTGCAACACCCCTATTTATAAGTTTAATCATTAATGTTGATTCTCATTTAAAGTAGTTTTTGAACTATTTAAACAAATTGTATATAGCAAACAACGTATCGGTAGCTAGCGTTGAACTTTTTCCTTCCGATTTATGAAATAAGATTGGCAATCCGTTTAGTAGAAGAAAAGTTATCAAGGTTCAAAATGTACGTAACGCTTTCGCTAATATGCACAAATATTGATTTCTCGCTCGTTCTCGTGAAGTGAATGAGCCTTTCCTTTCCGTCCGGCTTCTAATGACATAATCAAAACTAATACGCCGGCTCTTCCCCACCAACTGCTCTCGTTAAGCAACCCAATACAAATAATCATAGGAACAAACATGTAGTGGACCTATATTTAAAATTTTTCATCATTTTATTGACGGCTCTGTGCGGGATGGGCTGAAAATTTTCACTTTTCCGAGTCGTTTTCGAAAGATTTTTCAAAACACTATTTTTCCGTTGATAATGAATGTCCTACATATTCCAAAATTTAATACAACATTGGTACAAATATTTGCGACAAAATTTCGAAGAAATTGATTAAATCCATTCAGTACAACAAATGATATAAGCGTTCAAAATCTTACATCATTTTTCTTCCGAAATTTTGAAAAGGGGCCCCTATATTGAAAGGTAAGTCGTTAGTCACGACAAAAGTTCGCGACAATTCCATACGTGGCAGGTTTGGGAGAGAAATTGTCGAAATACTGGAGACAATTTGAAATATATGTTGCATTTAGATCAATAAACAAAGTAAAAAACGAATTGTTTACAAGAACTAAAGACAAGATAACGAAAGACAAAAATACGAATGTAGTGTACGAGATACCATGTGGTCAATGCCAAAAATCTTATGTAGGTGAAACAAGCCAGTTTCTTTGTAAAAGAATAGAGCAACATAAATACGACGTTAGAACGAAAAGAATAGGAGGAACTGGCTTGACTCAACACAGCGAAGAAAATGAACATGTTTTTAATTTCGACAAGACAAAATTTTTAGATAAGATGACACACAGCAACAATAGATTAACAGCTGAAACTCTTCACATTAAAATTAAAGGAAACGAAAATTCAGTTAAAGAACAAACTGACTCTATTACATGTAAAACAGCATACAACTCTATTATCCAAAAATTCAGATCTAAAATTACAAACAGAGATAGTGCTAGAGTAACGAGGATTGAAGATTGTAAGTTATATTTTAAGTTGTGAAAAATTGCTATTGGCAAATATATGTTTTAGTGTCCGCAGACGATGAGTGAAAGCCAGGAGTAGCTCGAAACGTCCGGACGATCTGGCAATACGTTTGTGTTATTTATCTCGCCGAAAAACGTCGATAACCATTGAATATGTTCGAGTAAACTGGTTATACGAGTGGATAACAGATTTGCTTCCGTTTTCGGCACATCATCAGCAGCTTTACACGGCGTCAGTTCCTTGACTTGGATAAAGCGCAAACCTTTGGCTTCACCATAAAAAATGAACAAAAACATTTTTTTTCTGGAGAATGAGGCATTCTGGGGATTGGGGCATTCTGGATAATAGCTTTCTAGTGAATGGTACATTCTGGGAAATGTTTTTTTCTGGGTAAATACATTCTGGGGGATGGAATTCTAGAGAATGGCTTTCTGGGAAATGACTTTCGGGGGAATGGTATACAATCATCCTGACTCCTGCGTGTAAAAGACAAAAGGTTAAATCACCGGGAAACTCTAAGCTTGCTCATATAACCCTATTCCACGATTTCCTTCAACTCCTTGCTCTTCCTTCAACTCTTTGCTATTCCTTGAGCACTATGGCTCCTAATATTGAATAAGATTTATTTAAATGTTAAACTATGAGTAGAAACATTTTTTGGTTTTGGACTCATTTAAACCAATTCATTCTATCGCAATATAGGCAGTTGTAGTAGTGAATAAAACTGTATAAAAACAAGGCGTATGACACAAGGAAAACAAACCGTCCTTAGGCTTTGGCAGTGTTTAATGTGTGTATGCAATCATTTGACAAAACTATAAAAAGTTTTGGCTGCATGAGGATTTTTGCTTCCAAACGAAAAACGCCTTACTGTATGCTGTATTTTTCTCATACATATTCTATTTTTAGACGTGCACGCTAAAGTCGTTGATATATTACATAATATCAAGCTGTATTGGCCGTGGGAGAACCTAATAACATTTGTTATAATGCTGATAGAAGCCATGTTGTCATATTTTTTATACATACTAGAAGAATTTCTGTTATATTTTCTGTTTTTACCAGCTAACGAGACCAAAGTTATAACACAACTTGCTATCACAACTAAGTAACACAGTCAGCAATAATTTTGTTACTTCTTTCTGATCAGGATGACTATAGTTGTGTGTACGTTCATACAATCAATTTCACACTGACCGGCCGTTCTTTTATGGAAGAAATTTGCCTGCTTTTCTTTAATGATAAATTTGATTCTACACACATAAGTTTAACCAAGGAGCAAGGTGCTGGGGGTCCGGATCCCTTCCGAAAATTTTCAACTTGTTGAGAAACTTTAAATTAGTTTGAATTTTGTATTAGTTTCAAACTCAAAAACTTTTCGAACCGAATTTAACCACCAATACTGATTTTTATTAAATGAGGCTCTTGCGTATTACGTGTTGTACAATGTTCATTTTTAAATCGAAATTTCGAGCCCCTCCCAAATTTTTTTTTCTGAATCCGCCCCTGCCCTGGAGATGAAAGGCGATAGCTCTACTGTACCATTTAAAGAATTCCCGTTCATATACGTACATCCCAAGCCCAGCGTGAATACATCCACATATCAATGTATGTTGAATGGTATGTGTATATTATTTCCAAAATGGATGTAACATTTACAATATTTTTGAAGAATAGAAAATTGCAATAGAAAGTGGTTAAATATTTTAATTAAAGCAAGAAGCGCAAGAGTAATGTATGAAAGGATTTTGCTAATGATAGGTGACATATGCACTTTCTACAGAAAATACGAAATTGGGTAAGGTCAACCGTGATGCAAAGAGTCTTGGAATCTTTTTGGACGTTCAAAACGTCATTAGGTCTAGTGAACATCGATCAGGTTAAGCTAGGTTTAAACGTACTGGTAAACCTAGTTTAAAAGTTAAGCGAGGATGAAGAAATCGATCCTAAGTAGCAAAATATGTAAAAACTTACAAAGGAATTGAGAATATTTCCTAATGAACAATTTTCCTTATGTAGTACCCCTGCAACACATTTTTTAAACATGAATTGCTTGACTTGCTAGACAGACAACCTACACTAGGAAACTTGAAAAAATCAAAAAATCATTGTGTGCTACAGTGTGAACAATTGTGTAAATAACGGAACATCATTGATTAATTGCACTGCTGTAACGCTCTCAGCGGTTTTAATGAGCATCCGAGCTATGAAACGACAAATGAAAGCGCGAACATGTATTTATTTTGGCGGTTTTTCACTGTTTGTTTATATTCTGTCTGTTTATTTGACATGGCACATTGCGTTAGCTTTACTGTGCCAAAATTTATTTATTTTTAATGAATATTTTCACCCGAAAACATCAATCGAATACCAACGAAAGAACTCTACAGCGATATAAAATGAGTATTTCCGTTTCTCTTTTTATTTATTTGGGCTTCTGCACGCAGATTATGAACGAGCAATGACTGTGTTGACATCAATATTATCGAGAGTTCATCCCGGCTGTACACCTAGTTGATGAATGTAAACATACCGCATTTGTTCAATTAAATTACCATGCGCTTCCATTGGATTACCTCACAATAGAGTCATCCGGAGGCAAAACATGTACGTAAGCACGTCACATAACATAAATCGATTAGTTGTGCTCGAGCCAGGCCAGTCGTAATTTGTACTCAGGAGAATTCCAACGGATTCATTACGTCCCACAACTATTTCGATTAAATCGATGCTACCCGGAAGCGGACGACGGGTCAGAGCCACAATACAATACAAGCCACATGTTATTCCGTTCCACGTCACGCACACAATTGGAACGTGCGTCGCATGAATTCTGATGAGCCCTACGAGAGAACAAGTGTCATGTCCTACGGCATAGAAAGTTGTGCTATTTCTCTGGTGCTGAAACAAATTAGAACCGCGTCTAAAATCGATAACCCAACCATTTTACAAAGCCGCGCTGTGTTCTGAACAGTTGGTGAATTAATAATTGAAGGTATTCACGCTGCCATGCATTGGTGAACTCCACCACAGCTCAATAATTTATTTGTCCAATGTATCCTTTCGCCAAATTTTCATACCCTAAAGTTCACTAAAGCTTCAAACCCTTACTCTGATTAAGGTATGGTTTCATTATCGTGAAAGTTTTTTTCTAGTGCTTTTTTATTTTTCCACTAGGATGCCCATTTTATGCTCGCTGGCTTCTTAGACCATCAGTAAAATTTCCGGTTGACTATTTGAGCGCTCCGAAAATTACGAGTGCATAAAAATGGGAGGTTATAAAATAAATCCCTGCGGTGTCCTCCGGTTCCATTGCGCAGCTCCAGCAATCAGAAGGTTGAGGTGATTTTCAAGTTCGCAGATTGAACCATGGCAGTCTTTCATACTGTTGTCTAAAGTGTCAAATATAACATTTATGTTTGCACTTTTGTTGTATGAGATGATGGCTGGAATCATTAGGGCGATTAACCGAATGTTGCTTCGGACACCGTCACAACATAAACTAATCAACTCGACAGTAACTAATCAAGTCAAGTGAAGAAAAGTACTTTGTACGAACGGGATAGATTTTTTATGGTTTTCATACTAAACGACTCTTACATCGAAAAGGTACTGTCCGATTTTTACGCTTGAAATTTATATGCAATTCGTACATTCTAATATAATTGAAGCGCGTTTGACGGAGCTTGACCTGTTTTCGCGATTTTTTTTTCGGTCGCTCAATTGAAAATGTACATAAAAAAATCGACTCAATCCACCTAACAGTGAGATGAGACATTTCATAAACATACCACTGTTGAATCGTTCATTCATTCGTTTTCAGAACTCGTGCGAAGTATAGGCACCCAACTAGAGCCGTCATGAGCACAGCTTCGAGATCTGCGCGAATAAAACCTCGAATAAAATAAATTAATTGAAAAAAAATTAAAAAAATCATTTCCAAAATAATAATGTAAAAATGGTCAACAGTTATCAAATTCAGCTCATCAAATTATATATTATATAAAAAAGTTATGAAATTAATGAAATGAATTGAAGTGTTTCAAATTAACGAATTGGATGCAATGAATAAAAGGAAGAAATGAACAAAGAACAGAATCAAGAAAATTATAAAACGAAGAAACTGAATAAAATGTATAAACTGAATAAATAAACAAAATTAAATAAAATTAATTGAAAATAATACAATTAATAAAATAATAATATTAATAAAATTAATGACATTAATAAAATGAATTTAAAATGAGATAAGGTCACATTTGCACAAGTCCCTTAAACAGAGAGCAACAGAGAGAGAGAGAATGCGATTCGTGTATAATACAGGTAGATATTTCAAGGTGTTTGCAATAAGAAAATAGAAAGGAGTGTGAAGTGCCTAGGCTATATTGGCCAATCGGTCTCTTTCCAGTTATCCTTATAGCTTGCGAATTGTTTCGTTTGGAATTGTCGTTCCGGAGATATGGATTCATGATTTTTATTTATACCAATATCATGTAAATGAAATGGTTCAAACTGTCAGAATAAGTATTTAAATTCTTGAAAAAGCAAGTGGTCTGGCCATTGAAAGTGTCTCCGGTCATATAAATTGATTTTGAGACATGAACATTCTTGAAATTACAAATCATCAATTATTGCGAATAAATATGTTTTAGTCACATTGATCATGAAAAAGTCATCTTGGAGATTTCAGTACAAATCAGTGTCATTTGGTGATACACAGCAATTAGTATGGTTAAAACGTAGTCAGATCAACTGCAAGGCGTAAATTCTGATTGTAATCCTCGCTAATTTATTTATAGAATACTCAATACAGCACTCAAATGAAACGTGTACTGAATTATCCACCGCCACTGTAACTGAAATCTTCGATATAAGACTGAGGAATTCCATGAAGATCCGTCCGAAAATCTCTAAAATCGTGACCGACCAACTTAGACTCCGATAAAACTTTACAGGTTTAACAAGCATGGAAGACTAAACATTTTGCACAGTCAATAAGATTATTTTGACTCAAGCGCAATTTTTTAAAAGGGCGTAGACGTTTCTACGTGCAATAATTTCAAAAAAAAAATGTTTGATTACACTATTCTATACAGTAAAACTATCTGAGAACGATTTACAGGGAATGAATACTTCTGCACGAACAAAATATACACTGAAAAAAAATTTGTGTCATTTTTCACAAAAACAAAAAATCATGATAAAATTTCAAATTGCAAAAAAAAACATTTTTTCTATTTTTTTATATTTTGTCAACAAAAATAAAAGAACCATTTTGAATGTGATTTAATGATGGATAAATTATCACCAAAAAAGTTTTTCTAACAATAACTTTATACATGTTTTTTAAATTTCATGCTATTTGACATACAAAACTGTAATTTTATTACAGAATATAAATATCATTTTTAATTAAAATGCATTTAACAAATATCTTCCAAAATGCGATAGTTTTCGAGATATTTGGAATTTTGCTCCAACAAGAACAATTAATTCATGAAATTAAGTCCTTTTCAAAAGTTATTCGCGTTACCCCACCATAAATTGTCAAAAGTCTAATGTTTATCGTTTTACAGACATAAAAGAAGCTTTTTCAGTGCATTTGTATCATGGAGAAGCTTTAAATAAAAAAAATTTCCTAACAACTTTTGACAAATTTTCCTAATTCATACTATTTGCAGTAAAAAGTTGAATTTTATTTTTCAATATGATTCCAAACGCCATTTTAAATCAAAAATCGTATAGCAATTTTTTTTGAAATGTAGTTTTCGAGATATTTTAAATTTTGTTTTAACAACCCAATTATTTTGTTTTATTACGACCTTTTCAGAAGTTATTCGCATTTCTCCATCTACAGCAATTAGTTTTTCGTAAGGCCCATAACATTTCCTGTAACTTTCCTAACTTTCCTGACATGGCTATGTATTTTCAATCATATCATAATAAAACAGGTATTATTAATTTTCAAATGACATATGATTCATGCAAAATTCAATAGAGATACGAACATAACATCTTTCAGTTAAATATTCATTTTCAAACATCCATAGTACCCAGTTAAGTGAAGTCTTATTCTGGAATGCACAATGATTTCCTTAATAATAATATATAAACGCGCAGTTGATATAGTTTTCGATTTTTTGGGTACATGCTTTTCCATAGTGCAACGTTTCGAAAGGAACAGCCCTACGCTGCGATCCTCAAAACAATGAGAGAGGATCCCAAGCTGAAGAAGTTGGGGGAGAACGTAGTAAGAACCAGACGCACTTAGAAATGTTAGACGCTGTTCGAGCTGATCGAGGCTCAAACTATCGGGAACTAGTGACAGAAGCGGTGGGAGGAGAAGCAAACGTGAGAGTTTTAGTTCAGGAAGCGGTGTTCGAGTGCAGGAATCTGGACGAGATCACAATGGAAGACGAAGTGATGAGCGCACTCATAGAGCAATGTAACCTAAAGAAAGAGCAGATGTCAATCAGGTTGAGGAAGGCGTATAGGTACACACAGACATTAGCGATACGCTTATCGCCAACCGCAACCAACCAGCTGGTGTCGACGTAAGGTCAAAGTTGGATGGTACATGTTCTCGTTACGATTAATCCCTACAGCCACTAAACAAACGAAGACAGGTTTCAGGTGCCTACGTTTCGGCCATCAGACAAGATCTGATCTGTGCAGAAAATGTGTTGAGAAGGGACATATTGCTAGAGACTGCACAAAGCAACCGAAGTTTATGCTTTGTACGAAGGAGGGCGGAAAGGATCACTCCTTATACCCAGAGTACAAGAAGGCGAGGTTAAGCCAATGATGATGGAAATGACCCAGCTCAATCATTACGACATTGCACAGCAACTGTTGAGGCAGTCAACAACAGAAACGAAGTGCGACGTTGCAATAATTGCAGATCCGAGTCCTATTCCTCCCGATAACAGTAACTGGGTGGTGGATAGTGCAGGGCAATCCAAGTAATGGGCAGTTTCCCTGCCCAAGAAGTGGTGGATAACACACTCGAAGGCTTCGTAATCGCCAGGATCAACGAGGTATTCGTGGAGCACTACACCCCACGGTGGACATCAGAACAGTACAATCGGCGAACGCCGGTTGTTATAGGTGGAGCTTTCACACCACGAGCCGTGGAGTGGGGCAGCAGGCTGACCAACGCAGGAGGTTACAGTTTGTCGGAAGTCTTGCTGAAGCTGTATGTAAGGTTGCGCAACGAATGTTCCCTTAGCACATGCTGTAAAGGCGGCCGGGAATCCATCATCGACGTAGTATTCTGCAGTGCGTCACTGATGGACATGGAATGGCTAGTTATTGAGCAATACACATGTAGCGACCACCAGATAATCCACCACACCTGCGTAATTGCGTTGTAACGGGGAGAGTGAGTACTGGCGAGCGGACTTCGATAAGGACTTCTTTGAGGAAGCACTTTGTGCTGACAACCTTGCTCAAATTTCGAATGCCAATGAGCTGTCGGTACCAGTAGCGGGGGCGCGTGACGTAACAATGCTGAAGAAAATGGAATAGAATGGAATGGAATGGAATGGACTGGAATGGAATGGAATGGAGCTATCGACGTCCGGCCTATTGGTGAAACAAAAGGCTCCGTGCTGCCTGCCTAAAATCTAGAAGATGCGTTCAGAGAGCAAGGTTCGACGCATTCAGAGAAGAGTTTAAGGTGACACTCCGTGTAGTTGGGCTTCTTTTAAATGCGAGATAGTGCGTAATAAGTCCACCTGCTACAATGAGTGTGCAGAGAAGTAAACGCTAGCCCCTGGGGTAACGCTTTGGACATGCTTCGTCATCCCTTTGCCCGGAGTATATGAACGTGAAAGATACACCGGAACACGTGGTCTTCGAATACCCCAGGTTCGAAGAAGTTCGAAGTCGACAATATCGTCGAAGAGACGGGCCACGATGAGCATATCTGGGATAGAGTACATAAAGCATGTCCCGAATCAAATTAAATCACGGAAGAAACGATCTAGAAAAAGACCTATTAAGTATTTTCTCTTAAAAATTTTGGGGTAGAAGTAATTTAAAATGTATTCTTTACACTCATCGTTGTTTTATCGCTGTCAATTTTACGAAAATTGAAAAATGACTAAGATGGGATGTTTTCGACTGGAGATTAAAGAATCTAAGGTGAGTTTCGGCAGTGCAGTCAAATATCTTTGCGTCGATTATTTCTTTATCTTCGCCCGAAGATAAATAAATAATGGACGCAGAGATATTTGAATGTACTGCCGAAACTCACCTTAGTTCATGAAAAAATGACGTCACCCGAAAAACAACGTCGCGAATTGATTTTGGCAGGAACCTGGAAAATCCTCAATTCTCTAATCGGGACATCGGAAAACAATTCATATTCGTGCAGTCAAAGGTAAGTCGTGTGTTTAAATGCAAACTCTGAGCATGTTCAGCGATGTTCTATTAGTGATCAGGATCACAAGCGTGTAGTGAAAGCGTTAAAGCGGAATCCCAATGCTTCGCTCAGCGATGTGGACAAAAAGTTGAATCTGTCCTACTCTTTCGTTCAGAGAGCCAAGCATCGGGAGGGTCTGTATACGAACAAAGTTCAGAAGGTTCCAAATCGCGACGAATGGCAAAATACGGTAGAAAAGTCACGGGCCCGGAAACTGTACACCCAGATGCTGACTGTTGGTCTCATTACCAACATAAAGGGAGAAAACTTAATGGGAGCAATCGGAACGGTTGGTTGACACTTAACCTTGGTGAATTCCCTTGGCGCCGCTTCTTCATACGACGAGAGAATCCAGATACCACCTTCCAACACTGGGTAAATTCCCTTGGCGCCACTTCCACAATGCGACGAGAGAATTCTAGCTGGATGGAGACAAAACCAGGCGGAACAGGAACGTTCGGGATCCAACTAGTCCAATGAACAGTTTGTGACTTTTACACTATTTTATTACTTTCACTTACATTTACACTTTTATTTACAAAGGTTAGAAACTGAATGAAACTATTGCGAACGGGTTCTGCTATTTATACATCATTCACTGCTGTAGCGAAACGAATGGCTGATGCTGATTGGCCAACCAATCAGCGCGCGGGATGGCGTCATCGGTATGATTCGTGCTGCTGTGTGTTGGCATGCGCATTTTCGTCTCTTTCTTTCTCGTTTGCGGCCTCGCAAGCGAATTGCGCTGTTCGGAGGGTTCGAGATGTTTCGCAGTGCAGTGTGCAAGGCTGGTTGTAGAATGTTCTGGTCGGAGAATATTCTCGTTCGTGAATGTTCAACCAACACGAGGGCCCTACTATCTTCTGGCCGGATCTAGTTTCGTGCGCTATTAAAAGTTGTCCTGGAGTCAGGGATGCATGAAGCACAGCACGAGAGCCTAACATGAGCTGAGCGGCCGCTATGAACGGACCAAAAGCACTGACACCGCTCGTGCTAGGTATCCTTCGTGCTCCAGCTGTAGGATTCGAAGAGCTAGCACGTGTTAGCACGATGAGCTAGCTCGGTAAGCTGGCACGAGCAAGCTCGGTGAGCTAGCTCAGTGAGCTAGCACGAGTTAACTCAATGAGCTGGCACGGTAAGCTTGTCCGATGAGCTAGAACGGGTCAGTAGCGTAAGCTATGGAACGAAAGAATAGGACAAGACAAGAAATATACGTTGGTAAATGTTCAACAGGTTGCTGAAAAAACGATGCAGGCATCATTACTCACACTAACGCGTTATTTTTTTTATTCTACTTTGCTATAGCTGAGCTATAGCTCCGTGCAGCGTGCTAGCTATCACCGTGCCTGCGAGAGCTCTCGCGCATCGGTGCTCGTACTACTTGCTAACTCTAGCTCATCGGACAGCACTTACTCAATGAATTTAGCTCTGACACATTATGAGCCAGTGCACAGGAATAGGACACTGATCAGCACCGTTCTTGTGCATGTTTACCTGGAGTAGTACGAATGAACGAGGCCAACGAGATCACTTTCGTATCCCCCCTCAACGCACCACCCTCAAGGCCCATCGAAAAATACTGGAAAATTGTGAAGCAGGCACTACCAAAGTATCCCAATAAGATAAAATCTGAGGAAGACATGAAGAAAAAGTGAGTTGCCGTACAGAAGAAGCTGCAGCAAGTGTTGTACAGAACCTAATGAGTGTAGTTAAACGTAAGGTGCTAGCGTACGGTTATGGTATCGAGGTTGAATGAAATAATTATGCCGCCGCCTAGCAACAAATCGGGTTCGGGAAATGCTCCGCCGCCATTGAACTTTCCATCGAAGTAGACGCCAGCGTACCAGATGCCAGACTCCACCGGGATCGCCGAACCAACCTCGCCACCATATCGGGTAGCTCGTGAATACGCTAAATTCACTGACGGGTACTACTAGATCGCGTCGAACAGCCAGCAGCGGTCGTTAGGGCGCCAGTAAACCGGAAGCATCGGCTCCGCCTGAAATTGCTGGGGATACCTCGGCACCCACTGGCTGGCCCTTTAAGTAGACTAGTTCCACAGCCGGAGACTAGATCGAGTAGATCGGGACAAAGCGGAACTAAATAGCTTGCGGAACCGATATCGGTTTTGACAGAAATTCTTCCGCCGGGAACTTTTAGTTTCGAGTTTCATCGCCGGATAATATCTGAGTAGATCTCGATAAAACACAGAGCTAAATGGCTCAAGAAAGCGGGCATCGGTGTTGGGAGAAAATTCCTCCGTCGGGAAACTCTCAGTCGGGGTAGGGTGAGTTCACAGCTGGTGACAATCCAAATAGATCGTGATAAGGATGGGAGCTGAATGTCTCACGGAAGCAGAAGCTAAATGGCTCATTAAATAAGCAGCTAATCGAGACGAGACATAAATGGCAACGCACAGTGTCGCCTAGCCGGACAAAACCTCAAAATTTTATGTTGGATTTTTCATAATTTTACATTTTTCTCTGTTTGTAATCAGGTTGAATAGTTTTTTTTTAAATATTAAGTCTTGGGGACGAAAGATAGATTTTTTACAGAACTTCAAAGGTGAAATAGTTCATCAATTCTTGAAAAAACTGTATTCAAACCTATGTTATTCAAATGAACATATCTTTTTAGTTAAGATTCCGATTAGAGTCGAACGGATATTATATGAAAGGTTATTCGCTAGACTTATATTTGCCATTCGATTTAGTAGATACAAGCCTTTCTTCTCGCTCAGATATGAAGAACAAATAATAAATCGTGCATCAAATTCAAATTACAATGTTCAAAGTGGTTATACTTTTTTGAAACAGTTCGGAAAGATCACTTGTAGTTAAAGATATTTGAAAATTAGTCAACTTTCCGAAAATGAATACCTTGTGTTGCCCCTTTCTGCTCGAGGTATGAAAAAAGATTATTTTTCATGATATGTCTGAAAGAGACGCATGATAGTGTTTGGTTACCCAGGGTTTCGTAATATAATTTATAAATGTCACTCAGCGTAACCAAACAGTTGCAAAAATGTATATTCTGCTGAAGATTCACTACACCAAATTTTTCGAAAATGAATTTTCAGACATGCACCGAAGACCCGTTTTTATCAGCCCCTTTGGTGTATTTTTGGTTGACCAAACGGGAGCAACGACAACACATATTTATTTATTTTCGTTAATAAACCGAAGCTGTTAAAATATTTAATATTATTCCGTAAACATAGCCTCATAACCCTGGCTGGCTGACGAAATCGGGTCGAAAAACTTTCAAAATTGGGAGCTGATAAAAACGGGTTTTCACTGTAGTGCACATTATAGTCATAAATGTTGAATTTTTGAACCACCCTAAGTGGCAAAATTTTAATGCAGGAAAAATAAAAAAATAACATCAAATATTCAGCGCTATCAAATTACCCTAATGTAAAGTTTTCATCAAATTCGGACCACTTTTGAGGTTTTTACCTACTTTTGTGTGGAAGGTGATCACTGTGCGACGTAATAGATGGAGACGAAAAGCAAAAGAAGAGCTGGCCCCGAGACAGCTTTGGAAAAATGATGAGCGAAGTGGTGCGACGAAAGCATCCCCCACGAAATAATACCTTGATGTTGTTCCGTTTGGAAGAAGAGGTGAACAAATTATGGAGTGTTTTAGTAGTTAGGCATGAAAGTGAATCGCGAGTCCCATACAGTGCCAATACACTACATGCCAGGCTTTTGGAGCTTTTCAATCCTTACTATAAAAATAACACACACACAACCATTGTCCCAAATCATCGAGCTGAGTCTATTGATATATAAAATCATCTAGGCCTTTGAAAAAACCTTGAAATTTGAGCGAATTCTATATATTTTTTACGGGGAATGTAAAACAAATAAATTGGCTAATTCGAACAAAAATATTACTTAACACCGATTAAAGCTTACGAAAACATTGCAAATATTCAATTACTGTTTTCAAACATACTTAGCTTACAAGCAGAGCCATGGCAGAGTAGGTTGCAGTAAGTCCTGAATTCCGGTCTAATCTTTAACCTAAGACCATTACAGCAGTTGAGCGTATAGCACGCAAACAGCGGGAAAGATTTCTCGTGGCAAAGCGTATTTTTTCAGTGCCCATCCGCTAAAGCGTCTATTCTAAAAAAACCTTCTCCAATATTTCGGCTTTTTGTGCACAGATTTGAATGAAGCTCTAAATATCTTCTCCCAATTTACTGCTCATTGCAAGTCAATAAAGTTTCCAAATCATTAAACTTCCACCAGTTTAATCACGTACATAATTTGTACCACCCTCGTTCAGTCCTGCGAGCAAATACCTACTAGAAGGAACCGCGGAAATTGTGATCTGGGTCACCAGTGTTTCTCATTCGAAAGCACCGCAAGGCAGCAGCGTGCAGAATAATTTTCAATTTCAAACGATTGCCTGCAAAGCTATGCAAGTTAAGATTCCTAGCTAGTGCGATTAAACTCGTTATCATTTCAATTTTCAACATCGCAGCACGTGATGCGCTTGGATCGTCGAAGCTGGAAGACTCGAATATATTAGCAGCACCGCACTCGAACCATAATAAATGGTCGGTAGTGAAGTTTACGGAGAAAATACGAAAAAGGGAATCGTGTTGATGACCTACTACCGCGGTGGTAAATGTAGCCGCACGGCAGGCTGTGTAACGAGTACGAATCTCATCAAAAGCTGTGACTGTGACAGTAGTAAAAAGAATATTACGATTGCGAAAAAACAATTCAAGACTTATAAAGTCGTATCAAATCAAGAAAATAAGCATAAAATTTTTCCTCATCTCGATCTGGTCTGGTAGTACTGAAGTGAGACGCTAGTTGCAAAAAGCCCGTCATCTCAAGTTGGAACTCAGTACGGAAAGAGAGAGCAGATTGCGAAGTGTGTTAATGTAGATGGCCAAGTTCTGCTACGGGATGTAGTACCAATACTTTACTTTTAAACTCTCCCACAATTGTGCATTGAACGAAAAAGGAGTAAGTGTAAGGAATTATAGCGAGGTTACGTCTCCTGTCAACGATTGCAGCAAATATTCGGATTACAATGCGCATAAATTGAATTACAATTGCAATACCTTAGCACCAGACTAGGTATATAGCTACGGCAATATTGTATTCGTTCAATTTATTTGCATCTAAATTAAAATGGTAATATTATTATTTGATAATGTGCAAATAACTAACGTAAACAAATTCCGCACATATGCTTGTACGCATATATCGTAAAACAATGCAAACAAGTGCTATTAATCGAACTGCATCAGAACTAAAAGTGGTTACAGTCACGAAAGAAGAACTCTCTATAACCATAGATTGGGACAAGTTGTAAAAGATGCTTCTCTTCTTGGGCTAATAAAATTGACTACAGATGCTGATGCTACAGAGCAAGTTTTTCGGTTTGAATTACATAGTTGATAGTTCGATTGGAATCATGCCGCCTACGAACAAGATATGCACCGAAGAATTTTGACTATTTTCACTTCGAATAGCACTCAATCAATCATGTACATTCTGTTTTGTAGAGCGAGTTTTGTTTACATACAGTAGAAAGCGGTAAAAAAGAGCTGACGCAAATAACGATGGCATGCATTTTAGAAACCGATGTAAATATTATGAAACATGGCTACAGTTTCTCGATGCACTTAATTGATATTACTTGTAGCAGAAATTTGTATAGGTTTGGAAGATTTCATGATGCTGATGGTTACTCCTCATCCTTCAAAAGTTGAAACCGGCCAGTACAGAAGTCTAATTTTGCATTCCTTACATTTTCTTTCTAACTTTTGTAAATAAATATGTTGAGTGTGGCTCTGGCCTGGGGTAGACGAGCCCTCATTCATCTCATTAGTCAGGATTTCACCCTATTTCGTTGATACCTCGGCCAACTGTCACTGGATCGCGCTTAAATAAGTTTCAACATCTTTCCTTGCTCCTAAGAAGCAATACACCCAGGTTTTTTTACGCGGGGGATACGTACCGCGTAAAAAAAAACCGCCTAAAAACCGCGTTAATTGGAAAATCCGTGTAAAAAAAACTCTCAGCAAGAGACTTAGAATATTTTTGGAAGTTTTTTTGCGCGGATTTCGCAATTAACACGGTTTTTGCAAAATCCTTTTGAATGCAAAAGACTTAGAAGATTTTCGGAAAGATGGAAGAGACGGGTCTGGAAGATTCCTTATGGCCCGCACCCCAACAATATTTTCGGAATGGTCTTGAAGAGTAGGTGCCAGAAATTGGTCTTTGACGTCATTTTGAAATCAAAGATGGCGACTTCCGGTTTAGCGAAATTCGCTATAACTCAATCAATATGGATATTTTTGGAATGATCTTGAAGAGTTAGTGCCAGCAATTGATTTTTGATGCCATTTTGCAATCCAAGATGGCGACTTCCGGTTTAGCTAAATTCGCTGTAACCCAATCAATATGGGTATTTTCGGAATGGTTTTGGCGAGTAGCAGACAAACGTCGATGTTTCCCATCTTTCCGAAAATCTTCTAAGTCTTTTGCATTCAAAAGGACTTAGAATATGTTTTGCCAAAAGTTCTTTGCATTTAAAAGGACTTAGAATTTTTTTCAGAAAAAAGTCTAAGTCTTTCGCATTCAAAAGGACTTTGCAAAAACCGCGTTAATTGGAAAATCCGCGTAAAAAAACCGCGTTGATTGGAAAATCCGTGTAAAAAAAACTTCGTAAAAAATCACGCAAAAAAAACCGCGTAAAAAACCTGGGTGTACAATGAAAAATCTGACCTGCACAATATTAACTACTAGCGTTTGAGCGAAATGAAAAGCCGAGTTCAGCGCACCCTTATTCAACCTACCATCTAATGCAGTGATTCTCAACCCGGGGTCCGCAGACCCCCAGCGGGCCGTGAAGTTGTTGGTGGGGGTCCATGAAGAAAAATATTACATATTAAAATACATATTGCAATGAAATGCAATTAGAGTTTCAATATTGGTATGATTTAACTATTTCATGGTATAAACAATATTGGTGATTTGGTGAAATATAATGAGATTTTTTTTTATTTCATAAGAATTTTGTAAATTTTATAAAAATGTTTTTCTCCAAAAGGTCCGTATTTTCGATTGTAGAAATTATGACGACATCGTAAGTGGTTTTATGGACGAAACAAAATGAAGGTATTCATCGATTATTTCGAAAATTGAAAAAATTCCGGGCCCTCGAAAAATTGATTTTGATTCATATTTTTCAAAATAATTCGTAACTTTGAAAGCTGCAGATGGGTTTCAAAAATCGGTGGTCTATTTTTCCGCTTAAGCTATACGGTTAAGATATCTTATCTTTTTCAGGACAATATGTGACTTCTATTTCTACTTATCCGTTAAACCGCTAAATGAATCACTAAAGTATCTATTAGAACAGGAAGAAAACTTGGCAACCATCTGGTCAAATAGGACTCGAGAAACGAATTCTGAATAGCTCCACAAATCATGAAATAACATGAAAAGCCACGAAAATTCATATATAGCATCTCGTGTTCACAATGTTATTTAAATACGAGAACTAGAAAGTAATTTAATCTTTAACTAACTTCCTCAATTTAAATTTTTTGTATCTACAGTTAACTCTCTCTATGTCGATATTCTCTATGTCGATATCTTTCTCTATCTCGATTATTTCGTAGGTCCCTTCAGATCGCACGTATAAAAACTCCTCTATGTCGATATTTTCTCTATCTCGATTCTCCCTATCTCGATATACCTAGCTTTATATTTGCCTGCATTATGCTCTCTATATGTCGATGTGTTTTTTTTTCTCTCAGGACATCACAAAGCATATACATAATGAAATAAAAAATTTGCGATCAGGGCGCTAAGTCCTATATCAATATTCTGTATGTAGGGACAGTAAAGACATGATTTGGGATGAAGTGGATATTCAATGTTTTCCTACGAGACTTTGTAAAATGAATTCATCTTAATCTGCATATATCGAGGTTTTCTAGAAATTATGCATTTTTAGGTTCAAAATTTTAACTTTAACGTGCTATAAAAATATTCAAAATACAGTCATCTGTAGCACGGAAATCATTCTTTCGTGGTCAAAACAATTTTTAAATTAGGGGAACATGGAGAGACTTGACCAAGCGCAGAATTCTATTATTGGCTATGACGTGTTCTATTAGGTTCTTAAAAAAAATTCAAAAATATTTTTATACTAGTTTCGGTCCGTCAAGGTAATTTTCAAAGTTTGGAATGAAAAATGCTTTCCTGATAGAAAAGATTCCGTATTTAATATATTTGCGTTAAATGATGTAATTTTGTATCAAACTTTGTATGGACATATCTACTCGCCTAATAATTACTTCTAAAGTACTCATACATTATTTTATACTTTATGAACTAGTGAAATGATTTTACATAAATTGGAACATTGAAATAGTTATTACTAAAATTTGCACGAGATTGAACGAAATTGTTGTAATGTCGGGAAGACTTGACCGAAATTTATGAAATGCAACCCTTTTATATTTTTTACTGCTCTAATGACCTCGACAATATGAAAATAAGGATTGCAGTATTATTTATGTCATTAATTTTTGTTCTGATTTTTCAAAATTCTCTTGGTCAAGTCTCCCCAGGCCTTTTATAACTTTTGAAAAAGTAAGTTAAAAATTCCGCAAAAAAATATGAACACGAATAATACCTTTATACATTATATCTCAATGACTTTGGAAGGATTGAAAACTTTTTTAGAGATTTGTGCAGGTTTATCTGAAGACATGGTCAAGTCTCCCCATGTTCCCCTACATGTGCAGCAGAATGATAAACTGCAAATAAGGGATTCCTTCTCAAACAGCAAACTTGATATTTTACAGTGCGAGTGCACTTTACCTCGTCGTCTACTACCCTACTCCACCCAATACGTGCATCTATATTCATTTCCCGGTATGTATTATGATTTCCTGAAGGAAAAGTTGTCTCAAAGAAAATCATTGTGTTCTATATGTCGATCTCTCCATATGTCGATGGTCCCTTCAATATCGACATAGAGAGAGTTAACTGTAGTAAAATGATTTTACATAAATCGGAACATTGAAATAGTTATTACTAAAATTTGCACGAGATTTACGCAATAACTAATGTTAAGGGAGACTTGACCAAGATTTTATGGGAAGACATGACCAAGTGACAATAAGCCGAAGAAAGATAAATTTTTTCTGAAAATTTACTATGTTGTCGTACCTACTGTTAGCGTTAATCACGTCCCAAAAATCCCCACATCAAACATCAGTCTATAACTTTTTGTACTAGTAAACAAAGTTAGTAGTAATATGGCTGATTTCGTGACGTGTTAATATGCAATGTACGCAGTACAGTTAATCCTTAAAAGGAAATGCATTAAACACAGTCGAAATTTATGAAATGCAATTCTTTTATATTTTTACTGCTTCCTAATGACCTCGACAATATGGGAAAAAAGGATTATAGTATTATTTATGTCATTAATTTTTATCTGATTTTTCAAAATTCTATTGGTCTAGTCTCCCCAGGCCATGGTCAAGTCTCCCCGCAGTTAGGAGACTTTCCCAAAAAAAAGTACGATCTCAGACAAAAAAAGTAAATCAAAAATTCCGCAAGAAATTATGAATACGAATAATACCTTTTTACATTATGTCTCAATGACTTTGGAAGGACTTTTTTTTAAAGATTTATGCAGTTTTAGCTGAAAACCTGGTCAAGCATCCCCATGTTCCCCTACATGTGGGGTAGAATGATAAACTGCAAATGGCGGGTCCTTCTTAAACAGCAAACTTGATGTTCTGCAGTGCGAGTGAACTTTACCTCGTCGTCTACTACCCTACTCCACCCAATACGAGCATCTATCTTCATTTCCCGGTATGCATTATGATGTCCTGAAGCAAAAGTTGTCTCAAAGAAAATCATTGTGTTCTATATGTCGATCTCTCCCTATATCGATGATCCCTGCAATATCGACATAGATAGAGTTAACTGTATTTTTTAGAATAACGTCAGATAAATTCTACAATTTTAATCTTGCTAGTTTTACATTTTGTTTTATATTTATTTTACATTCTATTTTATATTTTTTGCTCCATATTTTCCTTTCTATATATTTATCATATTTGTTTTTTCTTTGAATGTGGCCATTTTTTATATTTGTTCCATTTTTTAGATTCATTTCATGCATTTATTTAATTTTTGCGTTTTATCTATCGTTTTTTCAGCCGTTTGATCAATTGATTTCATTAAATTTATATAATTAATTCAATAAATTTTAATGCTTATGATTTGTATTGTTTCATATTTTCCAATAAAATTATTTCAGTATTTTATCCGTCCGCACTTTTTCAGTATTAGGTATCTTTCATTTTCAAAAAAAAACATGCGTTCGATTTTTTCGTTTTAGTTTTTTATTTTGTTGTGAATTTTTCTGTTCGCCATTTATCAGTTTAGAAATTTACGCTCTTCTTTTCTATGGATTGATTTTCTATATTCGACAATTTTTTTATTGTTGTCTTCCATTAGCACTTTCCTTTTTTGCCCATTTTAACAACATTTAACTTTTTTTTGTATTTCATGTTTTCTACTTTGGAAATTTAATCATTTGAGCATTTTCCTCATTATTTTATTTTGATCTTTTGTTTTGTGCATGTTTCTGTTCGACTTTCGATGAAATAGGGGTAAAACATAATTTGTTCCGAAGCGCCATCTGGCGGGCAGATAATCCGCAATGAATAGCACACAAACACGCTGTTTTCTATTTTTGTCTTCAATCTAATCAATTGTTCCCAATTATTTTCCAATTATTTCTCTTTCCATTATTTTATAGCAATTATTCAATTTTAAATTAGTTCACTTAAAAATAAAATTGTCCGTTTTTTCATAGCTATTTTATTTTTATTTATTTATTCCATTCTTGTAGTCATTTCTTCTATTTTGAAATATGTTCAACATTCTTTTAAATTTTGCTGTTTTTATGCTCTTATTTTTTTATTTTTTTTGCGAATTTTTATATGTGAAACTTTTTCTAGTATTGTTATTTCTACGTCTAACTCAGTGGATCCATTTTGTTTATTGCCTTTCTCATATAAAGAAAGGCTATGCAATCACTGTAAAAATCGACTTTTTAACCGAGGCCCGGAGGGCCGAGTATCATACACCATTCGATTCAGTTCGTCGAGATCGGCAAATGTCTGTGTGTGTGTGTATGTATGTGTGTGTGTGTGTGTATGTGTGTGTGTGTCATTTAAACTCACACAATTTTCTCAGAGATGGCTGAACCGATTTTCGCAAACTTAGTTTCATCTGAAAGGTATAACGCTCCCATAAGCTGCTATTGAATTTTTAGTTGATCCGACTTCCGGTTCCGGAGTTACGGGTTGAAGAGTGCGGTCACACAGCAAATTCCCATATAAACTGGTACCACCATAATGTTCAAATGATGTAAAACATATTAAAATTGATGTAACATTACTCTAGTTTGCGGGTCTGGATCACTAATGATCAATCAAAGCAGCTTTGACCACATTGGCCACCTATGACGGTTCATGACGCCCTCGGGGAACCCGCCAAGTTCCTAAGCTAATATCACACCCATTCCACAACGAATTCTCTACCGATTTTTACGAACTTAATTTCAAATGAAAGATACAGTAATGCCATTGACTGCTGCTGAATTTCATTCGGTTCTGACTCTTGCTTCCGGAGTTACAGGGGTGTTAGTAAGAATACACTGGAATTTCCCATATAAATCGGTACAATCGTAATACCTCGGAGGCTAAAAACTATTGAAATGGTCACCAAATTACTTCTAATCGTAGATCTAGATCACTGATTGCCAATCAAACATTCTTTGAATATATTGTCCACTATCGACGATTCCGGAATTCCGGGCATATTCCACAATTAAAGTCACATCGGTTCATCGGTGATGACTGAACCGATTTTCTCAAACCAAGTCTCAAATGGAAGGCAAAATATACAGTTGAGTATTGCGTAGCCGCCCCTTCCCCCCCCCCCTCCCCACCTTGCCCTTACACCTCCCTCCTTCATCACTCCCCTCTTCTTGGATCACCCTCACGCCCAGATTTCCTTCATCCACCCCGTATACCGAAATAAAATGAAGGATTTCTGACGCATCCTCCACACCCACTCTACTAAACCCCCATTCCCTACACGTTCAAACGCATTCCACCAACCTTTGCAAATTATAATCACATGAAGATAACATTGAACTCATGCTTATTAAGCTAATTAAATATTATTCTTTTGCCTTTCTTATATAGAAAGGTTATGCAATTGCTCCAAAAACCGACTCTCTAACCGAGGCCCGGAGGGCCGAGTCTCATATAACATTCGACTCAGTTCGCCGAGATCGCAAAATATCTGTGTGTATGTATGTGTGTATGTATGTATGTGTGTATGTATGTATGTGTGTATGTGTATGTGTGTATGTATGTGTGTGTATGTGCGGATTTGTTAACAAAATGTCCACATCGGTTACTCGGAGATGGCTGAACCGATTTTTACAAACTAAGATTCAAATGAAAGGTATAATATTCCCATAGGTTGCTATTGAATTTCATTTTCAACCGACATCTTGTTCCGAATTACGAGTTGAAGAGTATGGTTACAAAACAAAATTTGTTGATTTTTCCAAATCGGTTTCTCGGAATTTTCTGAACCGATTTTGACAAACTTAATTTTAAATGAAAGGTCCATCAGCTGCTGTTGAATTTTGTGTGGATCCGAGTACTGGTTCATGAATTACAGGGTGATACGTACGATCACGCAGCAAATCCCGATTCTAACGAATTCTGCGATGAATGTAAAAAGGTGATTTTTTTCCAAAATGTAAACACAACTGTTGAATTTGTAGATCTAGGTCCCCAACAGTCATTCAAAGTCTCTTTGGCCACACTGGCCACCATCGACGGATCCGGAAGCATCCAAAGTCAGAATAACGGTTATATTGGTTTCTCGAAAATGGCTAGATTTGCTCAACTTAGTCTCAAATGAAAGGTGTTGCGTCCCCGGAAACTGATATTAAATTCCATTTCCATCCGACTTCCGGCTCCGGAGTTACGGGTTGTGGAGTGCGATCACATGGAAAACTCCGATTCAAACCGATACCGCGATGAATGCAAAAAGGTGCTCTTATATATACTTACCAAGTGTAATAAGAATGAAAGACATTTCCATAAAGTTATATTGTACGAACCAGCTATTGAATCATAGTTTGGAGAAATGAGAAAGGCACAATTGCACCTCTAGGTGGATTAAAACAGGTTTTTCTTAATTGATTGCTTCAATTATTCAATCTGTTTTATGTTGCTATTTCTTCACACTGTTTACATTCTTTCAAATTTCAGCTTTTCCATTGTCTTAATTTTGTTCATCTTCTGTTTATTTTTTAATTTATTTCTTTTATTGAATAGGAACAAATGCGTTAGATGCGTTGACTTAATTTTCTGTTGTTTCCTCGCTTTGGATTTTTTAAATTTGGATATTTGTGGGTTTTTGACTTTTACTTATTATTTTTTCCTTGTTTGTTTCTTATTTACTTTTACGTTTCTTTCTCTCTCTCTCTCTCTCTCTCTCTCTCTCTTTAAGTTCTACCTACATTGATTTTTCTTTCTGCATTTTTTAAATATAGCGTTTCTATTTTGCTACTATTTTCGCATTTTGCACAAATTTGTAATTGTGGGTTTTTTAATAATATTGTACCAAATATAAAAATGAATGATTCGCAATAATCAGTTCACCCCGAAACCGAAGAAAGTCCGCTACACTATCGAGCAAATAAGATGTTGTATTTGCAGCACTGGCAATGTTGTAACGTACCGATCTGACCGAATGTGTTTTTTCTTTAACGACTTCTAGGTGAAACTAGCTAAAAATAAGAACAAATCCATACAATACCGACACCTGGAAAAAATATTAATGATTGGTACATTGGCTCCTCCTACTTACTACTAAAATTTGCAGATATTTAAAGGGTTTGGCGATCAAAATATGGTCGACTTGAACTTGACGCATTTCTTTTTTCAAAAAATGTGAAAATCCTTCATTTGCTAGCGTGCAGAAAGATGACTTTGTTTAATTTTGACAATTGCTCTTCAGTTATAAAAGTGTCGACCAAGCAAAATAAGTAACACAGCAAAACTTCTGATTTGGCAGGTTTTCTGTATTTGTGGTTTGAAATATGGCATTTTCTTTGCAACCGAGCCCTTCAACTAGAAAATTTGCATGGAACAGTGCATGAAAAAACGTTTGCTACCTTTCATGAAGCAACACGATCGTTCTGTGCTATTTTGACCGGATGTTGAATCATGTCATTATGGAAAAAGGACCTGTTGTAACACCCTTTGAAATGAAAGAATCATTTGAATTTACAGCATATTCTATTACATTTCGTCCACAAAAATGTATATGCACTATAAATAAAGCAGAGAATTATTTTTTCAATTGATTTCGAGCTTCAAAAAATTTTCAATGATGGAGGGGGCCCTTGTGCTGGACCCCCGGGTCCCGTAGCTTCTCTCTACAGCCCTGGTGATATACAAAGTTGAGGCTAAATAAACCGAAGAAAAATAAATTACGGCCAATTCAAAAAGTACATGGGTCATTTCACATCAGATTTCCAACCTTAATTTTAATTCATTTCAAAAAAATTTCTACCACTTTTTGGCTCTACCTAATTGACACATATATTTTGTTTTAGCTGAATACAAAACAAAATATACGTGTCAATCATGTTGAGCCAAAAAGTGCTAGAAATTTTTTTGAAATGAATTAAAATTTTGGTTGGAAATCTGACGTGAAATGACCCATGTACTTTTTGAATAGGCAGGCTTTCAATTTTTTCAAATCATTAGTTTTTGAACTTTTGAAGTTTATAAAAATTTTCAATCACTAATAACTAGGAAATTATTCGATATATAGAAAAAATATTGTACAAAAAAGTTGCGTTATCAAATGAGATTGCTGAAAAAATGCAACATTTCTTTTTTGTTTAACTTATGAATCTGCAATTATAAAAAACAAATTGAATTTATTTAAAGTTGAAGCAATTTTTTAAATCATATTTTTTTTTAAATATTTGGAATGGTGTTTGAAAATATTGTGCAAAAATTTGCGAGTGGATATTAAATTACTTTGCAGGATATTACAATTATTAACTTAAAACAATGCAATTTTATACTAAAAGCCCAAGCATAAAATAAAAATTTTTGCTTCTAACATTTGCAGAATACATAAGTTACATAACAAAAACAAATATTACGAAAATCTTTTCGGTGAAATCATGTGAAAACGCAACTTTTTTTATTATTTAATTTTTTTTCCAAAAATCTGATAGTTTCTGAGTTATTGATGATAAGAAAATGTCCAATTTCATAAAATTTATAAAAATATTTAATAAAGTTCAAAAATTCATAACTTAAAAAAATATCTATTATATTCAGCCAGAAAAGATATTAAAAACAATAATTTTCAGCAAAAGAAAAAAATAAAGAGAACTTTAGTTGTCAATCTGACGTGGACTGATCCGCATTCTGCAAATGCTGGAAGCAAATATTTTTTAAAGCCGGCCCGAGAACAATTTTTTTTTTGATAATATTATTATGTTAAGAAGATTGTATGAAAATTTCAGAAAAGGAACTCGAAGAATTACTTTGTTTTAAATTTATTATTGTAATATCTCGCAAAGTATATTGCTATCCACTCCCAAATTTTTACACAATCTTTTTAACCCTCAATATTCAAAAAAATAAGTGAAAAAAATTGGTCCAACTTTAAAACAAATCATTTTATTTCTAATAATCGCAGATTTTATAAGTTAAATAACAAAAAAATAATATTTTTTCCATATGTACGTTTGATTTTTTATTGAATCTCTATTACTCTAGGCAAATTGCTGTATGCACCTGTTCGTCACTGCGCGAGTGCCCAACAACTTTCTTGGTGTACCCTGGTTAATTGCAGAATATTCGTCATTTACTTGATTACGTACTGTTCGCGCAAGAACCAAGAGCCACCCTACTTACTACGGGCGAAACAGATCTAAAATGATTTGGCGCCGACGGGTAGCGTTGACGCACTACCACAGCACCAATGATCAATATTCACATCTTTATTATCGCTTATTAAAAGCCAAGAACAATCTTTTCTCTACCATTTGGTATCTACCAATTATAAAAACTCCTAACTGAATCAAATAAAACATTTGCTCTAAAGCAAAAATCAGTAGAAAGACGAGAACAAATAAATAAACAAATTAAACAAAATTATACAACAGAAAAACAAAGATGACAAGTTGGTAACTGCATCACTTAAAATGTAAAACATATAGTAATGTAAAATTGGCGAAAATAAGTTATATTTAACTGTAAAAAAACTCAAAGAAAACAGTACAAATTATTAGTCGTTAGAAATACGCTTCCTTTCTTTTATCGCGTATATATCAAGAAGTCCCTGGTAGTTTCGTCCTTCGAGTGACCTTCTGCGCTTTTTGTCGGACATCACGTTACCACGTGATCGTTTTTCATCAAAAAAGTTATGTTTGAAAATGCAACCAATCCGTTATTTTATTGTTTACTGGTTTTGTCATCTGTTAAAATAATAATTATCTTCTATATAAATCGTTCTACATACAGCTCTGTGGGGGTATGAGGTATGACCCTCATCATCGGGTACAAGTATAGAGGATGCCGTCTCATGGCCGACGAAACCTATGACAAAATGGATTTCATGCAGGTTCTCGAACAAAAGTTTTATCTGATCAAAGCGCGGGGTTATTTTCCCGGCAAATTCAACTTTGTGTTCGCCGACGGATCCGTCCGGAAACTGATCTGTCAAGGAGCCCAAAATTTTCATCACCAAAAAACGAGGTACACCAAGGTTTGCAGTAAGCAAGAGAGCCTTGAGAAATGTTCACTAACTGCTACTACTGCCGAGAGGTGTGGCACCATGACAATAATGTGGAATTCGTTTACAAGGGTAGCAATTCTCACAACAGCCCGTTATTCTGCCCATTCGAAACGTATTAGGTAATTATCACGTGGAAATTGAAAAAAATCGGAAAGAACACTCTGTACGCTGTAGGTACACATGACACAATGATGAAAAATGGCCGCTAGTGATGTCATTTTTTACTCGATTAACGCAAATAATCGATTAATTTCTAAAATAATCGAAAAATCATTAATCGATTACAAGCTTTCGGTATAATCGAGCAAATCGAGTAGCTGCTATCAATTAATCGAGAGCATAATTAATAAAGAGTGGCATTGAAAATGAAAGTCGCAGAGCAAAAAAATATGACCAGATTTCTCCAAATTTTTCAAAATGTGTCGAGTGACCTTTTTTTTTTGGTTGGCAAACTAGGATTTATTAAGGAATCAATTATTGATTCTAATCGATTATCTTGGTCTATTAATCGAATGAATTAATCAAACTCTCAAAAATTATTCGATTAACGGATAATCGATTATTTGCAAAAATCAGACATCACTAATGGCCGCTGAGGTTGGCCAGTTCAGTACCGGGATTCTGACGTGTGTGTAGGATCAATTTTCTTCTCTCGTATCCCATCAAGCTCAACATTGTTAGTACTGCATGTATCGAGACGAAATGTTCACCTCTGAAACATGTGTACTTTCCATTTTTATTTATTTATTTTGTATTTTTTTTTCGTTATAAAAACATTCCAAATCCCCTACAAACGTTACTGTAGAATAAACAGTGTTCAGATTCCAAACATCGTGCATATCTATAACAGCTTATTTGACTTCTCACTGCTGGGTTGGGATACTAGTTTTAGAAAAATCGCACATAGAAAATGTTTGGCAATGACATGCAAATTCTCATTACTTTTAACATTACGAGAAAGTGCCGGCCATCAGTGAGTTCGTCTTATAATTTCTTTCCACTTGAATTTCACAGCCGGAGTGAAATAAAGTCCAACCGATTTCCATTACCTAAAGAAGAAAACTCGAACAAAAAGAAATATCATAACGTTTTAATGTTTGAACACTGGTGACCGGTCCTTCTACGGTCGGCTCGCATCTGCTGACGTTGCGATGCGGGTATGGGCTTTGGGCAGAGAAAACGGTGAACTATATCTTGCGCATGGTGATAATTGTTTCGACTTGAACCATTTTCGTACATTTCTACGACACAACTGGTCGGATGGTAGCATTAGGTCGGGTGATATGCCTATATTTGCTCTATAACAGAGGGTGTTGCGCTATTTCATTTATTGGTCGCTACACAATCGTTGGAATGAGTATAAATTGCTTTGTTCCTAAGGAACAGTATAATGACCAAAATCGTGTGGAACGTGTAGAATAAGCTAATGCGTTGAACGAAGCTGGCAGACTCTGCTCAAACCAAAATCAAAATATCATGGAGACAAAACGAATAGGCAGAGAATAAGCACAACACTCTATATGAAGAGAGGTTTTATATTTGTTAATGACCCAACAATGTTCCAAAGGGACATCTCAAGACTACCACCCGGCTCGCTGTAATTATAGCCAATCTTAGTCCGAAGAACTCAATTTCAAACTATTAAAAGACATTCAATAGAAATTAGCACATTTTTCCATTCTCTATGAATTGCGTTTTGTAAACAAAATCATTCAGTCTCAACAACATTTTGCTGCTAGGGAGCAAAGTACAACCGCCTGAATGCTACAAAGCGAATTATCCCAGTTTGCTCCAATAAAAAATTTGAAAGCGGTTGCTCAACTAATCCTGAACAATTGATGCTACGTTGTATATCTTGAATAATGCTAGAAAAACAAATACTTCTAATTGTTACCGTTTCCGTTGAGCATAACGCCGTAACTGGCAAACGCTATCAAAATCCCAATGTTTCTGACGTGTCAGAGGCGCAACCAGAAATTTTACTTAGAGATTTTCGATTTTCCGAAAAATGCTCAAGACTGGTGTATGTTTGATAAACTGTATGGGTCATTCTGCGCGAATTGATCAAAAACAGATGGAAACTTGAAATCTACCTTGACAGATTTGACCCAATTTTGGGACAATTATTCATCTTGGGCCAATATAGAGAAGAGTCAAACCATGTCAAGTGGGTCTCGAAATTTCCACACCTATTTTCATGAATAATATTTTTTTGTATAGAGAACATGGATTGGAACTTTTGGTATAAATATTTTGTAAAAATTACTATTTTTGGTTAAATTATAGTTAAAAATCGACTTCTTAACCAAGGCCCGGATGGCCGAGTGTCATAAACCATTCGATTCAGTTCGTCGAGATCGGAAACTGTCTGTGTCTGTATGTAGGTGTGTATGTGTGTATGTATATGTGTCATTTAAACTCACACAATTTTCTCAGAGATGGATGAACCGATTTTCACAAACTTAGTTTCATCTGAAAGGTATTAAGCTTCCATAAGCTGCTATTGAATTGTTGATCCGACTTCCGGTTCCGGATTTACGGGTTGAAAAGTGAGGTCACACAGCAAATTCCTGCTGCTACCATCATGATGTCCTAATGATGTAATACATATTAAAATGGGTGCAATATTACTTGAGTTTGCGGTTCTAAATCATACTATGTTGCGTTTCGGCTTCGCCTCTTCAGAAACCGACACTAACGTATTGTCGGAATAGATTAGCGCCGGCTTGACGCAAATCCCTTAAAACTAAAACACACTATGTGTTTCAATCAAACGACTGATCAAACGTGATGTCCCGTTCGAGCAGAAGTTCTGTTTATGCCGATGAGACAGAAATATAGCATAGTGCTTTCGCATAGGCCTGCTAAGCCAAGACAAGTCTCGGCTTCACTTGTGTCTCATCGGCATAAACAGAACTTCTGCTCGAACGGGACATCACGTTTGATCAGTCGTTTGATTGAAACACATAGTGTGTTTTAGTTTTAAGGGATTTGCGTCAAGCCGGCGCTAATCTATTCCGACAATACGTTAGTGTCGGTTTCTGAAGAGGCGAAGCCTAAACGCAACATAGTATGAAATAAGGATTTGTGCCCTCCTGTACAAAGACTGGTTCTTACCAACAAATTTTCACCCTAGTGGAGAAATTTTGGTTTTTACCAAATTTTCCTCCTTAGGGTGAAATATAGCATAGTGGTTCTAAATCACTAATGATCAATCGAAGTAGCTTTGACCACATTGGCCACTTATGACGGTTCATGAAACCCCCGGTGAACTCGCCAAGTTCCTAAGTTAATGTCACACCTATTTCCCAGCGAATTCTTGACCGATTTTTACAAACTTAATTTCAATGCTGATGAATTTCATTCAGTTCCGACTCTTGATTCAGGAGTTACAAATTGGTTAGTTGTGTATCTTTTTAGCAGTACACTGTAAATGTTCCTGATCTTCACGGTATGTTTTGCCACCAGCAATCAACCGTTTGATGAGATTTCGTTCCTTGACACTGTAAAAGATCCTGATTTCACGGTATGTTTTGCCACTAGCAATCAACCGTTTGATGAAATTTCGTTCCTTGCTTCGAACAACTCATTATCGTGAAATACTACAAAATATAAACTTACAATTTCGGGCTAACTGTAAGCGTAGAAATACCATACCGAACAGAGTAGATAAATTAAACTGAAAATCTTGAAAACCTAGAAATTTGAACGGCTATTTACAGTCCTTACTGGATTAAAACGATTTGTTTGCTTTTAAATCCCAACGTTTCAACACCTTGTTTGCGCTTTCTTCAGGGGAGACTATATTGCGGAGTAACAGAGTAGACGAATTTAACAATTACAATATCATATTACAAGAACTTACAAAAACTGATTATCGTTCCTCGTTAATATCACTGATATGTAAGTGGATGGTCAATATATGGGGATTTTACTTCTGGCACAAACGCTACAAATAATACACACGAGGAACGATAATCAGTTTTTGTAAGTTCTTGTAATATGTTATTGTAATTGTAATTGTTAAATTCGTCTACTCTGTTACTCCGCAATATAGTCTCCCCTGAAGAAGGCGCAAACAAGGCGTCGAAACGTTGGGATTTGAAGGCAAACAAATCGTTTTAATCCACTAAGGACTGTAAATAGCCGTTCAAATTTCTAGATAACAATAATCCAGTCGAAAGTCCACAAAATTACAATCTTGAAAACTTTAGCGATTTAATAACCTTTTGTGGTAGCGCTGCTATTTTTACGAATAGCTTCATATCGACTTTCTTCCTAAATTACAGCTATGTTTTGTAAACAATAAGCCAATGATTGTACTATACGTCACTTACAAAAACATACAATGTTACTGAAAAGTAGAATGTATGGGAGTTTTCTACATCAAACTCGAAAAAATATTAGCGCTGCTTTTTTTTCGAACAGCGCTGTATCAGTACTCGATTCCCACGAACTAAACATTTTGGTGAAATAATGGTCGATGGAGAGCACAAAAATTCTTGTATCCATTTAATGAACGATGAAACTCAATGAATTCACCTTCGTCTTTTACTGCCTCTTTCGTTATCAAATATGTACATACAAAATTAAACAATAAAGATTCAATCTCGTTCCAATTTGAAATCAGTAATTTTCGCTTCTCATTTTACTTTTCATAAAATAAAGTTATAATAAAGTGTATCATAAAATGAAACTAGAACGCAGCATACACGTCAAATATGCACAGCTATAGGTGCTTCAGTCTTTCAATATCATCGCTAGCTCGTAAATCCACAGAGTCGAACAATGTCTTTGCATTTGCGCAGCACCAATATCAATGGGATTAATGTCGTTCTCAATCTTAAAGCGAAAACGAGTGTGCGGAACAAATAACGAAATTGAATTTATGCGCATACTTTATCGTTGGCCGTTATCTCATTTTCGCTTTCGCAAGGCTCTGGTGGCTTAGTAAGTAGCGTCGCTCTCGCGCCATTTTCGCCTGACTTTGGCAAATGAAAAAAAAAACATTTTTCGACTCTGGGCTTCATCACACATTCCAAACATGTATTTCATAACTATTGGTTTTCTCCGCTCTTTCAAAACCAGGCTTCCAGGTGTGAAATGTGTGGTTTATTTGAAACACTGTTTTGATATAGAATAGCTTAAGGGAGAGGGGAGACGTTAAGGGTTTCAGCGTGAAAAAATGCCTTCTTGCGGTTTTTTTAACTGCGTGAAGCAAATTTATCAAAACTTTTGTACATTATAGTATATCATTTCAATAACATGCTGTAATTTTTCTATGCAAATATATCGACAAACGACTCGGTGACGAAATTTTTTTGTAGAACGTCTATGGAAAAACATGATTTGCGGTGTATCCTGCCATTCCAAAACTACCCAACCGATTTCTTTGAAACTTTGCATACACATTATATGTAAAAAATACCTAACCCCTACGTTGAGTTTTTGAGATTAATTTCCAATTGAGGGGTTTTTCACATTTGAATCAAAAATTACTATTTTTCACGAAAATTCCGCATTGAGTAAAGCCATGTCAAGTGATCCTCGATTTTTTCGCAAAATCACCGATCTTCTTAAGGTATATTTTATTGTATAGGGATTATGGTGAATAGCTTTTGGTATTAATATTTCGTTACAATTCCTTTTTTTCTTTAAGATATTAACCCTTAAACTTTATTGCATGATAAAATTGAAAATTTTGTATCTCAAAAACTACTGAAGATAATTCAATGAATTTTTGCACACTTATGGCATGATATTTGCACTATCTTATAAAAATATTTTTACTTTACAATTGCGTGAATAACGGTACTTTGCATCTATTTAAAATTTTCAATTGTATTTTTTCTTGTGTTCTTCACGCTAAAATTTTTCAAAACGTATGTAAAGTTATGCGGCAATCTTTCACCTTCAATAATCTGTATTTATAATTTTTCATTTTTGTTCCTATCGAGAGTTATGGAGGATTTTGTAACAGTGCGCTGTTTCAACGCACGGCCCACTTTGATGCAGCCCGCGAGAACGTTCATATTGGCAACGTCGCACGTCACTACGTCAGAAAGCGCATCGTGTAGGAAGTGCGCATCGCATGACTAAAAGAAACCATATCTCTCGATTAGCGCAAAAGGGCAAACTTTTCAATACGAATTATCGAAGGTAATTTTTTTCCGGATATTTTGATATGCGTTAAATTTTTTTGACTGAAGTGCAACGAAAATTATAGTTGTTAAATATATTTTTTATTATTATAATTTAACGCTACTAACGATTAACATCTTTAAAAACACTTTTGTTAGTCAAAATACATCTACGTTATATCCAAATTCTTTTTTAGTCTACAACATTACTATATGAAAGTGGAAAATCTTATGCCAACAGCATTTTATTTCACGTTTTTATTTTCACCGAGTGAACAACGATGTGTCTTTTGAAAAAAGTTTACGTAAAATCTGTTGTTCAATCGCATCGATGTTGGGGTTTTTTATCACTATTGCTTCTGTTAATTCTGTTGATTGGTGGTTCTCCAAGTTCTGGTACGATATTATTTATTTTTGTCGAATTTCAATTATTCATCAACGATCTTTATTTCAAAATCCTCGTTACAGTTTTCCGCATGTACCTGTTGAGTCATCGAATATTCCAGTTCCATTACTTTGGCAAACACTATAAGAAGAAAAATTAAACGCGTAAATTTTCCTATATTTTAAACGCGTTATAGAGGAACCCATTACTATAAACATTGGATGTAAAATCGAAAATTTAAGGAAAATTGTGTTTTGTTCATGTCCATATTTATTTTCGTTGTATTTTTTGCGCCCATTACGACATATGCTACACATGTGTTGACCAATATAATTTTTAAATTTATCACTCCACGTGGATGCCATAAAAACAAGATACGACGAACATATTTATGAATTTTTTTTAACGGAATACATCATTCGTGTGATCGACCCATATTTATAACATAAATCAATCGAATGTTTTTTTGAGCAAATATTGTATATCTTGAGATAATATAGCATTTCGTCCAGTTCTCTCTATATGGGAAACACCCAAGTGCGATCGAAATAAAAACAAACGTCAAAACATTTTCTCACTCGCACTGATGTAAATTAAATGAGCGCGTAATTTAACGCACGACCCGATGACGCATGGCTGAAAAGGCGCTATGTGGATTTAAGAAAAGATTCACAATCTACCTCTTAGACAGAACCAAGTGAAAATAAAACGTGGTGAAGTATGTCAATTTGTGAAAAATATGCTAACGCAGATTAAAACATGCCCACTGCTCAACTTTGCTCATCGGCTGGCAATAACCGAGCGCACTTGTCCGAGGTATTGAGTGACAGAAAATTAAATAACTCTTGAACAATATAATAACGCTAAAGAGCATGCAAATTACTCAGAAAAAAATTCACTTTCAATTATCCATAAAGAAAAGCTTGTCTTTTTGCTTTAATCTCAGAGATGCCATTTTTGAACATGAGATACGCTCCTTCAAAGCGATGCGCATTAGGACGTTGCGACGTGCGGCATTGCCAATAGGTACGTTCTCGCGGGTTGCATCAAAATGAGCCATGCGTTGAAACAGCGCACAGTTACAAAATCCTCTATAACTCTCGATAGGAACAAAAATGAAAAATTATCAATACAGATTATTGAAGGTAAAAGATTTTCGCATAATTTGACATAAGTTTTGAAAATTTTTAGCGTGAAGAAATACAACTGAAAACTTTAAATAGATGCAAAGTACCGTTATTTACACAATTATAAACCAAAAACATTTTTATAAGATAGTGCAAATATCATTCCATAAGTGTGCAAAAATTCATTGAATTATCTTCAGTAGTTTTTGAGATACAAAATTTTCAATTTTATCATGCAATAAAGTTTAAGGGTTAATATCTTAAAGAAAAAAAGGAATTGTAACGAAATATTTATACCAAAAGCTAATCACCATAATCCCTATACAATAAATTATACCTCATGAAGATCGGTGATTTTGCGAAAAATTCGAGGATCACTTGACATGGCTTTACTCATTGTTATGAGTAAACATGTATATTTTCCCACCCATTTAGACTATTGTAATTATTCTAGAAGGATAGTATTGAACATCGGAAAGTGATCGAAACAGGTTTTATGTTACTTGACTCAGTTAGAAAAAGTTAGAAAACCCTATATGCGCTAGTAAAAAGTTAGGTATGAACGATTTATAGGACTAGGGTTTCAAAACATTTATTAGGAAATTCTTCAGAAATGAAAATTATTACTTTTAAATTAGAGCGATTTCATATTTCTTTTAAATTTGTTTTGGTTTTCACCCCTCTGGCTACGCAACTAGCAAGGAAGAATGATGTTTAGCTGCTTACCGAAAAAACGAACCGTGCTACTACAACTGAACTACTAGTGATAGCTTGTAGTACACAAACACTCACCCATTGGAACGATTGTGCCTTTTTCCCAATAGCGGAACTTTTCTCTTTTTGAAACATCTGCAAACATTCCTTAGCGATGGTGTCGGTTGAAACAAACGGAAAATCAACCCAACCTACCTAATGAGCTGTATGATTTTTCATTGCGTCTCGCATCAGTGCCAATCACGGAATGTTCGCCAGAAAAGGAAGCTGACGGGAGCAAAAATATATATCAATTTCGTGTTGGATGCTCTCTTCCTGGCAGCAATTGCCAACTCTCTGCTGCCATCCGGCCAAATTTGACAGCTGAGGAAAAATTCGCTTGTTGAACTTTCTGACGAAGGTCACATTCCTTACGGAACCGACACGTGTGCAAAATAAGGAACCAAAGCGTAACCTTCAACCACGTTCATCACCAAGTTTTTAGAGCTGATGTGAATCTTTTATGAGATTCCACTCTGATCGATTCAACGATATAATCAAAATATGACAACCAATTGGTATGCTTGTCTCAGAATACGCTGATTGCAGTAAACATACCCTCGTATGAGGTGAGGACGTATTTCGATCGTTCTGGTAGCGGTTTTGGGTAAGGTAATTAACAACACTGGAAAATAGCAACGGTCGTAACTGATTGTGTATAGCAACTAGCAAGCGTTCTAGCGAAGTTATTGGGTGGGGTGGAATGTTCAAGAAAATCTACGAAAACACTCAAAATTTAAAAATATTTGATTTTTTGAAAATGTCAGGAAATCGAGTTCCAACGTTGCGTGGGGTTTCAATATTGATTTGTTATGATTAGTTTACAGTTTTTGCTCCATACAACTCATATTCTTCATTTAAGCCGTGTGGTGTCCGGCGGGCTGAAATCTATTTGCACTATTTCAGCCAAGAATAGAACCTCTGGGAACTGCTCCCATGTCGTAAGAGGCGACTAACAACATGCTAGAAGTTCCTAGGTCGTGGTATTGCTCCGTACCGAAGACTTAACCTGGGCGAACCTTAAGGTTCAGGGTTGTTAATCGATAATTAATCGTCATCGTCGATAACGTTAACCACCCGTCAACGTCATCGGAAACTCCGTTAACGATAATGTATCGTCGGATTCATCGTCATCGTTGATAATTCATCGGTGGTTATCGCGATACATTTTGCGTTACTTTCCCGTTTATTGGAGTTGAAGTTGATGCGGTTAAATTTCAATTGTTTAGAAATAAATAACTATTGAAGGACATGTTGTTGGCAGTTGAAAATCAATTGTTTGGACATTTTCTAAGCAAAGGGGGGGGGGGGGGGCGACGATGTGTCTAAATCGAATTTTTTGTCAGCTTTTCGGGAGTGTTTTATATTGAAGGGAAAGTTATTGGTAGTTGACAATCAATAGTTTTGGACATTTTCAATACACAGGAGGTTCGACGATGTGTGAAAATAGATTTTGTTCAACTGTTGGGGAAAGTTTATTATATTGAAAAAGCTATTGGTAAGTGAATAATCAGCTCCAATAAGACTTTAATTTGACTAGTATCGATGAACGCGGATCAATACGTACTGAAAATTCGCCGCGTCTGTTTTAATGAATCTAATTTCAAGTTCCGTTTTTGGTAACAAACCCGTCCATCAGGTTAACGATCCTTTGTATTTCCCTTCAATGTTCGATATAATCGTTCGTATACATGTATTTCACAAACAATCCGCTATTAGAAATAGGAAACACTTTCGCTGATTTATAACATCTAGAGCTATCATAACTCTTTGTATAACGTGTTATCACTCGATAGTTTGCAACCCAAAAAATATATCGTAGAGAAGGAATAGCGAAGTTAGTCTAAATAATGTCGCAATAAATAGTGATCCGGCCCATTAAGCAGATAAGATTAGTTTTTCTGGGCAATACTCCCACGATCGGCTGTGTGGAGTTGAAATTGCTTTTGTTTAGAAAACATAGGATACTCTCGGTAGCCGGCTACCCAGATTTTAGAAGAACAAAAAACTTAACAAGATCTTTTTCGAGCGATCGTGTTTTCGAAAACTAACTGAACTACAAACTAAGGGATCATCCATAAATGACGTAGCATTATATGGGGGAGGGGAGAGTTTTGCATTTTGTGATGATGTGTGACGACGGGAGGGTAGGGGGTCATGTCAGGCTATGTAGCTTTTTCAAAGGGGAATAACTAACATCGGTTTTTATTTAAAAAAATCACGGGGACAGGGGGGAGAGTTACCGTCAAGCTACGTAATTACCAGGGGGTATTTAGATGTTTGTGACGAAATGCTACGATGGGGGAGGGGGCTGGTAAAAATTGCTCAAAAATTGCTACGTCATTTATGGATGATCCCTAATAAACTATGCTTTACAGGTCGCATCGCTTGCTTGGAGCGAATCCTAGACCCTATTTCCTTCCAAACTACCAACTCTGCGACACCTATGGAAGAGTCTGATGAACCTTCGGTATAAGATTCCTCATTTTATTCAAACGATCGCCGGGTAAAATCAGCACCGACACGATAGAAACCACGAATAAATTCGTCGCGTGATTGAATATTATTAAAAAATATAAGCAGTGCTCCTTATAGCCGGCTATCCGGCTATCAAGTTGCTTATTTTGCTAATCGTATTAATACAACAAATGATAAATTTCCCAAATTCTCGACAGCCGGCTGCCCAGAGCAATTATTACATGATAACGCTATTGGCACACTTACTAACAACTCTCCCCTTCCCGTGATACATGTGGAGATGCAGAGGATTCCTCGGTCTCTAGTAGCAACATGTATCGGACTAACATTCCTTCCTTTCCCAGAAGATCTGCATTCGGACGTAGCCGGCGTCGGTATTGATCAGCATGCCGGGATCGGAATAGATTGTACAATGTGGCTCATCATGTTATTCCCAAGCATGTTGTTCCAATCAACATTTTGCAACCTAATTTGGTTCTGGTCAATAACGGAGTAGCAACTACGGGCGATCTCTTATGCTTATGCTTATGCTTATGCTTATGCATACAACTCATATTCTTCATTTTTCTTTTTGGCAGAATTTGAACACACAGAATTATATTTTCTCATTCTATACAATTAAATACCACTAATTACTCTTTATTAACCGGTATTAATTTCGACGGGGTACCCGGGTACCTTTTAGGGTTCAACTAATGAAATTCCAATGTTTTATTAATAACTAAAAATTGAAACCCTGTGGCATATTAAAACTTAAGTAAGTCAAGCTTTTGGGTTGATAATATTGAGGGGAGTGAGGAAGGGCTCCTGTATTTTTTTACTGCGTAACAGGCCGACGATGGTACTCGGGCACCCACACAACTGATATGCCAATTACTAAGTCAATTTCAAACCGATTTCGACACTTTTGGGTGTTATGAAATGAATAGTGTTAATTCATTCGGTTCCAAGGAATCCGGAAGTATGTTCCAGTTCTAGAATACTATTTGTGAATTTCAAAGGAATACTGGTACTATTGGTTCAAAATTCTTGGAATTGCATCAGCAGGCTGTATCTCGTAGTTTTGAAAGCATTTCGTGATTTGACCCCGGAACGGACATTTCGGAGGCAGGTTCCCGTGGGGCCGTGAGTGGCTATTCCGAGTTCAAAATTCCATATGGTCCAGTATCAATAAATAACAGACTTCTGAGACAATTTGAAGAGTTTTGATACTCATATTCGTGGAATTCCTCATCTGACGAATTTCACGCTATATCGTATTCAGAGTTGTCAGCAACCCCCCCAGATTTTGATGAAATTTTCTGTACATGAAGACTTTGTCACAAAAAGCCATTTTGCATACTTTGTTTTTCCAATAATGATCTAGACTGTCTTTTGAAAAGTGTCAAACTTTTTTCACAATTTTTGTTCAAATGGCTATAGTCTAAGAATGACAAATCCTACAAAAAACGTTGCAAGAGTGATTTTCACAAAATTAGTCAAATTTTTTAATAAAAATATTGAAAAATTTCTTCATCGCCTTATACACTGAAAAAAATGGATTTTAAAAATTTAAAGCCTATTTTAAAAAAAAAAATCATCTTCGCATTGGATGAAATTTTGTTCTAATATAGGTAATTATGTTCCCTACCTACCATCAAAAATTCAAGTTGGGCACTTTTGAGGAAAAAAAGTTATTTGAAAAAAAAACTGTTCTTGGTCCAAACTGATTTTTTTCATTGTATTTTTATCGAAAACTAAATCAATGAAAGCCATAATCTACTTAGAATCTAACTTCCCAACTGCTAGTTATATGATACATGCAAAAAGTATCAGCAATGAATTTGGAATATATTCATAACAAACTTGAATGAGTGCAAAGATAAGCCATTTAACATCATCGATACATGCGAAATTTAACTAAATACCGCTTGGCCGTGAACGAAGAAGTATCTTGTCTATGTACCCGACCGGGAAGTAGAGATTGATGGTGTAGCCTCCAACAGGAGCCTTAATTGCGAAGTATGGGGTTCGCTTCCTCAAGAACCCTTTGCTTCGGCCAGTGAAAATTCTGGTTCGCAAGCAATTGCGTTCAGGAAAAATCAAGGAGTATATGAAAACAACTTATTTTCCATCAGCCTCATTTCGAACCTTTCGCCGAATCTGCTCTGCCAAACTTTGATCTTTTGGACGGGGCTAGTCTACCTGTTCGCCTTTTTGTGCCGCGAGGCATGAACTGTCGTCGTTGCAAACAATTGGGCCTACAGCGACTTATTGTAGAAACAAGGCACGCTGTGGAAAATGCGGAGAGAATCTCATATCCCGCATATAAATTATGCGGGGACAACATGAAACAATCTTTTAAGGAACGCTCCGATAAGAAATGCAAAAGAGCGCTACGCCACCGACAACGATTAATTTCTACGTTTCCTTGTACAACAAAGAGCGAAAACCTGACCATTGTGGGAACATCTTCTAATGTGCCTATAAATTTCCGAAAGAGGCAAATCAGTTTTCTCTCCTAAGCTTCCTCGTAAAGGCCTGAGAGTGTCCCTTGAAGGATGCTGTTACAAAACCGAAGTAAGTGGTTCATGGTCTCGATAATTTTAGGAACTAGCAGGAATTTCTACATGGGATATCAAAAAACCCGTATATTTCAGTCCATACATTTTCCCCCAGGTTTTACACAATGCATTTGCACTACCATTAAAGGTCAGACGAAACGAGCACCCGACGCGAACAACCGTGAACGGTCTCTTACTTCGTGGTGGGCAGAGATTGCTTAGAATTGTACGTGAAAGGGACTTTTGAACGTCGGATCGCCCGAATTTTTCCTATATACCCAACGCTACAAATACAAATAAAAAACTGGACGAAAGCTGAAAAACACACAGGTTCGTCAACGGATTAACGGACGGATCATTAGAGAAACAATATAAATAAACAAATAATAGAGGCTGTGCTGCCAACATTCGCCGCACAAACCTGATGGTTTTATATTTACCTATCAACGACCATACCAATGTTACAGTTACAGGAGGCTCTCTGTTTGTTGGAATGTTGGAACTCTTTGTATTTCCTGGAGAAAACATGGGAGTTTTTGGAGTACTTTATCTGAAAAATCATTGCAGATTACCTTAGTTTGAGTTCTTTCGCAGTGCTCCATTCCGAGTAATGAAAAGGCGGATTGGATTAGGATGATAATGAGAAGATGGACACTTAGGCATTAGAAGGTGAAGGTGAAAGATCGCGTAGCTTCAACGAGTTTTTAAATATTTCTTCTCAGAGGACGCTCGAAAATTGGCATATTTCGAGGAGCAATGGAAGTTCACGAATCCCAAAAGTATCAACAAACCTTGGTCCAAGAGAATGTATGAGGGCCAAGACTTCATTCGGGTGATATCTCTGGTCATGTAAAATCATTATACGTATACCATCTCCGGCGTATTGGGGTCGTGAAGCGCGGTCTCTGCGCTTGTGGTGGCGGTTATCGCGATATTAAACAAGTTGTCTGATCGTGCGCTAAGTGTTCTAGTATCAGATCTCCGTTAAACGAATCCCTTCGGCCTCGTTCCAGTCCAGTCCGAGATGCTATACCAAATTCGTTACTGATAATTTTTGCATGTATCAGGCAACTAGCAGTTGGGAAATTGGATTCTGCGATAATTATGACTTTCATTGGTTTAGTTTTGGATAAAAATACACTGAAAAAAATCGGTTTGGAGAAGGAAAAGTTTTTTTCTAATAATTTTTTTTTCCTTAGAAGTGCCCAATTTGAGTTTTCGACTGTAGGTAGGGAACATAATTACCTATCTTGGAACAAAATATCATCCAAATCAAAGATGTTTTTTTTGTAAATCGGCTTTAAATTTTTTAAATCGATTTTTTCAGTGCAGGAGTCGATGAAGATTTTTTTTTCAATATTTTTATTCAAAAATTTGACTAATTTTGTGAAAATCACTCCTACAACATGTTTTGTAGGATTTATCATTTTTAGACTATAGCCATTTGAAGAAAATTGGTGGAAAAAAGATTGACCCTTTTCAAAAGACAGTCTAGATCATTTTTGGGAAAACGAAGTATGCAAAGTGGCTTTTTGTGAAGAGCTTGGAATCATCAAAGTTCTCATGTACAGAAAGTTTCATTAAAATCTGAGAAGGTGCTGCCAACATGTGTTCGAGTTGGCACGAAATTCGTCATCTATCTTCCAAAACCCTACAACAGGAAAAAATATTTATGAGGTAAACGAAGGATAGCTATAAACCGCTATGTATGTGTCGTTAGTGATTTAGAGAATAAACGCATTAATTTTGTTTCGTAGTTACCCTCTTTTTATTCAATCCTATTACACAAATAGATGCTTGTTTCTGTCCTACTTCAAAGCTATTGTTCTACAACATTAAATTTCACCATTTCACGCAACTTTTTCCAATCTGATTTTTGTTGGACATTGCCTACAAACCTAAAAACAATTTATGTGCATCTTTTTAGGAAATCAGTTTTAGTAATCCTTTAAGAAAAATCAAGACGGAAGACAACAAAACACTGGTCCCAGCTTTCTTAAATTAGTCCCACTGTGGCAAAACTAAAAACACTCGTTCATTTTAAAATAAGATTAAGATTAATGTATTTGAAACATTGTACCAAGAACAACATATATGGAAACTCGAGAGTGCATCTGTGGCTTAGTGTGTGCTTTTCAGAACCCACATACTCGATTTACACTGTACATTTTCCTTTCCAATGCTCTGCGAAATAAACAGACTTTAACCGCAGCAAAGATGTTCTTGAATACAATTTTCATGTAATAGGAATTAGTGACTTAAATAACTTAAATAATCGCAACCATGGAGAGATGTCTTATTTACTTACTTAACTTATTATATGTATTTTCTTTCCTCATAGGCCCTACACTTCTCAAACAAAGTAAAACAGCACAGCAGACAAGCATACGACCCATGGGAATACTCATTTTGCGTCGTTCTACAGATTCTCTATGCTTAATATAGCACTCGGCAAAGGCAAAGTTTTTAAATTTAATTGCAACCTATTAATGTTATAAATTTCCTCGTTGTTTTTCGCTCTGTTGAACCTGCTGAAGGTGCTACGTATAAATACCTGTGCAGACGAAGGAAGTATCAAAACTTCGTTACAAGTTATAGCAGACTGCTTTGACATAACCTACAGGTGTGCTTTGAAACTTGCGTTTTATTTTGAGCTTGCGTTCGACGCTCACGGAAGACGTGGAAATGATGAAAACGCTATATGCAATGAAAATAATAGTTTAAGTTCATATTTAAGCACTTCCGAAAGTTCACAGTACCGACACTTCATTATTACAATCCGATTGGATTTCACTTTGTCGGATGACTGGGGCCAATAACATTACAAATTGATTCGTTCAAGATTATGTAAGCACTTTTCCACTAGTAATCCAAATAGAAACCCTTTGCACCAGATGCTATCAGAATAGTTCGAGCCTTGTCCTGATAAGTATTGAATATATGCACTAGATTTAATTCTTACCATTTGAAACTAATCGATCCATAAAACAGTTTTATTACCTGGGAAGTACCAGCTTTCCTTTGTTTGTTCCGCTTCATAGCAGAACTTACTTTAACTTACGATTAAGGAGCCTTCCACTCCTTTTGACTGAAAAGAGCGGGAGCCATTTTAAAACCTAAAATATATCAACACTACGCATAAAGCAACTACCACAAAGGAAATATTTGTCTTTTCAGTAACGTTGCTGAATTACGACTTTAAGTTCATATCCCAAGGATTGGGCTAGTTTGAATGACTTTGACTCCATCTCAGCTTCCGCCAGTCGAGGTAACATATGTTTGTTTCGATATCATTATCGATAAGGAACGAACTAGGAAAACGGCACATATGGAATCGTACGAAAGAGTGCAAGTTGTCGTGGTTGCTGTCTGTTCTCGGACAGCAAATAGGAAAATATCAACGGCAGCCTATGCCAAAGCTGTGCTGTGAAAACTCTGACACGTTTCTCCGTTCCATCCCGACAAGTTAAACTTCTTGTCAGCGGTTCAAGAGTGGGGCGCAATAGTATCCAAGGGGAGAAATATTCAATTTTACAATTCATCGACATGAAAAACGACCGATTTACGTGTCCGTGGAGCCGCTATTACCGTCTTCTAGGAATCTATGGAGGGCGTAGGGGAGCTCGGGGTAAGTCTGGTACCTTGTACTAATTTTTTTGTTCTAAAATACCACAGAGCTACCAAAATTCTATTTAAATATCGTTCAGAAATCGCAAACATTTGCACTATCTGGCAGGAAACTGACTGTGTTATGCATGAGTTGGCAAACTGGCACGTACCCGAAGAGTTCGAACCGTTATGATTTAAATGTCTCGCTAGATACTATCACAAATCAAACCCAAATCCTCAACCTGAAACATCTACAAAGAAGGCTTGTCGACTAGGTTTCATGGTTATTTTTCAACGTTTTCCAAGTGACTTAGATGAGGTCGTGAATAAAACAAACGCACTCGTAGTAGCAGCATATCAAGAGACTTGTCCGCTTCGAGCTATAAGTGCTTCTAAAGGAGCTTCTTGGTAGAATACCGAACTTGTTCGACTCAAAAAGTTATTTGGACGACATTAAGTTGACTTGCAAAGCACACAGAAATGCTCTTCTATCAACTGAGCGAAGAGGGTAGAAAAACCCCTGCACAAATATCTCAAGTCTCAACGAGAATAGTAGATTAAATAGATTTGTTTCGAAATCGAAAGACTGTCATTTCAGTTCGATTAGAACTGCTAATGGTGAATACACACACTTTCCAGGCTGTACCGAGCCATCACCGACAACTATCTCTGTGGTTCTTTGCAGCTAGTTTCAAACTTTTGATTCTTGGGTATTTGCTCGTCGAATTGTGACAAACATATCAATCAAATGGGCGATTAAAAGTTTTGCTCCGTGCAAATCTCCAGGGAAAAAAAATATTCCAGTTCTACTTGAAAGAGGATTTGAACACTTTAAGCATATTGTGAAAAAGTTCTTACTTGAAGTCTTTGAACAGGATACATTCCATTAGCGTGGCAGGAAATAGTTATTAAATTCATGTCCAAACATGGCTGCTTGTGAGGAGTTAAAGAGATTTAGAGCGATCAACCTTACCTCCTTCGGTCTAAAATCATTAAAACATTTAACTGATCACCACCTTCGAGATGTTAGCTTGGACGAGCACCCGCTGCATGCAATGCAACATTGAGAAGGTCTACCATCATACTGTTACACAATGCTGTCTACAACATTGAAAATGGTTTTTCGCAATAACAATCAAGCTTAGGAGTTTTTTCGTGATATTAAAGGTGCTTTTGATATTGAAAATTCTTCGAATCCATTTGGGAAGCAGCACGAGGTCCTGGAGTACCTTCATATATCACGAACTGGATACACGCAATACTTAGCAAACGAAATCCGTGCTCATCGTTAAGACAAGTAGTGATAAGGAAACTGACTGTCTGCGGATATTTTCAAGGTGGGGTGCTGTCACCACTTTTATGCACCCTTGTTGCAGATGGCTTGTTGAAATTTAATGAGCTTGGGTTTCCGACAAATGGTTTCGCAAAAATTTATCATATAATGATCACTGGTAATCGCATTAACACACTTTTTGATTTTATGCAGCAAATCTTATTTATTGCTGAGTATTGGTGTCTTCATGTTGGATTATCAGTTAATTCAAATAAAACATCAATTGTGCTCATATCGAATTCAGAATTGGTCAGCTTACATCGGATTCAGAATCAAAAGAGCTCGCATGGCCTTTGGCCAATGTAAACGAGTTTTCGGCAAATCTTGGCGATTTAATCCCAAGTGGAATACAAATGCCTTGTGTGGTGGCAAAAAAGAGAAAGTACGACAATCAATTTAAAGTTAAACCATCTTCAGAGGATGTACTTGCTGGCGATGACTGGTGCGTTCACGACAACACCTACTGCTACTCTAGAGGCACTCTTGAACCTAAAACTACTATATATGGTTTCTAGCACTTTCTTATGCATACCGTCTTAAGATTACTGGTTGTGGCACCAAATAGGATGAATATATACTTGCTCCCAGTTACCTTACACTTACATGTAGTTCCCCCTTGCGAAGCATGGCTATCTGGCTGTATAAAGCGACGACTTTAAGAATTCGTAGTTTGTTACACTGATGGCTCTTTGTTGGAGGGTCGAGACGGTGCCGGCGTCTCTTGTCGTAAAATGAGATTAGAACATTCCCATTCACTTGGTATTCTTTGAGGCGTACAATCGGCACTTCATTAGCGGTAAAAGAATTTATTTTTACTCTGACAGTCAGGCAGCCCTAAAAGCACCTAAGTGCAGATTGGAGATCGAATTTAGTAACCGCATGTCGAACTCAAATCGAAGAACTTTCAAATGCTCTCTACCTTTTATGGGTATCCGATCATTCAGGTATTACTGGAAATGAATGGGGGACGAATTGGCTAGAGTGTGTGCTGCGAATGACTTCGTTGGTCCAGAACCAGTTCTCTAATGATAAATTAGATAAAGCACAATTTTCTTTCAGACTGCATCCGAACATGCCAAACTTTTGTTGTGGTTTGTAAGCTTGCGTTTGAACAAAAACATCCCTGCAGAATGTGAGTCCGAAAATGTCAAAGAATTTCTTGTATTTTCCGAAGCACGACTGTAGTATTTTAGTCAGAACAATGACTGTACATTGCAAACTCAATTATCATATGGCTACTGTTCAGCGTGCTGAGTATTATTCGTATGAACTTTGTGATTACGGAGCTTCAAATCATTTCATATGTAACTTCCCTGCAATAATGCCGTTTTTTTCTTCAGGTCATTTTACTAAAAAATATGATATGTGCTGCTCTGTACATTATGCAAACATTTTACACTCTTTGCAACTGATCAGTAACGATCCAACGGACGATAAAAATTATTTTCCAATGTCATTTCAAAAATACAAACCTAAACCATGTTAGATCAACGCTATCCTGTTTGGTATGTCATGCATCAGTTAGACGAGCTCAATCTCACTTTTCAGTGTTGTTCGCCTTGAAGCAATACTGATGAAAAAGAAATACAATAAAAGTGTCCCCATGTATCATCATCTAAAAATCGCGCCTTTCTTAATCCACCTAATAATGTCAGTTTTATCACAGCAGTTCATTTTTTTTTTAAATCACTAAAGTACTATTGTGTTGTATTAACTTATCTTCGATACACACAGCTAAAATAATACAGAGAGTGAATAAGAATGTATAACAAAAAAGCTGATGACGAAAGATATGAATTGTTTACTATATTGACATTGGATCAACTTATATGCGATTATTGTTTCTTGAAAAGCTCAAAATAATCGTGTAGAATATATCTGATGAATAATTTATTTATAAGGAAAAGTCTTAGGGTGTCGGGCATACCCCAACTACCCCCAGTGATGGACGCTGAAAGAATGAAAGAAAATATTTTCTTTGGCGCCTCCGGTGTCGGATGGAAAATAGTGAATCGATTTGTTCTAGAACTTTTGAGTTGCTCTATGTGTGTGTGTTCGATAAATTTATTGTTGGATTTTTTTGCAAACGTTTCAAAATCGATTTCCGAGTTCTTCTTGCGGAAGACTAGTGCCCTTTTTTTCTTGACCCCGCAACCGATTCAGGTTCCAGCCACCGATTTTGCCATTGTCTCTCTTTGCCACCTATATTGTATGGTGAAATGTAATATTACGTTCCACTTAATCGATTTAGACACTAACGAATACATCAATATAACCCAGTTTACACCAAAAACCACGCATCAATGTAACTCTTTAGAGACCAGTGTGAACAATAATGTTTCCGTATTGCTTCCATATGAGACTGATGAGAGGTGGTCAAACTGAAAAGAAACGTAAAGGTTAAGCTGCCCGGGTGGAGCTCTAGCACACAAATGGGAACTCGGTCAATCATTAAATTTTTTTGACGTTGTTTGACGACTGTTGTTTATAAGACATGAATCAGTCAAAATAAAACGACAAAAACGAAATATTGCTGCTTAATTCAACAGTTTCGACGATTTTATTTCCATTTCATCAAGGGGTCTACAACATGAAAATAGTTCCTTTACTGTTTTTATTTGATTGTTTAAATATTTTAATTGCTAAATTATAATAGACTTAAAATTACGGAAGTCTAAAAATTGAGAAATTTCGTTGAATTTGCTACATCTGCCTGCTGGATTATTATTACCAACTGCTGTACAGTGCCCAGGAATCCACAGAAGCAGTTGAACAACATACCTACTTTGATCTAGTGCGCAGTGTACAGATTTCAGTGCGTAGAAATCCGCAAAACCAGCTGTGTTCCTTTTCAGTAAGCCTAATGTTTCAAAAGTCCTCGCCGTTGTTGAAGTTATGTGGTTGGCGAAACTAAGTTTTCTGTCTAAAGCCGCCCAAATCCCGAATAAATTCCACCCTCTGGATGACTAAATATAGATGCGAATATTTATAACGCCATAAAATTGTCTATCGCCCAAAACTAATCACCTTACACTTATCGACGTTTATCGGCATGTTATTCAGCGAGTACTACTCCTCAATAGGGACTGTATCAGCTTGGAGCACAACTGAGTCGAATTCTTAAGCATTTGAATAAAAGATTTCCAGATCATCAGCATAGAATAGTTTTACACTACTCGTACGAATGCATAAATCGTTGATGATTAAGAGAAAGATATGCGGCCCTAGGAATTTCCTTGAGGAATACCGAAAAAATGTAAACTGTTCTACTGGTTTTGATTGCTTCTATATTGTGCATAAAGAAAGAATTATGAATCCTATTCCTACTGTGGAAATGGTATAAATACTTGTATAAAAAACAAGAGCGGTGTATGTATGTATAAAAACATCGTGGCGGTGTTTGTCATGTCTACTCATTTATTACACCTTACGAACATTTGCTGAAAGTGAGCGAATGAAATGGGGCTTTGGTCACTTTATCCCTCAAAATTGCATTTTGCGCGCAATAGTGGTAATTGGGATTTGGAAAACGATGGAAAAATTAAACCCGAAATAGTTATTTATATAGAAATATCTAGAATAATTTAATAAATATTGTTTCATTGACATCTTCTTAGTTAATTATTGTTGTTGTGGTTTATTTGTGGCTTTAACCTCTGTGGGTCATTCGCCATATTCTTAGTTAATTTTGCGACCTATATATTTCCCAATTGGACTAGTCAACAGCATTTCTGAACTCAATCCTGGTGGTCGTTTTCAATGGTAAATCGTGTGCTTAGTCCGAAAATGAAGTCAAAAAAAATTGTAGTGGCGCAGTTTTCAAGCTACAGAAAAAAATTCACCTTTAACATAAGAAATTCGACATTCAATTTTAAGAGCCATACTACTCAAAGAAGAGAAGAAGGTTAAAGAAGAGTGTTTAGAGAAGCGTCAAATAAAATTATATGAGCAAGCTTGGAGTTTCCCAACGACTTAAACTATTTCCTTCTATCGCAGGCGTCGGGATGTTTTGGCAGATTCATCAAATGCGAATCATCTGAGTCTGCGACTTGTCCGAACGAGGGTAAAGTTACTTAGCACCTTGTGCTATCAGAACAGACAAAAAGTTAAGTCACGAAGCATAGGGTAAATGTACTATAATTCGCCCCCCTAAAACATTTGTTTGCGGAAAAACTTTAAATTTTAACAATTTTGAATTGCTCTAACTAATTTTATGTTATCATTCTCATCACGTATAATATAATATCCAATAATTCTGAATAAAAGTTATTTAAAACCTCAAATTAATGAAAAAATAACAATATTCTAAATGAAGATGAGTTTCAATTTTCGTCCCCCTAAATTTAATCTTCGCTCCCTCTTGCTCTATTCTTTCGCCCCCGTGCGCCCACGTACAATATCCAGGGCCGCCGAGAGGGGGGTGGGACCGGGGTGTTTCCCCCCGGGCCCGGAGTTTTGAAGGGGGCCCGGATTTTTAACAGAAACTAAAATTTTGACAAATACTTTTTCGACAAAAATTTATTTGAGAATGCAATTGAAAATTCAATATCTTGTGCATGAGGTAACTAGAATAGCAAAAATTCTAAACTACTGCATATTTGATATCAACTATATTTATACCAACCTAATTCTCGCATCGAAACAAGATCAGACTCGAGTGGGCATAGCGGAATTTGTACATTGAATGTCATGTACGCAGTTCACCTGGGTTTGAATCCCAACACAGGAATAGAGATTTTTTTTATAGGAAAATTCCTAATCTGAATGAAGAAGCGAATGACCTTAAGATTAAAATGTCTATAATCGAAACAAAAATATATCAGACTTGTAAGGGTTAAACAATTAAATGGTTTGATTAGAAGTCATGAGGTTGTCTTCAAATTTCGCCAATATGAAATCGATTTTTAGCATTGAAAATGCTTTACTCCACTATATGGGGCTGAGACTAGGTGTAAAACTAAAATCTAAAATTCGATCCGCGTCGCGAAAATGTGGCATAATTTTAAACGACTGCAGCGTTGTTAATTGTTGATGGAATTGCATCATTTACATACCAATCGATTCAGAGAAGTCCAACTTGAAAATTGATTGCAACTTTAAATTTGTATTTCAACTGTACACTATTGAAAAATCCGTATTATTGGAAATGCTTTGGAAAAATGTAAGAAGACATACCAAGTTTTCACTCACATTTTATTAATTGTTGAAAGATTTTCATGATTCGAACACCAATCGATTTAGAAAATTGCCAGTAAAAAATTGTTATCAAATTTATCTGTGTGTTTTATTAGCACACTATTGAAAAATCCGTAAATCCGCAGGGAAAACATATACAATTTTCACAAATTTGCGCAACTCTTTCCCTAACACAGACCTCATCTCGACACTCATAAACGTCTTACACATTTCATCGCATGACATAAAAGGAATGTTTCTGACCGAATTAATTCACTGCCATACCTACTCTGCTGATGGAAAAAGGTAGGTTGTTGCTACTGCGGCTGGTAGTATCTCAGATACATCTTTCATTTGATACGAGCCATGGAAGGGGAGCGTTTCTGTGTGCTTGAAGGATTTTGCTCGCATTTCCAAGCGACGATGGCGGAACAAATGGCGAATTGCTGGTTTATGCAGTGCGTTTAGTCGTATAGGCAAGTCTCAAATCGTTTCATAGGATTCTCGTCCTGTATAACAAAACAGTTATTGGCAAATCGTCCTTATTAGGACGAATATATAATGGAAAAAGAATTGATGAAGAAAATTCCGTTTATTAATTTGTATTAAGTTTGTGCTTGTCGATTCTGTATCTGTATTCTTACCAGTAAATTATAATATAAGCAAATATTATTCAAATTAATAATTTTCAAACTAGAAGTCTTTTGCAAAATGAATACACGTGGCAACCATGCCACTAAGCGAAAGCCACCCTAAAAAGAATGATGAAAATATTTTTATTTGTCGTACAAAAGGATGGTCTCCATCTGCACCAAAAAGTTGATTAAAGAGATCGCCTTGTTTCAGTGCTTATTTGACATGAGCTGCGAAAGGAAAATGTTCGTGTGTGTACGTAACAGAAGCGAATCGCCGGCAAGGTTCGAATCGTTTCAAAGGATTCTCGTCCCGTATCGCAAAACATAGTTATCAGCAAACAGTCCTTATTAGGACGAATACATAATGGAAAAAGAATTCAATTAGAAAAATCCTTTCATTAATTTGTATTAATTGTGCGCTTGTTAATTCTGTAGAATTCCCTAGTAACAAATTAGGTTTTAAGGTTGTTTTATAGCCACTCATAAAACTTATATTGCACTTGTAGCGTGCTATAAAACTTCAATTGTTACTTGAGTTACCAGTGAATCATAACATAAACAAATATTCATACATTATGCAAAAATCCCTTTTATTAGCATGTCTTAAATTTGTGCTTGTTAATAATCAATTCTGTATCTTTATCAGTGAACAATAACAATAAAAGTAACAACAAGTAACAAGTAGTCGTGTCTTGTAGACAACCCTCTATTTTTTGATTTATTGAATTTCCAATCTTCGAAAGCGTTGGATTAGTATCGAAAGTAATTATTGAAACTGCTTATGGTTGCCACACCGGTTTTTGCTATTTTGCGTTGCCCTTTTCTTTACCAGGAATCGTCCAGCACACAGTCCTCATAAACATCATCATCGGGTTGCAGGCCCTAATTGTTAAGGAGGGCCCCTCGTGGTATTGACAAAAATTGTCAACATTCGGTTCAATGGATCATTGTTCCTCACAAAGATTCTCGAAAGAAACTGAAGTGTGATTTCACAACCCGTGTTTGTTTATTGAGGAGCAGAGCAAAGCTCGCTCGGGTTATCCTTCACAGCGAGAGTGGCTGGTGCTTTTAGATTCTTTGTGGGAAGGAAGGAGAGCGAAGTACTACACCCAACTACATAAATCGACAAAACTGTTAACAAATGCAAAAACATACAACTAAATGTGAACTGCACAGAAAGGTGGAGTGCTTTAGCAAAACATTACACTCTACGGTGAATGTGAAGAAAATAAGATATTTTTCCTCCTAGTGCTACGAGCTGCATAAGAAATAAAACAGTGCATATTTATTTGTTTTTAAGCGTTTTATACAATAAAAAGCAATGGAAGCGCTCCAAACTTCTGTCGAGTGATCACTTTAATTCGAAATTGTAATTGATACCCATGTGTCTCTTGAAGTCTATCCCCTGATCAGTAAAACTCTACTGATGAAAGTACTACTAGAGGCGGTAACCCTACCTCTATTTGAGAGCTCAATTGGTCAAATGAGTCATCAAAAACTCTTGATATACCTAAATAATTCGAAATAATCCAAAAATTTAAATTTAAAATTTAATATATTTTGTTTGCCGTTCATTGTTACATAATCCATAAAAAATCATATTCAGATACGAGATGATACCGAAATATTTTTGTCTAGGGGTCGTAGTCAAATGATGTAGCTTTTTTCGGAAATTTTCTTGCAAAGCGGCCAGGAATGGAAAAAAGATAAATACGTTTTACAATTCTTTCAAATACGGCCTTTTATCAACATTTTCATTTTAACAGCAAATTGCGTACACAACAAGCCCCTTTTATGAGGAATATAGTGTTAATAGTTTTGTTTCGAATTTTATATGTCATGGAGCATGAAGAGATGATCTCTCAGTTCACAATCTTGCAGCTGCCAATTATTCTAAGAAGCATACGTTCAACTAAATTACTAAATTGTGTTTGATTGATTTCGAAGAGAAAATTTAGCTCTGCTATCAAACTAGATCAACTAGTTAGCAAGATTAGCTAACTAATGTAGCAAGTTAAATCCGCATACAAAATCTTTTCGTTTTGGAGGAGCGAGCATGAGATTTTGAGCGTCGCTTCCTGAACGTAACGATTTTATTTTTATTCTTGAACTATTTACTAGAAATCAGTTACAACATTGTTGTAAAATATTTTAAGGTGTGCTAACACACCAACACAAATAAAGAATAATTCATGTTTTTATAGGATTATGAATGTTTTCGAAACCAGCATAGCGTAAAATCCAACCCCAACCCTTATTTGAAATATGATCCATGTTTCTCATTTTTTTAATTTTTACATGGATTTTTTTATTTTGTTAAAATTTCATTTATCTATTTTTTCAAGTTGTTGATTGTATTTGTATTTCTACACTTTTTAGATTCTGCCTTTTTTATCTATTTCCATTCTTTTATTTTATCCATCTTTTTACGTTCCTTACTTTTGATTTTTTCTATTGCTATCGCTATCACTTACTTTAATTTATAGTTTTTTCTCTGTTATTTCATTTTATTCACAATTTTTCGAGAAAATTCTGCTTTCTTTATTTCATTTTTCTTATTGTTTCATATTTTAATACCCTGCTTTTTTATTTGTTTCTTTTTTCATTCCATCCAATTTTTAGAATTTGTCTATTTACTACATTTATTCTTATCATAGTCTTTTCTATTTCCGTTTTTTTCGTATTTTTTTGCATTTCCATAAGCAATTTTACTTGTTCAAATTCATTCCAATTTGTCTTATTGTTTAATTTTTTACCTTTCTCCTATTTTCTTCCTTATGTTTTTAACTTTTCGTTTTTCGTAGTTTTATTTTTCCCACTGATCGTTTAATATAATTTTATTTATTTCTTATACCTTTTTCTTAAGATTTTATTCGTTATTGCTATTTCTTTATTGTTTCCATTTAACCTATTTTGAAAGTACTTTTTCTGTTGACCATTTTCTTGTACGTTTATATTGATTTTTTTTTTATTTTCCTAAAAAACATTTGATCTTTTTTAGCACTATGCGCACTTTTCCTTGATTTTGCATTTAGTTCGTTATTTTAATTTATTTCAAATTTCATTTCTAGTGTTTTTCTATTCTTTAAATAATTTAATCCATTTTATTCATTTACTTAGTGTTACTTTCTCCATTTTTTGTGTTTCTATAGTATACCTTGTTGGATTTTTCCTACGATCTTTGTTTTCATTTTGTCTGTTTGCTCCGTTTTTGTTCATTATCCAATTTTCTTTACTTTTTGTCTTTTTATCATTCCACTTTTCCAGTTTTTCAAAATTTTCCGGTTCGTCCATTTATTTTTATTATTTTTCTCTATGGTTATTTTATTCTTGTCTTTTATATACACTCCTGAAATTTTATGCATTCTTAACGTTCTATTTACTTTTTCTATTGCTTTGAATATGTTTTGTTTTAAATGTTAAATAAATTTTATTATTCTTGATTTATCGAGTTTTTCAGTTTTATGCATTTTTTATATTAATGTTTGTATTCTTTTTAGCAGTTTTTCTTTCGTTTTTATTTATTCTTAAATTTTTTCTACTTTCTTATCGATTATTCATTATTTTCAACATTTGTTCAATAATGTTCGAATATTTTTTTTTCCAATTCGTTTATTTGATAAAGCAGGTTTGCGTTAGCTTAAAGGTGCCAATTTTGTTTTGTTTTACATTTTAAATTACTTAAAACTAGGGGATTACATATTGATTAGCTATACATATACACAAGGGAATAATATAATTTTCGTAAGATTAGGGGGTCATTTAGTTTTTATGGCAATATGGTTTGACATTTTTAGCAATGAGATTATTGGAGCAAATAATGTTTAACTAAGGGGGAAAATTTATACGACTATCTTAAAAGTAGAAATAATTAGAGGGCGTGATTAAATTTTGTAAAGATTCGGAGACATTAATTAGAGTTATTTTATGTGGTAGTAGAGTTGGGCATTTTCAACGAGATCATATAATATAATAGTTAAAACTAGAAAAGGCAAGAAGAGCTAAATGCTTCATGAAGATATTTGGGGGGGGGGGTAATGTTCGAATATGTTTTTTCTAGTTTCCTGTTTTCATTTATCAAATTTTTATAGGTTTTATTTTGGTTTTTCTAGATTAACATTTTTTGACAATTGACATAAATTTGTTTATTTGGTTGATTTTGTTGTTTGTAGCTCTTTTTTACATTTTTTTAATATTTAGTTTTCCTATTGTTTTTCTTTTATCTTTTGTCGTTGATCGCCGTTTAGATATTTTTAATTTTTGTAATAACTACATTTTTAATCTTTCCATTTCCGTACTTTTATAAATACTATTGACAAAAATGACGCTTTTCAAAGTCTTGATGACTTTGCCAACTGTCGAAAACGTATTTAAAAAAAACTCCCACAGTAATGAATTTCAAACATTAACTTTTTGTACTGTACACAGTGGTGGGGGCCCGTACGTTGGACCCCCCGGGCCCGTATTTTCTCTCTGCGGCCCTGACAATATCACAACTTCTATCATGCTACAATATCACAGAATTGGTAATAGAGAAAAGATTAGATAAATCCAGATTATATTTTCAAAACTAACTATTAAACAAATAATACGTTAACTTACAAGCTCTTGTATTTATAGTCTTGTTATCTTATCTCTTAGAGAAAAACGCGTTTTTACGGAGATGGTTATAACTTCGACAATTAGGGTGGATGTACCATTAGTCGCATATTTAAGGAAAACTTTCGCTAAAAAATCGATAAATAGACCTATGGGCAATGTTAATACATTAAACGGAAGCTTTAAATCACTATTTCATAGGAAAAATATAAAGATTGTTAAATAACCATTTTATGTATTTAAAACCGCTTGAAACTCTATAGGAACACATGTACCAATAGTGGTGCAATCGCTAATTTCGGTTCCTATTGTTGCAAATCCCATTGATTTCTTATGGGACTTGCAACTATAGATACTCCATATCAACTATAGGTGCAAGGGATCTAAAAATTCAAAGAATATCATTTTTTTAATAGTTATTTGAGCAAATGTCAAGGATAATTTTAGTGCGATGAATCGATAAAAAATATTTGTTGATGGTTGGTACCTTAGTTAGGCGTATAACACACTACTGCAACTATTGGTACACCTCAACTATAGGAGCACCCACCCTATTAATATTTATTTGCAAATTAGACATTGTACTACGCCAAACGTATAATAAATATTTGATATAAATATGAATACATACCTTCATAAAATTTCAAATTTTTCCCTTTTGTCCTGCACCTTAATATATATATATATATATATATATATATATATATATATATATATATATATATATATATATATATATATATATATATATATATATATATATATATATATATATATATATATATATATATATATATATATATATATATATATATATATATATATATATATATATATATATATATATATATATATATATATATATATATATATATATATATATATATATATATATATATATATATATATATATATATATATATATATATATATATATATATATATATATATATATATATATATATATATATATATATATATATATATATATATATATAACCCCTTAATCACAGACAGAAACTCCGTTGTATTTGTTTTCAATAAGGCTTTCCAAACGAATTAATTTTTGGCTTGTTGCTCTATAATTTATTAAAAAAATGAATGGAGAGGTTGTATTTTGATAGGTTTTGTCTTCCTTACAGAGAAAGCATATCAATCTGCTCGGTGTTGCTAAGAATCCGCATATCATGAATATATATTCATAAAACACCAAACATTACGTTTGTAAAAGGTTTTCTAATTATTATTGATATAGTTTAATTGAATTGGTTATAACATATTTTAGAAATCGAAAACAACTGCGCGAAATTCAAAGATAGATTGCAGAATCTGGCTATCTTCACTGCAACTGAATAGGTAGAGAGCAGTCTTGGGGCGCTCTTATTTTTCCAGTATATAAAAAAGGTATTTTCATTTAGTTACCAAGTAGTTCATTCGTTTTTACTCGGTTTAGAGATGTTGACCTTAGAAAGAGTTAATAGCTCTGTAAATAGTGAAAAGCGAAGCGAAAACAAGTTATGGTATTTTAGAAAATTGTCTATTTCAGCCGTCTAACATCAGAAATCGCTTGAAGCTCCATAATGGAAGTTGTGGTGAAAAAACTGTTTTTGAGGGGCCTTTCACAAACAACGCCCTGTATCTCGAAAACCAAGAGTTTCCGAAAGAAATCTAAGTTAGTTTTTTACAACTTAATTGAAGTGAGTATTTTTCTATCTGAATTATTGAAGAAAATAAATTTCGTAACTCACTATTAAGGGGATTAGTCAAACGATCCGATGTGATTGAAAGAAGGAGCGTTTAATTTCAAGAAATTTCTTCAAAGACATCACATAGCTAAAATCAATAGTCTACTTTGGGACCACTGTGGAACGGGGCGAAGATGGAAACCCACATGAAGAAAAGAACGCCATATGGGATTTCGCCAGGGGCGAAGATTAGAATTGAGTTTCATCTTGCGTTAATTTTCGCCACTTTTTTAAATTGTTCAAACTTAATTAAATAAAGATAATAATCGCAGATGTGCGTTGACATGTATTCCTGCAATGATTAAAAACATTACTATTGTATATTCTAACGCTTACTCACAAAATTTATATAACTTTCCCCGCGATAAAAAATTGTCACCATTTTTTGTTTTCAGGAATATAATTGCTCTACAGGTATTACTTTATTTACGATTAAAATTTCGTTATGAAATATTTTTGTTTAAATTAGGGCAGTTTTCACCTTTTATTCGTCTTAGTTTGTTTTTCAATAATAGTCGAAAGCGGAGGTCCAGATCGTAAAGCAGATAGAATTACTTGTAATTGTTCTACAAGGGGGGGGGACGAAAATTAGGGAGGGGGCGAAGAATGATACTTCTATCCTATTGCCTTCCGAAATGCTTTATTTTATCGACTATTGTGTTTGCCTCAGCAACAGTGTCATATCACCGCTTGTGTTGATAGAACACGGTCGTCAGTAGCTTGCACTCAAAACTACTGATGGATCTCCATTCTGACACTCACTATGCTATATTATTCTCCTTAGTGTAGAAGGATTTAGGTATGAACTATTTTTCTCCACTAAGAAGAAAATCTTTTAAAACCACGTTTGCCCGTGAAGGGCACAAAACCCTTTAATTAAATTAGTTGTGGAATTTGTGTTTCGACTTCATTAGAAACCGACACAAACTTAGTGAAAATACAAAGCCGGATTGACGCTAGCTCTAAAAACGAAGACACTGTTTACTCAGAATCATCAATAGGGTTTTCGTTTTTGGAGCTAGCGGCAATCTGACACTAGGTTAGTTCTGTCACTAAGTTAGTATCGGAGTCTGATGAGACGGAAGTAGAAATGGGAATTTCATAACTTTTTACTGGTACATTCGTTTGTTTTCTTGTATATTAACGAATGAGTCCATTCAATTAGGAAGGGAACCGGAATAGCTGCCAAGTGAGAAATACTGAGCCATTATGACACAAAAACCCGGAAGCATCCTAAGGAAGTGCAATCGCATGCAGAAATGAGGAAAAAATGGCTTAACGCTCTACACGACTTTATGAAGAGTGTTAAGAGGAAGATACTTATAGGTAGCGAAGTAGTTTCCTTACAGGACCATAATAATGATTTGATTCAGTATAAAGTCACTAATTACTACTGTGTGTGTGTGTTAACCATCCTAACTCCCACTAGCTGGTAGTGATTTCCAGAAAAAAGATGTTTGCATGTATTTTAACATATCCATACAAATAACTTGGTTGAAGGATTTAGGTAGGTGTTAGCTCAATTGACTTTCCGATGACCCATTTCGTGTACAGCGCCAGACATGTTCCGAGGTCATCGTTCCATCAACCAGCCCCGCCTTACTGTAATGTTTGTATCAAATGGATTATAACATTACAATAAGACTTTCGATTCCTTACATGAGGTAAGAAATCGACGCGTATTTAGTGTATTTATTTGATTTTTTGTATATATAAATTAGAATATGTCTGTAGAAAAATATACCAGTTTTTCTATTTCTTTCCTCATCTCCTACTTACGCGAGTGACTGATACATGCTTATACATTTTTCGTCCCATTCCAAACCTTCTCCAGATATCCTCAAAATCTCCAGCTTATTTCTCACGCATAAAACAGCCAGAGCAATCCTTTGTCTTTCTCACATTTGCAGGTACAGCGCAATCCCTCCTTCAGTTTCCGCTGGTTTCTTCAAAACCAGTTTCCGTATGGTATATTCCTTTGGGGTGGGTTGACCATCGACACTCGTCCATCTCCCTAGAAGCTACCTGTTCCTTTTATTTCGTTGTCGGCTGAGACGACAATCAATCAATCTATCCCGGTCAAACCATTCGGAATTTGATTCGGAATCCTGAATGGAGTCAGCATGGACTCCATATAAAGTCGCTAATTACTACTCTTGAAAAAATGGATCTATGAAAAAAGATTTATAAGTTTCAAAAACCACTGCTGTGGCTAAAAAAGCTCTAGATAATATTCAATCAAGTGCTGTCAGATTTTATATCGAACGAACGAAAGGGGTCGAACCGGATTTGTTTTGCCATGTAAGCATCAGCAAGACATCTAGCAAAGAAGTAAAACCTTGGTGCTACTTTCTGTTGCAGAACTTGACCTTCCATTTCGACAGCCTTAGCAGCCTATTGCTACGATCCTATTGACTACTAAGAGACATTCTTGGTTGGAACTTGAACATATGACAAGTGACCTATTACATCCACGCCTTACCTTTTGAATCGCCAGATCAGGACACCAAAGGTCAAATTTTCCGGTGAAAAGGAAAAAAATATGTTGGGTTTTAATCATCCAGAGAACTGTTGTGAGGGATTACTACTTTTCAAATGAAATTGTTGTTTATCATTTTAGGAATGGTAAATTTATCCGGATCCTTAACTCGTATAGAACGAGCAATCCCAATGCCTGTAATATACCTACCAGTCTTCTCGTCACCCCGTTGAATCCGTTCATCATGGTTATAACCCTTTCAAAGTTGTATTTGTCGGCCTAAGACAAAAACAACGCAGCAAGAAAAAAAATTTAAAACTTCGGTTTGTCAGCAAATTGAAATGTATCACTATGAAAGCGTATCAGATGATCTCCTAGTCGATGCTGGAAGCGAATTTCCAATATCAGGCTCAAAAACGTTCACATTTCATACTCCGATCGTATTATGTTCCACATACATTCAGAGTTGTTGCAGGGTCTTGTCGCATTCCAAATTCAAATAACATCCATATACTGTGGTGTATATATTAAGGTTACCATTAGGCTTATAGAAAATTTAGATAATCGGTAGAAACGATTCTATCTCAAAATGACTGATAATTTTACATTACACACAAACAACGTCGGATTGATTCACTCCTGCATAGCAACGAAGTCGAACGATGGTTTTAATACTGTATTCAACCCAGTCGTAAGCTATTCCAAACCTTTTTTCACTCTATACCGATGCTTCTACTTTTTACGAAATCCGACCAGATTGTGTTCCGCAATATCATCCTACGCTCGATGGTGCTGATATGAGTGATGAGTTAGATACACTGTTCGGTTCTTGCAAAAAGGCTCTAGCATTCCTTTTGAATGTGCAGAAAATTTTCGAACAAGATGAATTTCATTCAGTAGAACGGACAGCTAAACATTTCGCAGAAAATACCCAGCCAACAGCATAAACCCGTATGAACCTGCACGTGGAAAAGCTTGCTGGACCACAATAGAAAGTACAAAGGCAAGAACGGTTTCCCCTGTTTACTTGCATATTTCCGGAACACGCAGTTGACTTTTTGCATATATTTTTATGGCTTGGTTATGAAAAAAGTAATAACGACCAGTTGTTCGTAGCACATCGTTCGTATTTATGCAGTATAGCTTGGACGTTTAGGATCAGCATCATGCGGCAACTGTGTGAGCCCATTATGCGACTATTTTCCACATCTAGAGTAAAAAATGTCATTATGCATAACTGAAGATGTCATAAATGTACGTATAGAAAACTCGGAAACTAGGACCAATAATCTTTTCTTTCTATACATACAGGCCTCACTTGCGATTAGAATACTACATGGGTGGACATAAGGATGTTGAAAATATGATGAGATAGTAATCCTTAACTCCTAACTAACAACAGTATGAGAATGAGTATATAAGGTGAAAAATCATAACAGTTCCTACAACCCTCTTCTTTCTTCCATCTTCCTTGGAGCACTACAACTTGAGTAACAGCTATTCATTGATTGCTACCTGTTAACCTCTTGAAGGCGGTGCGTAATGTTCGATACGCGGGAAATGTGGTAATGGAACCTTCATTGCATAATCGTACGTCTAACTTTGCTAGAGCTTCCTACAATATAGACCCTCTTGTGTTGGTTAGTCTGCTGCTCCACTCCACAGTCGTTGAATTCACAACCAATGACTATCGGCTTTCGACCGATCAACTGCTCGGTTAACTGCTCCAGCATTAAGCTGAACTGCTCGACTGTCCAGTGGGTGGGATAAAAATTAGAGAGATTAGAGCAACTTTTGACATTAAAAATGTCTTACTCCGCTATCTGGAGCTAGGTGTCATTCTAAAATCTAAACTATCTCCCATGTAACGAAACTATGTAAGGTTTGCACGCTTATGAATCCGATATTACTAGATGGATTTTTATCATTCATGCACCAACCGATTCAGAAACACCTAACTTAAATATTGGTAATAATTTAATATCTCCCCAATAAAAGTAGACTTTTGGAAATTGGTAAAAAGTTCACGAAAAACGGGAAAATTACCATTCGTGAGGTAGATTTCTCAGACACAGCCGTCATTAGAGGGCACCTTAGTGGCTCAATCACACACAAAAAGTCATAAATAGAAGCGACGCATGTCCGTTTAAATCAGTTGATGCTAATATCCCATACGAGCAACATCGTCTCCGGGCGATGTAATAAGCGCTATCGATTTTCGGCAACGTTGGCATTTGCACACACTCGCACCTAAGTGACTAAACCATAGACGGTTAGTTTATAAATAGAGGTGACGCGTACACGTTTGAATCAGTTTTTGTTCTTATGTCGAACAGGTAAGATCATGGCTGCAGCGTCTGGACGCTACACTAAGCGGTAGACGCTATGCATTTTAGGCAGCGGTGGCCGTGTGCGGATTTTTCGGGTACCAGCACGGTGTCACAGAATGATTTACAAAGTGGGTGGGGTGGTTTGGATTTAATTCAATACGGCAGGATGCGACTTATGTGTGCTGCTTGTGAGTGTTGCGTTGAAAAAATATCTAGAGAAAATTTTCAATAGGACGTAAGTAACATTGAGAGGCTCTCTTTGTTTACTTTCTCTTTCGTTTATTACGACGTCATTACAACACTTTGTACTAATTTTTCAGTACATATCGAAAGCCGATGGTTTTTACTACAATATTATGCAAAGAGTAGGGTAGTAAATGTTGAAATGGCCGAGTAATGAACAGAAGAGAAAGACCTCAAAGAGAATCTCTCATTGTTACTTACGTCCTATTGAAAATTTTCTCTAGAATATATTTATTTTTATGCATGCGTGTGCGTTATAATTTATTAATCCATGTTTACGGCGCTTTGTAGCTACGTAGGGTAAAGAGCCTATTGGCTTTCATATGTTTCATATTTCGGTTATATGTTTTTTATCAGTAAGGCATCTGACAACGTGCTTCTGTAGTTTGTAGTTTGTTGTCAACTTCGCTCGTGTACTGATCGTGCCTGTGGACCGCTCCGGAATTTCAGTGAAATTTGCCGCATTACTATTTATTAAATCGACACGTCGAAAGAATATTTACGGATATTAGTCAATGAATCGAAGTTTTAGTGCCTTGCCGTCGAAAATCAACTAGTCTACAATTTCTAAACGGATCGCCATAACTCACATACGATGTAGCGATGATCTGCAAGAAGTGTGCCTCTGTGATAGTGCCAGGAGAGAATATAATCATTTGTGAAGGCTTTTGTTCCGACCAATACCACGCCGACTGTGTGTCGCTGACCGTTCCTGAGGTCGTCAGCTGTAACAAACATCGAAATATTTGGTGGATGTGCACTAGAGTAGCTCGCGGTTGTATGGGAAAACTTCAAAATGATTTAAACTAGCGGGCACAGCACTTTTTGAGTTCCTTTTGTGGTCCCAAATGCCTGTGCAAAATTTGGTAGCGGTTGGTTGCTTCCCGGGTTTGCGCATTGCGTTTGCATGGGATTTTATATGGGGAAATCAATTATTTTGCATTTTAATTAATAAAGATCCCTATTTCACTGATAATGAAAAACCAGCTACATAAAACTATAGTTCAAACCTTGGTTAACAACTTTGTCGAAGACCGTAACTAGCTACGAGTTTTCAAAAAATAGTAATAACGATTTTAAAACTTATGGTAAAATCCAAATGCAGGAATTGATTAGTTTTTCCAACACTGCCGGTGCACCACCGACATCGACATTAAAAACTTAGATAAATGAGAATATATTCATCGCAGAGACTTAATATCTTTGAATGTAATGTTCAGAATGAGTTGCTGAATAAAATAGACGTAGTCAGAAAATGAAAAGAAGCGGGGGTGGGGGAGGGGTTCTTGTGTACTCCCCAGTCCCGTTTTAGATTGTTTTGTTTAAGACAAAGAATCATTACGTCCTTGTAAAAGTCAATGACTGAACTTTCTTAATATTTTGATAGACCCAAATATGAATCATACTACTATCTTTGTTGTGGGAAAAAACATTTACAATATTTAGGATTTACACCTACAAATTTATGTTATTTTTGCTCGATGCAAAAACTATTTCAGGTCTGGAAATCGCGTTGGGTTCTAACCTGAAGTATATTGCTGGTCCACCAAGATCACCTCTGTTTTGCGTGAACCTAACTCAATTTCATCAAAAAACGCTTGTTTGAAGTAACTATCCTGGTTTCATTCGTAGATTCTCAAACGAAAACTTCAATAAAAACAATTCCGAGACTTCAAGGAATCTAAGGATATGCATTTTTTTTTAATTCTGTCTCTGAACGGCTAAGAAATAGGGTTTTAAAATACGTAAAACTTCTAAACTGTTGTACCATTTTAAATGAGATAACAGTAGAGCCCTTAAATAGTAGCACTCAAACACGTAAGATTAATTTTTAATTCGACGGTACAAACCTGCGTTGAAGATGTGCTCCTTATGTTATACTAAACTATCTAAAAAGGGAACTGGGGAGTACACAAGCCTCCCCCCTCCCTCTTCTTTTCATTTTCTGACTACGTCTGTGTTATTCAGCAATTCATTCTGAACATTTCATTCAAAGGTACCAAGTCTCTGCGATGAATATATTCTCATTTGTTCAAGTATAAAGTATCGGTGTCGTGGTGTACTGACAGTGTCGGAAGAAATAATTAATTTCTGCATTTGGATTGAACCATAATCGTTATAACTATTTTTTGAAAACTCGTAGCTAGTTACCGGTTTCGACAAAGTTGTTAACCAAGGTTTGAATTATCGTTTTATAAACCTGGTTTTTCATATTGAGTGAAATAGCGATCTTTATTAACGTAAATGCAAAATAATTGATTTCCCCATATAAAATCCCATACATACTTTAAATGCAATGCGCAAACCCGGGAAGCAACCGACCGCTCCCAAAATTTTCACAGGCATTTGGGACCACAAAAGGAACTTAAAAAGTGCTGTGCTGAAAAATGTCATTTTCGAGCCACTCTAATGTGCACACCATGTATTGAAATAATGAACGACGTTCGACATTTGGAAACTTTCCGTGATAAACGGCAAGCGTTGTCCGACGCTGACGGTTTTGTACCAATCCGCCCTGCATCTGTAGCTGTTCATGCAAAATCGCAAACGGATGAAAATAGCATAAATTGTCTGGAGGAGTTTATCAAATTAAAGCAACAAATAAACGATATTCAGGACTCTATTGCTGAGATTTCCCGTTTACGTTTCGATGATACATGTGTGCAAAATAATTCTCTCCCCGCTCAGCAATCTCCGATGTTTTCTACGAAACAAGGCACCGGTAGTGTTTCGACAGTTTCGCACCACTCGAAAATTTCTGTTTCATCGCTCTGCTGGCTTTTCTTCACACGAATCAAGAACTCCGTTAGTGAGAAAGAAATCGCCGATATGGTTGCGGGAGCGTTAGGAATTGATTCTATCATTGTACAAAAGTTGGTACCCGAGTGGAAGGATGCAGCATCAATGCCGTTCATATCGTTCAAGGTTGGGATCGATGTGAAGTTAAAGCGCATTGCGTTATCTCCGAGTACATGGCCGCGCAGAATTTGTTTCCGGGAATTCCACGAACAGTTCGACGTCTGGGAGCCCTAATATTATTAATGTTTACTGTAAATTTCACAATTTTCTTAATGTGTATTGCTTTGTGTGTTCTAAGTGATTTGTTTCGAAATGTATAGCAAAGTAGTTTAAATTGTTTTAGGTTAAGCAGTAGTCTGTATGGTGTTTCACACCAAAGACGATATAAAAAACCTATTTTAATCCACCTAGCGGTGCAATTGTGCCTTTCCCAATCATGAATCACGAGAATGTGTGCGTTGTTTATATTCATTAAAAACTTTTAAATGCATATATTACATTTTATTATTATACATCACATGACAACCATATACAGGAAAATAAATCATAGTCGAGTTCTAAAATTTTGTAAAAGAAAAAACAAAAAGTCGATTTTCATAAATAAAATTTTTTCGAGATAACATAAAATCTCGACGTTTCATGCATTTTAAAGATGTTTGGCATCAAAAATACGAATTCGATTTCTGAATTTTTTTGAAAAAAATTAGAGTTCCGACTTATATGGGAATTTCATATGTGACCGAACGATTTAGTCTATATTTCCGGACCCTTATAAGCGATCCGTACGAAATTTTATATACATCTATGGGGATGTTATAGCTATCATTTGGGACTAAGTTTGTGAAAATCGGCCCAACCATTTCGGGAAACTGATGTGAGTTCGTAAGTTTTGAAAGATGGCCGCTTTTCCCGGGCACTTCCGGAACCGTCTATGGTGGTCAATGTAGTCAACGAAAGTTTGTTTGGCCGTCGGTGACCTAGAACTGCAAAGTTAAGTTATTTGAGAGACATTTTAGCTAAATTTTTACCTTTTTTGCTGGGGATAAAATTTAATAGCCATTTACGGGGACGCAATACCTTTCATTTGAGGTCAAGTTTAGTCGAATCGGTCTAGCCATCTCCGAGAAACCGATGTGACTGTTACTCTGAATTTGGATACTTCCGCCGGGGCTTCCGGAACCGATGATGGTGGCCAATGTGATCAAAGAGACTTTAAATGGCTGTTAATGACCTAGTACTACAAATCGAAGCAGTTGTGGTCACATTTTGGAAAAATTTTCACCATTATACATTCATTGCAGAATTTCTTAAAATCGACGTTTTCTGCGTGATCGTACTCATCACCCTGTAATTCCGGAACCGGAAGTCGGATCCATTAGAAATTCAATAGCAGCCTATGGGAACGTTGCACCTTTCATTTGGGACTAAGTTTGTAAAAATCGGTTCATCCATCTCTGAGAAAAGTGAGTGAGATTGTGTTCGCGTACACACACACACAGACGCACATACACACACACATACATACACACACATACATACACACACACAGACATTTGCCGAACTCGACGAACTGAATCGAATGGTATATGTCACTAGGCCCTCCGGGCCTCCGTTAAAAAGTCGGTTTTCAGAGCAATTGCAATACCTTTCTATTGAGAAAGGCAAAAAATAAATATATTATTGCACTGTTCAGCAGCGTAGTATTTTATATAGGAGAGTACACTCAGGTTTTTTTACGCGGTATTTTTCTACGCGGATTTTGAAATTTACACGGTTTTCATTTACGCGTTTTTTGAAATTTACGCGGTTTTCATTTACGCGGCCTGTATCCCCCGCGTAAAAAAAACCTGAGTGTATTTGCATCGGAAACAATCACATTCCCAGCAGAACTATTTGTTTTCTAATTTCAAACACTTTTGTTTCGTACTGCACACAACGGAAAATTTTAAAACAGAATTTACCGTCCCAGCAGCAGTTTAAGCGGATGTTCTTTTTCGATTAAAATTCAAGTCATGTCTTAAACGTTAGTGGACTAAAAATTGTTTTCCCAGTTTATGCAGTCAGAGTATCTGTCCTACCCTATGTATTTAAAACACAGTTCTAATCGCGTTTTAAAGTATACACCAAATAGAACGGTTGGGTATACCAATTTAAATTTTAAAATAAATCTGTTTTAAATTATGAAACAAACCGCTGTACTGAAGATATAATTATGTCAGTCCTATTACCACATAAAACACCTATATAACATAAAACGCTGCAGAATTGGTTTAATAATACAATGTTTACATTACAGAGTTATAACACGTTATAATAATTAGCAACAAGAAAAAAAGTCTCCAAGATAGCATAAAAACCCGTTTTAACTGGTAGTGCGAACGTTGTATAACAATATAATTTATCAAATAATTTCATTTGTTCAGCCACTAATCGATCAAGAAATACTTAACCTTAAGATTGTTCACTTAAGTTCATTAGTACATTATTGAAAATTTAAATGGAAAATGATATTTCATATTTCATGGAGAATCTGTATATTTCCGTTGGCGGGTGTGGGCTTCCTCATCACAGTTCTCAATATGGAACTTTTCTTTTGAATATATTTTCTGGACAGACTAGCCTATTTTTACTAGATGGATCAGCCAAACAATGCCAATCGCCTAGTGAGATACTTGATTAATTGTAATAATAGATTACCGTTAAATGACCTTCAATAAATTATGTTTTAATGGGGAGGGTATATAGCAAATTGTAACATATGAAAACAGGCGAGTGAGCAAGAACGTGAGTCGATATGTGTGATAGATAAAATTCATTTGCACGCTCTTGAAAAAAGCTACATTTTTAATGTCGCCGTGGTCGTGTCCTGTACACAACCCTTTAATTTTTTAGGTACCATTTCGGTCCTAGAACAATTGTACAAATTCTTAGTTCGATATCTGAAACTATATTTTTGCGCCCACTGTTTAAAGTTTGCATGGGATTTTGTATGAGAAAGTTAACTTTCACAAAACAATTCCTCCAAAAGTTGCCCAAAAATAAATCAATATGTGGCTTTTACACGAAATTTAACAAATAAACAAAGTCTCGAAAACCATGTCACGATTTGAAGCTTGAGAAAAAAGTTATTAAGCAGAAACCGATTGATGATCTGACGATTGATTAAACATTCATTTTTTTCTAGCACCACTGCAACAGTCGGTTTTTGCTTAACCCTTCATAAGGCAGTGGCAACTATATTGCCACATTTTCGTTTCGTTCAAAACGCAGGAATATGAAGTGAGAAGTGTTCCAACCTTATGAAATCTACTTGTAAGGACTCTGGCAACTCTTCTTATTACTTTTCATTGAGATACAGTGAAAAGTGTCAGATTGGTGAAGAGTTTTTTGAAAAAAATACGGCGATTTCCTTTTGGACAATAATATTAGCTCGATTTTGAAAAAAATACTCTAGACCCTATGAGTTAGTGATTCAAATTGGTAAAAACAACTATTTTTAATCCGAAAATTTGGTTTCTGAGTGGTAAAAATTGCAAAGAAAAAAATAAAATGAATAAATGAACGTCTGTAATCTGTGGTCTCATTTTTCAACTTTTCCTCAGAATCCAGGGGTTATTTACTGTTATTCAGGTAAAAACCAGTAGCTCACCTCAATTTCTTTTTGAATTTCAGATCCAGCTCGATATGTCTTCATATTCGCACCAATCTCGTTGGAAATACATCAAACATTACAAAGACTGACGTTTTCTAATGGGCGGTAGCAGTATATTTTCAAAACAGTTTTTATTACGAAATAAATTTAAATATATTCTAAACTAAGTGAGAAAACCGTGTTTCTATTAATATAACATTCATTAATAGCCCAAACTCTGGGCCTTATAAAGGGTTAAACAGTTTTTTCACAAGCGTCAAATCGTTTCGCAGTCTTCGCGACTTTATTTCCTTGACAAATTTCCTACAAAGATGATACATCTATTTATTTTTTGGAGGTAATGGGCGACTCTTGGAAGAATTATTTTGCACTTTCTTCATCAAAAATACGCCCCTATATTTGGCTCAACTATTTGAAGTGTTTCCTATGCTTTTAAAATTTTGTAGATACCCAGTTTTGAAGAAAGGCTCTGTCGCTCTTATAAACCACAATTCGTACAAACTAACTAACCAAACTTCTCCATTTTGATCTCCAGAAAAATAAAAATAATGCTAAAAAAATCGAAGACAGTTCAGGAGCACTTCAACAAGCATGAATTTGAAATTTTACCCAAAATCGGCCCATTTTTCCAAAAATCAAAATTCGCCACCAGTAGGGAACGTTTTATCAAATTCTCTCCGAAGAAGAAAGTGGTCCTGATACCCTAACCTTTCATTTAAAAAGTGAGCCCGATGACTTTTTTAACATGATGTCATTTCGTGACACCCTAATGTAGAGTAATGAGCCTATTGGAACACACGTTTTATATTTCGGACATACATGATGCATTTTTCATCACAAAGGCATCTGACATGTTTCTGTAGGTATGTCTGAAGCATGGGCAGACTTAATTGGATTTACATCCACTGACATGCGGCGATGTGTTGAAGATGTTGGTGGGTGGGCGGTGGTTTAAATTATGTTAAAACAGTTTCAGTATTAATGTTTGCTTCAAAAAGGTTAAGCTAAAGTGACATAAAAGTAATGGTCATTGGTTTTTATTACAGTTTTGCAAGCATTAGTATTTTAGATCGTTCATATTCCTTAGGGTATATTAAGCAACGTAGTATTTCATATAAAAGGTTTGAAGAAGAACTGGAATGGAAACAATCTCATCCACACCAAAGCGATTGGTTTTATTATGTCAAACTTTAAAACTGGTATACGCTACCGTTTTCTTTGTTACTTCATTCGAAACATTTTTAGAACTTATGTGGTACAGTTCTAGATTCATAATTGTGACAGTTCTATAATATAAAACTGAGAATTTCAAAACTGGGACATGCTGTGCTGAATACTCCTTATGCATCTTAAACACAATTATAGACATGCTTTAAATTAACCAACGATTAGAACGGCGGCGTGTACCAATATGGCATTTTAAAACAACACTTCGAAACAAAACGCTATACTGGGATGTAATTATTTCAGTTTCAGTTCCACTTTGTACCTCCTACATACAATATAACGATGCAAGATATACACTAAATTCATCCATTTTGTTTCGAATTAAGCACCGCTTCATTCAAACATTTCTGAAATTTCAGATTCACGTGGTAAAAACATTGTGATGTATTAACTAGTTCTATTTGTTTGGCCATTTATTGATTAAGAAATACCTAACCTGAAGATTGTTTACCTGATTTCCCTAGTAGGGGAGCCCGGGGCTAGTTGGCAGTTGGGGTAAGTTGGCGGAATCCCTTTTTCGTCGTTTCTATTAGACATATAGCACTGCCCCTCGTTATGTACCTTAAGTTTGGTGAAACCCATCATCCAATGTGTTTTGGTTGCAAAACATTCTGTTTTGTGGAAGTTGTGGGCGATATTGTGTTTTCGAGCATACCAAGTAATTTTCCTAAATTTTGAACACTTTGTGTTGTTTAGGGTGATTTTCAATCTATTTCTCAAATGAATATATTTTTCGACAATGCGTGAAATGAGCTTTCAGTATCCGTATAGATATTACATCTATTTACAAGCAAAAGTTTTTTTTTAAATTGTTTTTTATAAAATATGCGGTTGGGGTAAGTTGGCAGTGCTGCTCACGGGGCAAGTTGGCGGTACTATTTACAATGCAAAAAAGTCGTCAAAAAAATTTATTTCTGGAATTCACTTCAAAGTAAGAAATTCTTTTTCTTGTGTATCTCGCCAATGTAGGAGACATTTATTCCGGCCAATATATAGTTTTATTGAGAAGACATTCAGCACGTTTCAAAGGGACCCATGAAGTATTTGATTCTCCATTTGACTGATTACTTTATGGCGTATCTGTACATACCGCCAACTTACCCCGGGGTCGGGATAAGTTGGCGGGTTTTCCGCGTCACATATTTTTGTCTCTAAAAATGGAGACAATGCATCAAACATTCAAATAAACGAAATGAATAAAAAAAATGCATCAAACATTTCAATAAAATTCAGAGATGCAACATCAAAGCGGTAAGAAATGAGAACGGAAAATACCACCAACTAGCCCCGGTCTCCCCTACATAATTGATACGTTGCAAAACTATATAATATTATTTCCTTTAGAGAGTGTAGGTTACCCCTCAATAGAGCGCTGAGTGTCGAACATTTTTCACATTGTTGCTAATCGTGATGGATTAATGCCAAGAGATAATTAATTAATTGAAATAATCCATTAATTTTAAACCATAGCAGATAGTATAGTGTTGTAATATATGTTCCGATAGAACCGAGGAGTAAGCTAGAAAGGTCCGTAGCGTTCAAAACATTATTACTGAACACTATAATATAATACTACATAATAAGACTATATTTTAATCACCAATCATAAGATGAGTCGATGGTTTTGATAGATTAATATTCATTCGCGAATTATATTGCACGCTCATGAAAAAGTTGCATTTTTAATGTCACCGTGGTCGTGTCATATACACAAACTCTTAATTTGTTTAATCGTTTTCCCTTTTGATTTGATGTAACAAAATCAACAAATCATCGAACGAAGAACACATTAAATTAAAAAGTTCGCCTTAATATGCTGCCTCAAATAAGGAACACCCATTTCAGGCTCGTTAAATTCTTAAAAGATCCGTTAGACGAGAAGCTTCGTTTTTGGGAAATGATTAAAACTTTATCGTTTGCAATCACAGCAACCGTGGTTTCGCGGAAGTTTTCGACGCTCCTATTTCTCTCACTCATACGCAAATATACCAAAACCCGTGAGAAAAAAATACTTTTCACCTTTAATGTGCAATTTTCATAAATATTTATTGGAATATAAAAGTTCACCAAAGTATCTGAGAAAAACGGAAAACTAGAGGAAGGCGTATTAAACTCGGCAAACTCCGCTTTAGCACTTTCACATGTACCGCCAAGTGTGTTCGGTGTAGCATGTAAGGAGTGAAACCTATTTTCAATTTAAGTACAAATTGTTAGGTTTCTAACTAAATGATTACACAAAGAGTGGAGACAAATCTGCCGATAGGGTAAAATGAGAATACACCTCTGGTACGTGATTACTAGATTTTCCTTCGATCGGTACAGATTTGGCGGCACACCTTACAAAATTGTTTTTTTTTTATAAAATGTGATGGTTACCAATTTCTTGCTATATTTAAAAAAAACTCTATCCATCATATGAAAAATGGAACAACTCATTAGACAGTTCACCACCCAGGTCTACGTCAGTCTCGAAAATGTTGCTCAGGAAACCCCTATGCAGCATTCACGTAATGCAATCAAAAATAATAACTTTGTTCAGCTCGGAATCTCGGTAGCATTTCTAGATGTTTTTTCATCTATCTAATAAAACAATCAAAGTATGCCTAGTAGTACTGAAATAGCCTTATATCCCCAGGTTGAATCGCGTTTCATGGTACGCTGAGAAAATCTGTTCACCGGCAAGAATTTCGGAAGTATTAGCGGGAAAGTTTGCCAAACCAACCGGGTCGCGTTTTTCGGCGTCTGCCTCTTTGCTGCATGTGGGTTGGCACATAACTGGGAATGATAAGTTTATATTCGCTCATCTCTTCCTTCAAGATTGTAGGGTAATTGCGTTTTTTATTGCAAGTGAGTTGTTTTTGTGATACGAAGCTATGGCAATTTTTTACTTGGTGCGCTCTCAATTAATTCGAAAGTGATAAACGAAAAAAAATAACACTGTGCTACAAAGTTCAAAATAATCAACACACTTTTCAAGAAATCTAGTAAATGCTGTAGGTCTGTTCACATACAACTTAAACCACGTTTCATCAATTGAACATAACCCCAAAATTTCGATTAACTACGCTTTTTCCAGCCGATTTTCAAATATTTTATTATTCTAGAAAGACGAAGAACCTTTCCAACGGTATGCTATGTTATGTTCTTTTGTTAAAAATACTATGCGGTTTTGGGACAATAGTATGAAAATAATCATTATTCTGCGATTTTTTTTTCATAAAAATTCATTCAATGGTTGAAAAGTGGTCGGTCTTCAGTCAGACCGGACTAAATCGTAAAATCTTAAAAAAGTGAGATAATGATAACACTGGATAAAGAATTTCTTCAGCAACATGCGGCTTTGCCAGAATTGTAATATGTTACTGTGTTGAATTATGGCAAAAATAAATTTCGAACTGCAATTTGAAGGACGCTGCGATTGAAACTTTAAACTTGTTTTTATCAATTAGTCCAGTCTGGCGTAACACGTTGCTCGCATGAACCTTTAACGGAGCATCCCATCAATAAATTTAAAAGAATCGTTTTTTTTTGTTCGATTATGTATATATTCAAAAGAACGTGTGTAAACTTTGAAGTTAACTTGCAAGTAAAATATCGGAAGATATAATTATTGAATCACACAATGCATGAAAATGAGTTTCTAATTTGGAAAAAATAAAAACTCTGGAATTTTTCTCCGGAATTTGAAGTAAAACATATTAAGTAGATGAAGAACAAAATGTTCTTTTTAAATTTTCATTTAAACAAGGACGCTTGTCTATAAAAATGTTGAGCAATTTTCATATTTTTCATGAGAAAATCGCAAAACAATGGTTATTTTCGTATATTTGTTCCAAAACCGCGTAGTGTTGTTAACCAAAGAAAATAACATGGTAAATCGTAGGAAAGGTAATTTCTAGTTCTTTCCAAAACAATGAAAAAATGAAAATCGTTTGGAATAGGACAGCGTAGCTAATTCTAAGGCATACATTTTTCAAACATTGTTTTGTGTTGTATTTCATAAAATCTACAACCTCACTTGAAAGTACAAAATCAACGTAGCACCGTGTAATTAGTGTCCTGATGCAATGAAAAGCATTTACGCTAAAAAAACTGAGATACCGCTCAGAAACCATTAAACTGCGATTAATTTATTTTGCACAACCGAAATTAAATCAACGACGAATCGAGTTTAGATCCCTATCGTGTGGGGAAAACCCGAAATTCAACCCGCTTGGACTTTGAGCAGGAGCACAATTATTTGGACAATTTTATGGGCAATGAATTTGCAATTAACCTAAGCGATACGCGGTTTAATGAGCTTTTTGTGAAATGTGTTCAATCGACGCTAGGTGTCCTAATTGCTAGGTACAATTATTTCAATTAATGAAGTAAAGTCATTTTGGTTGCTATTATTGTAGGATCAGACAAAACCGCAAAGTTGGCACGGCTCCGTAATCAGCATTAGAAATAACTACCAGTGGTGATGGGCTTTCAGTGTTGCGTAAGCCTATCGGATATTTAAAAATTTTGTTATCGGTATACGATATTCGTAGCGTTTACGTTTTTATTTCGCATGGAGTGTAATTGGTGTTACATCGCACAGTGATGCAAAGCTGAAAATCAAGTCCGGCTTGATCATTCGGTCGATTCGGAAAAAATACTGTGCTCCTATCAATATTTAGAATTTGGAATTTATTTATTTCGTCAATCAATGTAGACTACAGTCAGGGGCGGCGAAACACTTTACGCCCGAGTGGGTAGAAAGCATAGGGTGAGGGGTCCATTAGTAAGGATTTTTTCCCTTTTCGCAATGCACACGCTTACATTACACTCACATTAAATCACGTTCGTTTATGCAAATGGAATTGTGGTACATCGATGTTTTCAAATGTGTGTAGTGCGAGATACATGCATTGCACATCTAAATTTTTTGAAATCGTTCAAAATTTCGAGTGGGTAATTACCCACTCGGTTATTTTCGAGTGGGTAATACTACCCACGCTTTCCGCCGGCCCTGACTACAGTTTTCCTTAATTACTAATGTGTATATTCCGTGAGTTTAGTATAAATGAAGCAATTTCGGCTTTTACAGAATCATGCTCTTGCGCGTTAGAATTTCTTTTGCGTATAAAATATTGTTTTAGTTTCAGTTTAGACAATGTAAAATCAATTGAATCGCAATAGTGATTATAAATAGACATCATTCGATTTATGGGGCTATATTTTGCATAGTTTGTGTGAAAAGAAGTTATTGAAAATATACTTCGATTTCGTAGCTGTCGTGAGGGTGCATAAAAGTTCAATTTGGATAAAATTTCAGCTGAATCGATGCGATGCGAAACGATATTATTAATGAACGAAATTCGCGACGCTCCTTTAATGTTTGAATATTGATAAGCAAGCAGCGTGCTTCATAAGATGGCAGAGGGAATACTGTCCATTCTAATTTACGAAGGGCAAATAATAAAAACTGTTTTTGTACCGATTCTATTCGTTCTTCATGTCTGCTTGAAAAAGGGCACCAAATAATACTGCAATATTCCAATATCGACCTAACATATGCAATATATAGTGTTTTTATTGTATAAGGATCTTCAAAATGATAGCTAAAGCGTTTTATAAAACTGAGCATGTTGTTAGCTTTGTGTATAATTGTGTTATAATGATCAATAAAATTTAACTTAGAATCTAATATAACTCCTAAATCCCTAATTATTTCATATTTTACTACAGTCTGATTTCCTAAGGTAATCTCAACATTCGGTCTTTGTCGTTTTCGACTAAAGGTTATTGAATAACATTTTTTCACGTTCAGTTGTAAGAGGCTTTTTTGACACCACATGTGGAAAATTTGTATTTCGTTTTGAAATGTATTATTATCCTCGGCATTTCTTATCTCCAAATAAAGTTTCATGTCGTCCGCATAAATTAATATTTTCAGTTCTTTGAGAATAAAGGAGATATCGTTCACGTATAAAATAAACAATAAAGGGCCTAAATGAGAGCCTTGTGGAACTCCTGAGGTGACTTTAATTGGATTAGATTGCTTTCCTTTAAATTTAATTATTTGCTGACGTTTGGAGAGATATGATTCTAACCATGTAAGTAGCCCAGGTTCAATGCCGATCTTTGCCAATTTATAAATTAAGATTGGGATGTCAATGCGATCAAATGCTTTACTAAAGTCTGTATAAAGTGCCTCCACGTAGTTTCCACTATCCATTGCAATCAGTGAATAGTTAATAAATTCTAGTAAGTTTGTTGAGGTCGAACGCCCTTTGAAGAAGCCATGCTGGAGGTTAGAAATTCTGTTTTTTAGTTGAAGAAATATTTTTTCGTTAATTATTGATTCAAAAAGTTTCGGAATACAGGAGATTATGGCTATCCCACGATAACTACGTACAGATTTTTTGCCAAATTTATATGAAGGCACCAAAAAAGATTTTTTTTCATATTTTAGGGAACTGTCCAGATTGCAAAGACATATTAAACAGCCAGGACAATGGGGCAGTTAACTCGGTTGCAAGGTTTTTCATAAATAATGGTGGGATTCCATCAGGTCCAGAGCCTTTTGATGCACCTAAATGTTTTAGAGCATTGATAATGTCTTCCACTATGACATGATTGACACTAGTATAGGAAAATCGGGAAGAAAAGCGAAATAATCGCGATCACGGTCTTGTTCAGAAAAAGTCGTATATATTTGTTGGAAGAATGTTGCAAATAGGTTGCAGATTTCTTCCGAGCTATTATGTACTTTGTCATCCAAGTGCATTGTTGATGGGAAATTGTCTGATTTAATTTAGTTTTGACGTAGTTGAAGAAATTCTTTGGACAAGATTTGATCTGCTGTTCCGTTTTTTAAGTTATAATCACAAATGTCGAAATATTTTTCCAAATGCTCATTATTTTGGTTTTTCTTATATGGCTATGGGCTTTTTGCTTCCTATTTTTCAAACTTCTAATTTGTCTATTATACCAAATTATACCGATGCTTCGAGTTGCCGTGTCGTTTTTTTCTCTTAATAAGCAGCTCTTCTTGAATTATCTTGAAACTAATTTGTAAAATACGTCCACGGCGGTTACAATATTTCCTTCATTCCTGAGGGTATTTTGCCAGTCGACACTACTTAGCTTCCGCCTGATATTGTCATAGTTGGCTTTATAGTATTCAAAAATTTCCTCAAAGTCACAATAGCTGGGTTTTTGAATTTCATGGATGAACAAGGAAAATTCAATGGCAGTATGAAATGCTTCATCTTTCCACAAAGGAGTAAGAGATTCAGATATACAGAGGTATTCCTGAATGTTTGTAAATAAAAAGTCAAGATAGCAATTCTGTCGATTTTTTACGTGATTTATTTGATAGTCCTATCCTGAGTTTGTCAATTACAACAGCGTTTTGAAAAACTACCTGATTTTTTCTAGTGAAACTGGACAATTAATGAAACACTAATGTGAGCGAAAAGTAAAAAAAACGCAATTTAAATTTCTTCATCCGCTCGCATTTGATATGTATGAAATAATATTGGTGTCCGTGCACGGTACTGAACTGTCACTAACCCCTCCGGCACTCGCGCGTATGGCTCCACGAATGAGCAGCCGCTGGTGCTGAAAGAAGATTTTGCTAGAATTTCGGAAGGTGATGCACAAAACACAACGGCGCGAGTGCCGGAGGATTAATCGGATCGAAAATGTGTAAATTTGGCTTTAGTGGGTGACATTTCCCGCCTCGTCTGCAATTGTAGTGAGTGATTCTGACGGGGAGCCCTTCCGAGAACCTAGCTCTACAGCTCCAGTAGGACAACTCTCGAAAAAAATGACATGAAGCGAATTTTACAATTTAGTGACATAAAATTATTTGCTGACGATCCTGTTTTTCATTGCAACATAGAAAATAGATGAAGACGTTGCACATTTGAACGACGGCTTGCATCCCCTCACTCTTTGGTTAAAATGTTAATATTGAAAGTTAAATGTCGTGAAAACTAAATAAATGATTATCCCTTTTCACCCACTAGGCCTGATGTGAATGTTGAAATCAATGAAGAAACTTTTGAACGCGTTACTGAATTGAATTGTCCAGAAATGATAATTGATGACAAGTTAATAATTCAGTCTCACTTCGACAATGTCTTCAAAACTGATTGCTACAAAGCTAGAAATAATGGAGTTAATTCATTGGAAAAGGCCTTGATGATTCTTGTTGATATGTGAACAAACGTCGAGTTCAATTCCCGCTCAAACTAGGATGCTCCCAGGTGGACATTTCTCTGGATTACCTTGGGTTAGTTGTAGATTAGCTTTCAGCTTTTGATATCCATCAAAATCTTACGTTGATAACATAGTTCGGCTTGGCTCTGCACTACCACTAGATTCGTCGCTTGCAACAGTTGCAGGCAGTACTAGCGATAGTTTGGTCCGGCTAGAGTGGTCATGCTAATCATTATCGAATATTGAGGACATTGGGTTTAATTTCTGATTTCATCAAATATAGTGATGGAAATTTTCTTGACGGACCATCGAGAGTTTGCGAAATGTTTGTAATTTATCTAGATACGTTCTTTTGAAAGATCTATATTTGCCCAGCTCGTTTTTTTGTTTACTAGTTATAAGGTAAAGTGCCTATTTTCACCATATTAGGTAGGGTTCCAGACTGTTTCATTGATTACTCGGCCTACAATCCATGGAATGTATATAAATTAGCATCAACAGCTGTGCTTCGTTATTAAGAACCAATATAATAACACAAATGCCCTGAAAGCAGTAAAATGCTCGTGTTTGACCGCAACAAAAACTCGAATCGGTTGCCTCAATTGTCGCCATACCATTTGACCCAATGCATTGAACAAATATGGCCGACACTGCTCTAACCAACAGCTTCAAATGTATAGGGTGATAATAGAAACATTGCGAAAAGCATTAATTATCTTTTAGATAAATCGTGCAGCTCACACCTTTGTAGGGATATAATGTGAGACCGTAATCATCATCAACTAAATATACAAAGAAATGTTTGCAAATAGAATCGTCCTCCTTTCCTGGAATATCATCACCACATCACTAATTGGTTTTTAAACGATGATGTATGATAGTATCAGGTATTGGTTTGTTCGAGTACTTACCGGATTCTCCGGAGACAAAATAAACCCTTTGTTCACTACTGCTTGCTACCGGTAGTGAAAAAGATAAGAAAAGCGAATTCAGGATCAAGTTATTCTCAGTTTCCTCCCAACTACCGCATGCGCGATATAACTGGCTAGAATGAGTTATTTTGATTCGGGAATCTCATTTTCGGCGATATTATCTTTAACATACACAGTGAAATCGTAAATTGAACGTAAACCCGTGATTAGAATTATTTGTCTACTAGCTGAGATACCAGCCATTTCCCGTGAATGTTTCATTAAATTGTTATATTATGTAATTATTGTTTACAATTTGCCAGAATTAGTTGTGGAATATGCGTTTCGACTTCGTCGCATCAGAATCCGACACTAACTTAGTGACAGGACTAAGCTAGCGCCAGATTGACGCTATCTCCAAAAAACGGAGACATAATGATTTTTTTTAATTTTAAATATACAGGTTTTAACCTTAGGGTCATTCACCTCTTTTCGGTTTAGAGAAATCTCTTTTTTCGGAAAAATCTCTAACCCTATGTGTGGGGTTGGGAATCGAATCCAGGTGCGCTGCTTACAAGGCAATCGATTTACCAACTACGCTATGCCCATCCCCAGACACAATGTGTGTTCCTGACCAAACCCATAATCAAGCGTGGTGTCCCGCAAGAAAAGAGCTCATTTTAAGCTGATGAGAACTAATGAATTTGGTTTGGCTTAGCAAGCCAATGCAAGATGCACTATGCTCTCCTTGGTGGAGAGCCATTTAGATAAAAACTATTTTTCCTCCATTAATGCCAACACCAACCCAATATGTTACACATACTTCGAAATTTGTTACGAAGTTTGTGAATATTTTCTGACAAGAAAGCACAAAATTTGAGTAATTTCATTCAGTACACAAAAATTATAAGCGCTCAAAATCGTTCACTGCTTTTTTCAAATAATTTGAAACGGGGGCCTCTACATTGACTTTTTAGAAGTTTTCTACTTAAATATGGTTATGTGAATTCTTCAATTATATGATGTATAATTTAAATATTAGAGATCTGTTTACCAGAGTTGAGAACAATTCTTCAATTTACAGATAAAGCTAAAGCATATAATGGGCCATCACATAAAGACTGAAAGTTTTCTTTTCCGTTCCTTAAACCCGATATGTCTTCAATGAGTTGCATCACTTATATTTATAGATTCAAGTAATTTTTCACTTTAAATAAACCAAGGAAAGGCATTGAATTTATCAAACGGAGAGTTTTAGGGGTTTAAACCCCTTCCATGAGAGTTTTGAATCACTTTTGAAAATTTCTTAACATCCTGATCAGGAATAAAAATTTTATACTGCGAGCCGTTTTGACACACAATGTCAATTGAGTTCGGCCATTCTAGAAACAAATCATTGAACTGGTGAGTTAAAAAAATAAAACAAAGTCCGCGAAGAAAAAAATGGGAACGCTACTTTGACTGGCCATATCTTGGCTGTTTGTTCACCGAAAACAAATTCTTCTTCAGCATTGGATAGGAATATCTCTAACAAAAACGGTAATCAAAAAATAATGGTGAAGAAAAATTTGAAGTCGGTGAACAAACAACTAAGATATGGCCAGTCAAAGTAGCGTTCACATTTTTTTATTCGCTGACTTTGTTTTACTCTTTTCACTATAACCTAGGGTAGACATTGCTATTTTTAGTGCGATGTGTTTACAACAGACATACCTTTCCAGTGGTGAAGACAGATTTAAAATCGATTAAGTAACAACTGAGATATGACCGGTCAAAGCAAGCGATCCCAATTTTGTTTACCCCCTTCTTAGTCCGCGTAACTTTTTACCCCTTGGTATTCCGAGTGTTAATAAAATATTGTACACATACGAACGTTTCAAAAGTAGACGTCCAACCATTTCCACGTCGAGGAGCGCCACGGCAAACACGATATTGTCTGGAAAAGGAAATTCAATATAATTTGTAAAGCTTAGACTTGTAGTTACACAAAGAACCAAAAAAGATTGAAAAAACCACAAGCAGTGTTAGATTGACCTCCACAAGCAGTGTAACGAACTTCTCACTCAACTACACTGGCTGTGAAAACACACAGCGCAGTGATCTGCTCCGCCTGCTGTTCAATAGGCAACTGAGCTTGTCCGCCCAAATCCGTTATTTAAATAGTCGATGATGACGTCATTCATAGAAGCGTAGCGCGCTAGGTACACAAATCTGTCGTACCGGGCGCGATATTTTGACAAGGTTGTATATTGTTTAAATTTTTAATGCCATGATATAAAAAATCTTTGGTTTTATTTATTGGAATCTATTCTTAAAAGTATTGCGGGGCGATTTGTGCCAAAAATTTGAAAATTTATCGTGAGATGGCTGAATTATATGCGTGTAAAATTGGACCACTTTTCGTTACATACCATTTTTGTAGAATTTGCAAAGTACACCCCCATATCGAAAACAAAGACGTAGTCCTACGTCAAAATATACGATATTCTTTTGAAATTCGCTATATTTTTGCCTGAGTGTACACTAATAAGTTAATAGTTCATTATTGACAACAAATAATCATTAAAGATTACAGATTTATCAAATTAAAATAGTACTACTTGAAATAATTATGCAAATGGAAATAGTAGAACGCGAAAACAACCCATTAAGAAGAATTAAAATTTTGCGGGTCTTAATAACTAAGTTCGAATTGTTGGACCACAACCAGCTCAGCTTCTTCATTCTTGATTCTGGATATGCACTCTTCCACTCTTAATAACGCTATGTAGACACTTAGATCACATTACCAAGTAATTTGAATTTAAGAGAAATGCACGCAAATAAATTTGTAGTCTTCAATTATTTCGTTATTTTCTCACTGGCTGATCCTTGACACATTGGGTTAAAAACTGATATGCTGAATTTAATCATTTGTGTGAATTGATACTTTTTTATCGAATGCAATTTTATGTATGTATGTATGTAAACAGTACCCAGGGGCCTTGGTCTTGAAACGACTCTGGTAGATCGTAAGTAATGTATTATTAATCATGAACCAAAGCGCAATGGATCCGTGGATAATTGCCTGAAATGGAATCCATGGATAATTTCCTGAGTTTTGTGCAATTGTTCAGGTGAAAATATTAAGACCATGCACAAAACGACATACTTTATGAACTATAACATGGAAGTAGAAATATCCTTGACGGTTCTGCGAAATATTTCAAGTAGATGTCTATACTAACTAACATACTGTGAACCATGAACGATCTCACGTGGACTTAATCAATGGACAATATACTCAATTTTGTAAAATAATTCACGAGCAAATATCATCAGTATCAGTATGATTAAACTCACGTGCCAGAACCTGATTTTTGTTCATGGTTCCGTTTATGTAACTTAAAACATAATTGCTCTCTAATTCATGGCATTTTTTTTACGAATTTCAGACGTATTTACAAAGTAAGAGTATGTATAGTAGTACGAAATTATATTATCATGATTGTATCAAGCTATAGAGCGCATACGGTACTGCCACATTCTCCGCGGAGTGGAATAAAGCTAATAATTTATTCATGGTCACCACAATTTCTCTACAGAGATTTTCTACCATCGAACCGACAGACGAGCTGAAGTATCTACCTATCTGAAAGACAAGTCCCTTGTCTAAATGCCTGCATGAATCGTTTGCACAGCACAAAAGAAGACATAAAATCATCAGGGAAATACTAAAGGCTGCGGGGCAAAGTTTTACCCATCAACGTCATCACAACAGGAAGCTTCCCTTTCCCATTGCCAAGACGTCGTAAACCTTCATCTGTGTTTGTGACGGTTAACCTTCGATTGCGGGTGATGTGTGAAAACTAAAACCTTAATCAGCCGGAAACACATGCCGTTCGGAACAAAAATGCTCCCCATATGTGCTCGGTACAAAACCGAATTTGTAGGCCGGAAATGCTAGACACTAAGCCTGTTCCGAGGTCATAACGATAAAGATAAACTCTTTGTTTCATTTATCTTTATTTTCACAGGGTCGAGACAGTTTGTAGCACACAAGAGAATTTACCACAAAATATAAGTAGGTACACGCATCGTTTGACGAGGGATCGCTATGATTCACGAGCGTGCGTGTAGGTAGTTAACAATAGGAACAGCCATCTGTAGCATTTATTGTTAGCGCAAGAAAAAGTTCCGTTTACAATAATAAAGAATACCGTGTATCGCAAATCCGATTTCTAAATATAAGGAATTATATACCTTTGAATTCGGTATCTTTGAGGGTTCTTCAAGCTGTTGTTCACGAAAAGTTAAATTTTCACAGAAACCAGCAAAATAGTCATCAACAGAATACGTAAAAAACGAAAAATAATGAAACATAACAATTTTCCGTTTGATCTGACTTTTCCGGGAGTTTCAGTATATAATAGCTAACAGAAGAAAACTTATGGGTGATACAAAAACAAACATCGAATGAACTTTTCAAGTGACCTATTATAGGCGGCCCGTAGATTGCGGTTGGCGCTGTAATTTTGATCTACTTTATGGAAGGAGTGAAATAAGTTACCAAATAACTTAGAATAAGTGTGCCATTTTCAGGTACACACTAAATTATTTTTCAAATGCCAAACTGAAAACGAAACTTAGACTCCTCCAAAAATGCCAAAGAACCATACCACAGCCTTGTCAGTTCCATTAAAGTTTTATTCATAATAGATAGTGCTGTTCTCAAATTTTAAGTAAGCAACTAAATAACTTAGTTAAAAAAGTAACTAAGTATGAATTGTAGGAAACGAAAATTGCAACTGCAAAGATTTCAAACTAAAAAATTAGCGAACATTATTGCAATCTTTGCAGCTCGTTTTCTCAGTTTAATAGAAATACAAAAAGACTACATTCAAGGGCTGTAAATAATGTTAACTTATTGAAACTGTAACAACAAGCACTGGATCGATTAAAAACGAGAAGGCAACTCCATGCCGTACCGTGAGGATTGAAGTCTTCTCGGAATCTGAAGAAATTCCACAAAAATACAAAGTTAACGGTGCCCAACCAAGGCCCAACCAATCTTGTACTAAGTGGAGCTACTTCAGGCTCGTAGCCAGGGTTTTGTTTCGGGAGGGGCTTAAAACTTTTTGCATGAAGATGTTAACTGGAAACTGAATGTAACTTTTGAAAGTTATTAGTGAAAACAGTTCCAAAACTAAGACAGTAGACAATATGTTATCTGATACAAGAAAGGCTATAATATATCGACGAATTATTGCTTTTGAATTAGATTTTTATTATGAATTTACAAGTTACAATTTTCACCGTTGCAATATGCAAACGTCGTCTGGTAAGTGCCCCTATCATGCAACTTGGAGCCAAAGAATTAAAGCTGTCCAGCACAGAGTCATACAATATGCGTTACGTCAATTGCCTTCGAACGATCCGCTAAACCTGCCAACATACGAAGGCCGTTGTCGATTATTAGGATTGCACACTTTAGAATATCGTACACCGGTGTCGCTGGCTACCTTCGTGTCGTAGTTTCTTCTGACTGAATATGATGTTCCCAATCTGCTATCACAAATTAACCTCTACGCACCAACCCTTGTCTTCCGTCCTCGAACACTGCAGCGCAATACTAACTACGCTGCCAACAGACCGATATTAGAAATGACCCGTCGCTTCAATGATTATATCGACATCTTCGACTTCGTCATTAGTTCTACACAGTTTCGTTACCGTTTTAGGTCATTTCTTTTTAGTTTAGTTCATTAAGACTCAGTGTCAGTTGGACTTCAATTATTTAAATACAAATACAAGAAAATGTCGAAATTCGCTACAAATCATCTGACCGGGCAGGCGATTTGTAGAAATGGCTTATTCATATTGTTTTCAATAATATAATACATTAAAGACTATTTTCGGCAATATTATCATACAAGTGAGAACAACTAATTATTTATCTATTTATATCATTAGTCAGGCTGATTTTTCTAGGCAATTAGATCCTTGAATCTACGACAAAGGGCACACCAGTAATTTTACTTAACATGTGAAGTGTGTAAGAATAAAAATTACTCATTTCTCTACAAAGCATAAATTAGAACATTCGCTCTTTTGACTTTCAATTTTGCAAAATCATTGGGACTCGATAAGATTACCTTGATTAAGTAAATATTATATTTGAGCATATAGGATTTATTTCAGAATTTATTCATTTTTGAACAATACAAAAAATGTTTCAGTTCTTTAGTTCTGAATTTTATCTATTAAAAGACTGTTCACTAATCGGAAGGACATCTCTCAGTACAGATTATTGTTTTCTTCTAATTCACGTAAGTTTTGTTAAATGTAACATTGATGAAGCCACTAAAATAACTAGAAACTATAAATATGGGTGAGTTCTTTAATTTTAGCATCTGACTTGCTTCCGACAAATCAAAAAGAACAGGTCGTACTTGCTTCTCCTGTGCCGAAGAAACTTTCTTTTAGATTTCTCTATTTTTAAATTACTGCAATTTATCCGATTCCTGTGAATCTTTTGCAAAATTTTTGTCAGCCTCAGTATGCATGGCTTACTGTCTAGTTCCTTCTGGCAGTTGGATTTGCTATTATGCTTGCAGTTATACTTTCTAAGTAAATTCAAATATTTTTTACATTGATTAACTGTACTGTACTGAGGACGAAAGATGATACGTTTTCGCAGAACAACACGCGAAAACATAAACGACGCCGTAACTAATACAGCTGATCCATGATAACAGCCGAAATGACTGTCGTCAACGATGTTCTCTAACGTGTATCTAATTCACACAAGATGAGTTACCTCTGCAATAATGTAACTTTATCTTTGCTACATTATTTGCGGAGCCCTATTTTATATTATTAGCCCTAAACCTATTGTACCACCATACCTATTTTACCGCATTCTGCTCTACCAAAGATCTGAAATCGAATTTATTGGACTTATAGATTCAACCAGCCACAACATTTTAGTCGCAGTGTTTTAATACGGAACGAATTCCTCACATGGTAATAAAATTAAATGTCAATAAAAATGATATTGCGTTAAAATAATGCAAAAACAAAAACTGTCGCCTCGGCTATATCGTTCTCAGTAAATTGAAATATTTTTTGCCTACTACGCTTGAATGCATTTATACTAAGAGTACAGAGTGCACAGACCTAATACAGAAATTCAAATTGGGTGCAGTTAATAAACTTTGCATTTAAATTGAAAATAGAGTTACCAATATCGAGTCTTACATCTGAGTTTTGTTAAACGTGACAATCACTTAAAATGAAACGATCACTTTTGGAGAGTTAGATCTCAGTCGTCCATAAAACTTCTAATGTTTTTTAAATAAATTTAAAAATTCGTTTAGTGGACTCGGTTCAATGCTTTAGCCAATCGCAGTGGTTATTTTATCTATTTCTATCTATTTCCAACAATAAAATAATAAAACGAATTTTAATGGTTATTATTGGCTCTTGGGCATTGCACGTGAATACCTGTTTACGAGGCGGGGAAATACTTTATCCTCACAAACTGCGTAAAGGAGGTCGTTTATATCTATCTCGCTATTGAACCCTTCCGTGTCATCATAGTGGTTGCTGCCTTTATGTTCGCGAACAAATGAGTTCTTCCTTGCTTGTTGCCTTTACGAGTGTGAATTTCATCAATGACTTACTGGCTGTAGATTTTGAGATACTTGACGCAGCTTTTGCCGTTGTCAATATTTCCTGAACAGGAGCCACAAATTTAATATTTTTGGTGTTCAGCGGTTTCTGATCAGGGTAAACCAAAATGTGCCGTTTTTTACAAAACTAGAACGTAATAGTTTGTCCTTGATATGTACAAAGAATACTATGTGTGATTGTACTATCGCATTATGTTTTGTATTGCATTTCTCCCAAATGAGACAGATACAGTAAGCGGTATCCTATCTTATAACCAAACATTGATTTTCTCACCGTCCATATATATCAAGCTCTTAATTAAAGCATTGTCACACACAACCAAGTGTTTTAAATTATTCAAAATAAATGGTTTAGCCTGGGCCAATTCGCGATGAGCGCTGAATGAATGAGATGGTAGAATTCGATAAAGCTATCGTAAGTCTAACCTCCTTTTTCACCTCCAGAAAATTTTCCTAATCACGAATACTCGGTCTTATGCGAGTCATCAATAATCACAGTATTGGGCCGGAGTATTACTTCTTGCTTCTGCGACTTACTCATCTTGACAGAATACTAGGGCAAGAAGTATAGTAGCAGTTTCCCTTGTTCTTCAGACAAGGGACACAATACAAAAGTAACTTTTTTTTTCGTTCGCTTTGCACTGGTTCGGGCAGAAGCATAAACCGCACTGAGTTTCGTGACCGTTGTTTTTGGTTGTTCAATCTTCTTTAACTATTTCTCAATGATTTGTTCACACCAAACGAGTTACAAAATTGTTATGTCGTTGATAATCATGTTTTTAAACCCCCCCTCCCCCCTCTAGCTACGTGCCTGAGTGAACTCGAAGCTACGCTCCACTCGGAATCACTGCACATACCTCTGCAACTACTAGCTGGCCCGTTGAGTAGGCTATATCCACCGCCAGAGACTAGATCGAGTAGATCGGGACGAGCCGGGGAGCTAAATGGCTCATGGAAACGAACATCGGTATAGGGAGAAATCTACCCCCGGGACATTCACAGTAGGGTAGATTCGCCGCCGTGAACTATCCGAAACGAACACAGTGCCGAGAGAAATCCTACTGCCGGGGAACACTCAGTCGAACGAAGTAGGTTAGTTCACCGCATGATAATACCCGAGTTGATTTCGATTAAACTGGAGCTGAATAACTCACAAAAATAGGAGCTAAATGGCTCCAGGAATCAGCACCTAAACGGCTCACGGAGACTAACGTGAGTCGTGAGTCACACATAGTGCTAGTACACTACAGGTCAGGCTTTTGAAGCTTTTTAAATCTTACTATAAAAACAAACACACAGACATTTTCCGAATAGTACATGACACTCGGGGCATCCGGATCGGGATAAGATTGTCGATTTTCTGGGTGAGTGTGTAACCGTTCTCTAAAAGCCATCCCGTCATTGTCAAAAGGGAAAAAGTTCAATTAAATTAAAAATGTTTGTGTGGTAATAATCCTACCCGCAAAAAGGTCGTTTGTCCCGTGAATGCAACCACTGAAAGTTTCAAATGCGCAAATTGTGCAGGAAATAATAATTCCAACTTGTGACAATGTCCTATCAGGCAAAAAAAATCTGCTTTGATTCATCTAGTGGTGCAATTGTGCCTTTCCCATTTAGCTACAGTGACACAATGTCATATCCGTACACCTATAGTGTTTATGTTTAATATTTTTTCATAAATGTTTGCGCTATTTAATTTAGGCATTGTTTTGTAAATGTGGTAGTAAAATCATCATCTGTCATTTTCTGTAATCTAAAGTGTGCGAGTTTCCGTACACTACACATAAAAAATCATTACTTGGTGTGAAATATTCGTACACTTTTGGAAAGTCATTTAATTTGTAATTTAAGACCTGTTATGTCTTTATTTTTTGTTTTGTTTAGAAAAATAGATTTTATGACTACAGAAAAGTGTTCATTGGCAGAGTTTCCTCTACACTAGTTTAAGAAATTCCCTCAAATTAACGTAATGGTTAAAAAAGTAAAACTAACTACCATTATGGGACGGAAACTAATTATTACTCACCAAAATGAAGCTAACTCACTTCATGAAATCTTTGAAATTGTTCAAAGGTTGCGTCCAACTATTGAACATGTCGTTAAAAACATTGATGTGGCGAAACGTAAAGCAGATATTTCGAAAAAGTTGAACTGTAAAAACTTTACGATGAGGGATGTACGATTTTTAATTAGAAAAATTTGGGAAAATCGAGTAATTAATGATATATACATGGTAAATAAAGTGTATCATAGCATTTAAGTATAAGTCTGCTCTGGTACGGTTCGTAATGTATGGAGAACGGACAATTACAATGCCTGTGTTCTGAGCAAGAAGCCGTTCATCAATCAGAAGAACAAAGAATTGATTTTTTATTTACTAAACAACATTGAAATATTTTATCGGAATATTGGAAAGATTGTAAAATTTGTCTACGAGTCAAAATGCAACATCTTTACTCAAATGGCTATTGTTTGGAGTGGAGAAAGTTGAACTCAGACCTGGACGTAACAGCAGCTAAGCGCAGGGACAGTGGAGTTATTATATGGGGTATAATATGTCCACAAGAAGTGCTAGAAATTTGGTTTTCATTGATGGAAAGATAGATCAGAATGTGTATTTTAATATGAATATCTTAAAATTCATTTTAAAAGCAATGTTTCCGTAAAGTGGCACTTTTACTAAGAAATGGTGGATATTGGAAATTCGATCAGGAGAAGAACCTAAAGCATAAGGCATGCAAAAAACGTTTAAAGTGAATTTATAATTGTTTAAATATTATGGATTCTCCACTGCGGACCCCACTTATTAACTGATTAAAAAAATATATGGGAATAATTGGATAAAAAGTGCGAAATTATCAAGAAGAAAATGAGAATGATCTTAGAAAAAAAACTTGTGGTCAGCATTTAAATACGATTGAAAACAGTAATTACAAACAAAAGCTACCACATTGCATATTTATTACAGAAATTTCAATTGATTTTTAAGAAAAATATGTATACTGTACGAATATGAGATTGAATGTATATTTGACTATCTTCAGAATTATTATTATGAGCATTTGTAGTAGATAATTATTGTATTTTCCCAATGCTGTCTAGTAAACTATTTCTATATAAAATAAAATTGTACATTTAAATAATTTTGTACATTTAAAATGCATATAAGCATTCCGCCCAGCTGTGTACGAAAATGAAATTGTGTAACTGTATCTATGTTTACTTGACCGCATGGGTTCATGAGAAAGCGCTCGAGAACCACAAATTCGATAAGCTAATTAGTTTCAGCACAAGTTCAACGTTGCCGAGGGTAGGTGTTAACCCCCTCCTACTTGGTTGCTCAACTGTTAAAATTCCCGAAATCCAATCGATTTCCAAAAAGAATTAGCCAGGGCAACCAATTTATAACATGCTTGCATAAACTTTCTTCATGAGAAAGGAAAAATATCCCAGAAAGTTGGCTCTTGTAAAACCATTCACACGCACACAGATAATTTCGGATCTCGAAGAACTGCATCGAAAGGTATATCCAAGGACAAGCGACAGATTTTCAGGGTGATTGGACACCTTTTCTTAACGAGAAAGGTAAAAATTTAAAATGCTTGATCTTTTCAACAGACAGTAAAAGCAAATGTTACCTACTAGCTTCCAACAAAACGTGAATGACGGATGCGGTGCTTTTGTGATAAGCGTGACTGCTTCTCACCCCAGTCGGTCTAGGTTTAATCCATAGCCTAGGTTGTTGGGATTTTCTAAGGTGAAAAATCTCTATTCACGCCTTCTTTAGAAGGGAAATACAGCCTTTAGTCTCGGTCCATGTAGGGATGAGCCGATCGTGGAGTCACCTCTCTGGTATCTGTTAACCATGGGTTGGTGTGGTTTGAAACGAAGGAGAGTTGAGGCAGTGCTCATTGCAAGCAAAACAATGCTGCTGGTAGGGATGTGGCAACAATTCTTTAGATTTACGTACAACTCTCCTCTTATTCAACCTACCTAGGTTCTCCCTAGTCAGTGTGGACAGCAGGGCCGGCGGAAAGCGTGGGTAGTATGGGTGGTACTACCCATACCGAAAATAACTCGAAATTTTGAACCATTTAAAAAAAATTTAGATGCGCAACGCATGTGTCTCGCACTACACACATTTGAAAACATCGATGTACCACAATTCCATTTGCATAAACGAACGTGATTTAATGTGAATGTAATGGAAGCGTGTGCATTGCGAAAAGGGAAAAATCGTCACTAATGGACCCCTCACCCTATGATTTCTACCCACTCGGGAACCAACGAAAAAATGAATAAAAAGAAACTTGAAGAAACAAATTTTGATCGGAGATAATGTAGCCGTTAAACTTTGCCCCCAGTTCTCCTAGATCAGTTCGACTGTCGAAATCATCGTAACTTTTTGCTGCTTAGATAGGTGAAAAAATATTTAAAGTTGACGTGAGCAAATGCCGTTTCAATATTTCAAGGCTATCAGTTGGAATAATATTCACTCGAAATTATAATTAATGATTATAATTAAAGTTTCATAGGTGCCATCAAAATATACGCTGTTATAGAAGTGTGCAAATTACTATGCTCGTATGATTATTAAAATCTTAAAATTGGAATTTTTGATTCACATCGGACTTCAATTTCCCATTCGTACAAGTATTTGGATATCTATTCGAAATGAATATTTATCATTGTTAAATATCTAACTTCGTATCGTCTGCAGATCACGTGTATGACAAACCTCAGAAACAAATAAATCGCTGCTTAATTTCAACCACATAAATATACCATCGCATATACATCCTGCAGCCTTTCCGCAACCACTCGGCCACAGGATCTCAGATGTTTTTCGAAAATAAATTCAATGCCGGTAAACTGCTGCGGTATGTGATCCGTTTCGACGGTGCGGCAGTGTTCTTTTCCGCTCGGATACGGACCATCCGTGTTCGGTATGTGAGCTTCTTTTCTCTATGACATGGACCACAACCACAGCATAACTCTACCTCCCATATGACACAAGAGCATGGATGAGCGATACTGGTAAGAAAAGAGATGGAAAACGTGGCGCATATTTTCCATATCCGACATAATCTCGGTATGATAAATGTACTGCTCGAAATTAGGTTCGCCAGTCTGAGTGAAGCATACTGGGAGAATAATGACATGAATGTGACGAATAACGGTTTTCATTGAAAAACTGGAAATATTTTCACCTGTATTAGGAAAACTGATGCGCAGTACTTTCTTTTAGAAATCTTGTCGTTGGAATTTAATTTAAACCTCCGAACTTAGTACGTTGTGATCGTTCGGGTCTTCCACACTTCTTCTCGACGTGGGTCTTCATCCGTAGTACATTAGCCAGAATCAAGCCCATACATGAAAGTGTGTGGCTCAGTCAGTAACGTTGGTTCCGGAAGTTGAGCGGCAGATTTGCCGTATCCAAGTGTCTTCTGAATTGAAAGTGAAAAGTTTCTCTGTTTTGCGGTTGTAGTTGTCACGTCTCATGGCGGTTGCTTTGCAAGCTCTTGACATGGAAATGCTTCATTCGATGTGTCAGAAAATATGGTTACATGCTTTACATACATGTAGCAGAATTTATGTTTTCTTTTCAATTAGTAAACGATAAACTAGAAATTCCGACGAACAAACTAATGTAGTACAGAAGAGAATGCTGATTTCAGATATGTAATTGACTGTAATTCGAAATTTTACTGTCGGATGGAAACTTACTAGAGACAAATTATTTACAAACTCTGGTGGGATAGCTGTAGCAATCGAAATAACAAGCAATTCAGCACTATAGGAGGTATTTAACAAAGAAAGTTGCAGCAAGGTTTTCCTGAACGCGTTCTTCAGGTCGATCGTTCCCACAGTGCAGTAGCGATCACCCTTCGATGCTTTCTGCGCGCTGGCGATGACTGTGCGGATTCACAGTGGGGCCGGGTCGGTCAAAACCTCCAAAATTTATTGTCGATTTTCATACCTTTTATAGGGTGTCTAATTTTCATTTTAGCGCCCTAGTTTAATCAAAATCAAGTTCAGCGCACAAAAATTACCCTTAGATGATATTTTCAAACATTTTAAACTACTTTCGAGGTTTTCTACAGCTTTTGTATGGAGTGGATCCACTGTGGGATGGCATGAACCATCAGAATCCCTTTAAGGAATCCGGACTGCCTCTGTGATTGTTCGTTTTCACTTTCAGCGTAGTTCAACAGCATGTTCAGGATGAGCCTTTCCAGAAGTTTACCAAGAGTATCCAGCAGGCATATGGGCCGATAAGATGTTGAATTTTCTGGTGGTTTCTGGTGGATCTTCCATCTATCCGCAAAGTAGCCTTCGTCCAGCCTTCCTGAACATATCCGGAAACGCCAGGAACGCCGTTTTCAGTGCCACGTTGGCGATACCGTCCGGACCTAGAGTTTCCTTCTGTTTAACCCTTTTGCCACTGTAAAAACAATGCTAACAGTTCTGTAACAAGATGTCATCACTGCGAATAAAAATACGCTGAAGTAACAAGTCAAAACTCGTCTGCCATAGGCAACTTTAACAGTCACCAACGCTTACAGACAAACCACAAACAGCAACCCAATCAACCAGTAGCGAAGAGGCAACGACCACGACAAGCGCTTCCTAACCAACAACCAGCTTCACCAATAGAGAAGCAAATGCCGATGAAGCCGGATTTACAACAGCGACAAAGGGAGTGATACCAAAGGTATCACTCCCGTTTTCTGTTATGTTAACTACTCACTAGATCAAATTTATAATACAACTTGTTACGAAATTAGTGTTCTGTTAATATCTTGTTTTGTCATTCCGATCTATATTCCGGTTTAAAAATGAATATAGAGTAATAACAAGATAGTTATGGGCAACTGACATAAAAATATGATTTTTCGTTTAAAGTTATACAGCTGATAAAACTTGAAACTCAACACGAATTGTATCAAAACGGCATGTTAGATATTATCCTAGAAATATGTACGAAAGGCGCTCGCGATCAATTTCCGATAATTCGAAACGAGCAATTTGAACTCCGAAAAGCCGACTCTCGGGAGTATTGCTTCTTATTAACACTTCAATGGTCATTTCCAAAGCTTTCAGTACACAGCAAGCGTACAAAAAGTATAAAAGGTATCCCAAATGAATGCTAAGAAATTCACTGTTAACTGTTATTGACAAGTTGGCATCTCCACTCTCCCTATCAGACACGTTTCCACAACTGAGTTAAATGCCAAATTGCCAACGGACAGCTAATTATGCGTAATAAATATAATATACACAAGGGCTTTTGATCCATCAGCGGCCCAGAAAAAAATGGATGGGAGAAGATTAGATGGCAAAGACCGACTACCATATGAACGGATCAAATTCGAAATAGTGACGCAGCGAACTGCACTGGATAATTTTGAAGAAAGGACCAGGAGTAGACATTTAGACATTTGTGCGATTTTACGAAGTACTGTACAATTTGCGGCCGTATTGTGTACACGCAGATTTTTTTTATGCAGCCTTAGCATATTTTTCTATCTGCCTCTCGTTTCTTCTGCTGTAAATTTTATACATTGGGCATATTCGGTCTATCCACTCATTGAATGCATAGAATGCATAAAAACACAGCAGAAGAACAGAGACGGAAATAGAAAGTATGCTAACTATGCATATTTTTGTTTCTCAGTGTAGGTACATATACGTTGAGTGTCTGAGTACCCGAAGAGCTTTACCGACCATGGTCTCGCAGTCAAGATTCTTTCAAGTTCTCTCGCAAGGTTACTCATTAATCACGAAATCTGTATTTTGTGTCACACTCTCGACTTATCTTTCCGGTCCCTATTACGCTTCATCATAACTCCATCATTTTTGGTCAATTACCTGATTTTCAGTACGATGACCGGATGGATGGTTTATGATAACGTTATGAAATCATGAAAACGTTGGTATCCCTTATGGGCATTATTCCTCTATCTGTTTTAAAATTATAGTGCGAGCAAGATTTTCACGATTAAGTGATCCGCAATTGTAAAAATTTCCGCAACTTAGCAAAATGGATCAATTGACTGTTGTGCTTCATTGTGATGAACTCATTAACACAATCTGATACTCGACGATTTATTACCAGCGTAGAAGTGTCTTTGGCAAAATTAAAGAATTTCATTTGATATTCCCGGAATTGTTCTTTGACAATTCACGAATATAGATAAACAATTTGCAGCGCGTTTGGAATTGGTTGCCAGGAACTTGGTTCTCAGTGGAAGTAAAATAAGTAACAAATATAGGCTTTCGTCTGGTTTTCCATTATTTCGTGAATACTTCGACATTGGAATAAAATTTATTATTTTCATTTCTAGTTCGTTCTTCACAATGGTTCTCGATGGGGAATAATTCAAGAACAATGCACACTGTTATTGCCAAGGACACTTGAACAAATACCTTGTACCGGCTTATTTGTATCCATTTTATGCACTTGTGCCACCAATAACTTTCGCACTAAATCGCGAATCGTCTTGTCTCATTCAGTTTTGACGTCAACTAATTGGACACTGCAAGATGATGTCATATGCGTAAAAATGTTCGACAAAATGGACCGTTAGCGAGCTTGTTTATGTGGTGTTAGAATTCAAACCAAGTTTATTGTACTGGGTGGAATCAAAAATTTTTTAAGTCCATGAGTGCACAACGCTCTGAAATTCTAGCGAAATCGTCTTAGAGCAACAGCAACCACTTGTTCAGCGAGCCATTTGCGCAACCTCCGGAGGGATATGTATGTTGCCAGCATAAAGATTTTACGCATATTCATTTTTCTCTTGTTGAAACAGATACCACACAAACAGAAATGTCGATTATGATTTAAGTTTTTGATTATGCAAGAGGATAAAAGTAAATGGATACCCAAGTAACAATTCAAGTTTTATAGCACACCACAAGTGCAATCTAAGTTTTAAGAGAGACTTCAAGAGTGTCATAAAACCTAAATTGTTACTAGGGTAGTATGTTTTTGCCTTTCTCAATAGAAAGGTATTGTAATTGCTCTGTAAACCGACTTTTGAACGGAGGCCCGGAGGGCCGAGTGACATATACCATTCGATTCAGTTCGTCGAGTTCGGCAAATGTCTGTGTGTATGTATGTGTGTATGTATGTATGTGTGTGTATGTGTGTGTGTGTATGTGACCAAAAATGTCACTCATTTTTCTCAGAGATGGCTGAACCGATTTTGACAAACTTAGTCTCAAATGAAAGGTGCAACGTTCCCATAGGCTGCTATTGAATTTCTAATGGATCCGACTTCCGGTTCCGGAATTACAGGGTGATAAGTACGAACACGCAGAAAATGTCGATTTTAATAAATTCTGCAATGAATGTATAAAGGTGAGAATTTTTCCAAAATATGACCACAACTGCTTCGATTTGTAGTATTAGGTCACTAACATCCATTCAAAGTCTATTTGGCCACATTGGCCACCATCCTCGGTTCCGGAAGCCCCGGCGGAAGTATCTAAATTCAGAATAACAGTTACATCGGTTTCTCGGAGATGGCTAGACCGATTTGACTAAACTTGGCCTCAAATTAAATGTATTGCGCCCCCGTAAATGGCTATTTAATTTCATCCCGATCCGACTTCCGGTTCCGGAGTTACAGGTTGTGGCGTGCGATCACATAGCAAATTGTGATTCAAACCGATACTCCGATGAAAGCAAAATAGGTAAAAATTTCGCTAAAATGTCTCTCAAACAACTTAAATTTGCTGTTCTAGGTCACCGTCGGCCAACCAAACTTTCGTTGACTACTTTGACCACCATAGACGGTTCCGGAAGTGCCCGGGAAAAGCGGCCATTTTTCAAAATTTACGAACTCACATCAGTTTCCCGGAAATGGTTGGGCCGATTTTCACAAACTTAGTCCCAAATGATAGCTATAATATCCCCATAGATGTCTATAAAATTTCGTACGGATCGCTTATATGGGGCCGGAAATATAGACTAAATTGTCCGGTCACATGAAATTCCCATATAAGCCGGAACTCAAATTTTTTTTTCAAAGGGGGGACCTCATGAAATTTCAGAAATCGAATTCGTATTTTTGATGCCAAACATCTTTAAAATGCATGAAACGTCGAGATTTTATGTTATCTCGAAAAAAATTTTTTTTTTATAAAAATCGACTTTTTGGGACTTTGCCGATTTTGCACCTTTTTGCCTTTCTCATATAGAAAGGTTATGCAATCACTCTGAAAAACGTCAACCTAATCCCGGCCCGGAGGGCCGAGTGTCATATCCCACTCGACTCAGTTCGTCGAGATCGGAAAAAGTCTGTATGTGTGTGTGTATGTATGTATGTGTGTGTATGTGTTTTTTTTTTACAATGGAGAAGACCTTTATGTCCTAGCCCAGTACACGTGCTAACGGTAGGGTCCAATCTACCACACGGGGTGCACTGGGGGCGTGTCGGACTCGAATGGTGACCAGCCATTAATACCGACTAAACTCCATTGGGCTCCGCCATCATTCCTCCCAGGAACTACCTCTCGGTATTACTTCTGGGGGGATGGCTGTACTGAATGTACTCATTCACTCTCACTCACGCGATCATACATCCTGTATGAGGCTTACTTGGGTGCTCTCTCAATCACACTTTGATTCACTCTCAAACACTCCCACATGAGGCTGACTTTTGTGCTCACCTTTTACGTTCCATGCGAGGCTGACTTGTGTGCTCACCTTACTCATTCCTTGCTAGGCTTACTTTTGAGCTCGCCCTACCCATCCATGTGAGGCTGACTTGGGTGCTCACCCTATCACCTGATTCACTCTCAATCGTGCCACTCTATTGTACCTTTGTCACTCCCTCTGGCATCCCATGTGGGACATTTTCCTTATGCCCCACTTCTGACATACCATGCGAGGCTGACTTTTGTGCTCACCTTTTTCATTCCTTGCTAGGCTGACTTTTGTGCTAGCCTCTACCAACCTGTGAGGCTGACTTTTATGCTCACCCTTAACATGCAATGTGAGACTGACTTGGATGCTCACCCTTTCACTCCTCTGCCACGCCATGAGGCATCGATAGCTTAGTTCCAACATACTACGCTACGACCCTCCCGTCTTGGCATGAGGCAGTCCACTTATACGCCTATACACTCACTCTTCTGTCTTGCTTTGGGGTGGCTGGGTTTACCCCTTACGCGGTTGCCATTCGCTGCGCCAACCTACCTCGGCATGAACAGACCATTCACTCTCTTATTTTGCGCTTGGCCTTTTTCGCTCCAGCTAACCAATCACTAGTTAGCCGTGCCCGCCGTCTGTTGCTCGGTTCGCCAGATTACCTGTAGCCTACTGGCAATCTGGATGGTAGCAGCCGAGACTGCGTTCCACTTCTCCACCGTTTGACACATCCGCTGAATAAGGGTATCCGGGGTTGTGTCCCAGCCACAGACGTCAAGCATTGCTCTTCTTTCGACGTCGAACCGATGACATACGAACAGTATGTGTTCGGCAGTTTCATCTACACCTGGGCAGTCCGGGCAGACTGGGACATCCGCGTGCCCGAACCTGTGGAGGTACTGACGGAAACAGCCATGGCCTGACAGGAATTGTGTCAGGTGGAAGTGAACTTCCCCATGGGGTCTTCCCACCCAGCTCGATATGCTAGGTATCAGCCGGTGGGTCCACCTACCTTTCGAGGAGTTGTCCCACTCACGCTGCCATCTGGCGACCGAGGTCACCCTGGTGCGCTCGCGGGCTCCCCTATTTCCACGTAGCTCAAAGCACTCCTCATCTTCCCGAATGACCAGCCCGACTGGCATCATGCTCGCTATCACGCAGGATGCATCGTGTGATACCGTGCGGTAGGCAGATATCACTCTGAGGCACATCACGCGGTAGGTGCTCTCCAGTTTCTGTAGGTAACTGGTTACCCTCAGTGCTCTTGACCATGACGGGCCGCCGTACCTGAGGATAGATACGGCAACGCCTGCCAGTAACCTACGTCTACTGGCGCACACCTTTGAGCTGTTGGACATCATTCTCGATAGTGCCGCAACAGCAGTCGACGCTCTCTTGCACGTATAGTCGACATGGCTGCCGAAGGTCAGCTTGTCGTCTATAATGACTCCGAGAGACTTCAGACTTCGCTGTGAAGTGATCGCGACTTCTCCCACATGGATAACTGCATGTTGTGCCGACTTGCGGTTGTTGACGATAACTACCTCCGTCTTATGATGAGCGAGCTCCAGGCCTCTCGCGCTCATCCATTCCTCCACCGTGCTAATCGCGTGTTCTGCGGTTAGTTCTACCTCAGGAATTGACTCCCCGTAGACCCCCAAGGTTACGTCGTCGGCAAAGCCGACGATCTTGACCCCAGGAGGGAACTTCAGTCTCAGAACCCCGTCATACATGAGGTTCCATAGCACCGGGCCTAGGATCGAGCCCTGCGGGACTCCGGTGGTAATCGGAACCCTTTTCTGACCGGCATCGGTCTCGTATATCAGTACGCGGTTTTGGAAGTAACTTTCCAGGATCCGGTACAGACCCACCGGTAGGCTAAGCCGGTGTAACGAGAGCGCGATGGCATCCCAGCTTGCGCTGTTAAATGCGTTCTTCACGTCAAGTGTCACTAACGCACAGTATCGAATACCTCGCCTTTTTCGTTGGATCGCTATCTCGGCAGTATTTATCACTGAGTTGAGAGCGTCCACTGTGGACTTACCCTTCCGAAAGCCAAACTGGTTGCTTGACATACCGTGCGTACCTTCCGCGTACGGGGTGAGCCTGTTGAGGATGATCCTCTCAAGCAGTTTTCCAGTCGTGTCTATCAGACAGATTGGTCTGTACGCCGATGGGTCGCCTGGCGGCTTCCCGGGCTTCGGCAACAGCACCAGTTTCTGCCTTTTCCATCTATCGGGGAAACGGCACTCGTCAAGGCATCTCTGCATAGCTAGCCTGAACATGTTCGGGTTCGCTATGATCGCTGCCTTGAGAGCGTTGTTTGGAACTCCATCTGGCCCTGGAGCTTTGTTCATTGCTAGGGATTTAACCACTGCGAGTAGTTCTTCATTCGTCACTGGAGCCACCATTTCGACCGTGCCCGCACTGTCTCGTAGTGCAGGTGGCCAGGGGCTTGTGGCTCGAGACGGGAAGAGTACTTCGATAATCGTTGCCAACCGGTCCGGAGACCGTTCTGGGGGTGAGGAGCCCCCTTTGGTCTTGGCCATCACAATCCGGTAGGCGTCACCCCACGGATTCGCGTTGGCACTCTCACACAGGTTGTCGAAACACGCTCTCTTGCTGCTTTTAATAGCCTTGTTAAGGGCCAATTTCGCAGCTCGAAACACTTCACGGCGGTTCTCTCTTGCATCCTCGGTGCGAGCTCTTTGCATCCTACGTCTAGCTCTGAGGCAGGCTGACCGTAGAGCTGCAATCTCGGCACTCCACCAGTATACCGGGCATCTACCGTTTCTTGGCAGTGCTTTTCTCGGCATAGTGGCGTCGCACGCGCGTGATAGAACAGCTACCAGCGCATCCCCGCTTAGACTGTCGGTGTTGGCCTCCAGTCCCAGGGCCGCGGTGAAAGCTTCGCTGTCGAAGTGATTGGACTTTCACCCGCGTACCTGACGGGGATCTCCCGCCCTCGGATGCTGCACACCATAGTTGATCTTAAAGCGGATTGCTAAATGATCGCTATGGGTGTAGCCTTCGTCTACCCTCCATTCCATGCCTGGAGCCAGACTCGGGCTGGCAAAGGTCAAATCAATCCACGCCTCCACTCCGTTTCTACGGAATGTACTAGCGGAGCCATCATTAGCTAGCACAGTATCGAGTTTTGCAAACGCTTCCATTAGCGCTTGACCCCTGCTATTTGTACAGCGGCTGCCCCACTCCACTGCCCAAGCGTTGAAGTCTCCCGCTATTACTACCGGTTTCCGGCCCACGAGGTCCGACGAGAGCCTGTCGATCATCTGGTAGAACTGTTCTATTGGCCACCTTGGTGGGGCGTAGCAGCTGCAATAGAACACACCATTGATCTTGGCAATCGCCACACCCTCGGCGGAGGGGTGTATTACCTCTTGAACCGGGAACCTTCCCGTTGTACAGATTGCCACCATTCCAGACCCGTCCGACACCCCATTGCCGTTGCCGGCAGGGATGCTGTACGGGTCTGATAAGAGGGCGACATCTGTCCTCGACTCCGAGACCGACTGCCACAGCAGCTGTTGGGCTGCTGCACAATGGTTAAGATTTAGCTGTGTGACTCTCACGGCTTCTTCTTATTTAACTCGCCGAAGGGACACGAAGGTCCGCCCATAGCATGTTTATGGGCTTGCTTCTTAGCGGTGCAGATAAGGCACTTATATGCCTTAGTGCACCCCCGCTCTTTATGCCCCTCCTCGCCGCAGCGACGACATAGCTTGCTCCTATCTATGCCTTTGCATTCGTATGCTTTATGGCCGGATTCTAGGCACCGATAGCACCTGTCCACTGAAGGCGGCTGGGGTATACTAATAGGGCATACCGACCAGCCGATCTTCAGCTTCCCTTTCTCGGTTACCTTTTTGGCATCCGCATTCAGTAGCCTGAGGTAGGCTACTTGGGTGCCAGAGGGTCCGTCCCTCAATCGCACAGAGGCCCGCTCGATTGTGACGCCGCAGTGCTCCTTGACGGCTGCGACGACGTCTTCTGCGGTCGCGAACTCGTCCAAGTGCTTGCACTGGAGAGTTGTTTCCGCACCTAGCGGCCTGATTTGGGCGCCCTCACCAAGGACCTCTTGGGCCAAGGCCTTATATACTGCACTTGATTGTGCGCCTCGCTTCAGCACCAGGAGCATCTCTCCCGTGTTGGTGCGTCTTACGCTACGCACATCCTGCCCAAGGGCCGAGAGGCTTTCGGCCGCCTTCATCGATTTAAGGACATCGGCGTATTTGTCCTTGTCGGTTTTTAACCACAAGGCTTCGCCTCTGTCCTTGGCCTTCCTCGCAGGCCGCGGTACCTCCGGTTTCGGTGCCGGCTTTTTCTTGGTGACCAGCGTCCAGGGGTTTGAGCCCCCCTGCCCCGGTCGTGCCGGGTTGCTGGTACCATCGCTTTCCACAGCGAGGTCACTCTCGCCCTCGCTTACCTCACCCAGGCGGCGTTTGACCTTGACGGTTGCACGCCGAGTGGTGTCGGTTTTGGCACCCTCACCTGGCGACTTCCTAGGGCGCTTCGCATTCGATGCCGTCTTGTGATTGCCCTTTCCTTTTCCCTTCGAGGGGAACTCGGTCGCCGCTCCGATCGACGTGGCTGCTCCGTAGAAGGTAAAGGCCACTGTCTGTGAACCTCTATCGACCTTCTCTCTTTCCTCCCTATTGGAGGCCACTGTCTGGGTTTCTCTGTCGGGCCTCTCCCGACATTCCACCCTCTCAACATAGGCCTGCTGTCCCTGTCTTGCGACACGAACAGCTTTCCGGAGCTCCAAGAGGCTCAACTTCAACTCTTTGGCTATGTTCTGCTTTGCGCTAGCGAAGTCGATTATAGAATCGAGTTGCTTCGCTACTTTGCGCATCGCAGCTATTGGCCCCTCCGATGCATTGGTAGGGATATTGCCTACCGCTGCTGGGGGGTCACTGGTGCTTTCGGATGCAGCACTCATCGCTCCACTACTCTCCCCACGGGGGGGGAGACCTCGCCAAACCACCTCTTGCGAAGGGGTTTGGCACCTCCGTCTGTTTGTTTTTATTTTTATTTACCTCCATGTATAGTCCCACGAGTAGCGCGAGAAATATATGTCCGCCACGCCAGAGCTCCGCATTAGCGTGGTAAGGGACGCTTACTGTGGGGGTTGCCCAGGTACCCCACAGGCTCCGTTAACGATCGAGCATCTTTTTCACCCCCTCGATCACTCATCCCTCGGCACGGGTCGCTTCACGCCTTGGAATTGGGGTTATGCCCTACCTTGCTTTACGTGGTGATCTCGGCCCGGATCATCACAACCATCCTCCTTTACCAGGGCTTTGGACCTGTAGCTCTGGTTCTCAATAGTTCCATGTACGTATGTTATTACAGACGTGCTACTATTGAGATCCGTCATTCGCTAGCGGAGTTGTGTATGTGTGTATGTGTGTGTATGTGTGTGTGTATGTGTGTGTATGTATGTGCGTATGTGTCAAATAATGTAACTCATTTTTTCAGAGATGGCTGGACCGATTTGCCCAAACTTAGTCTCAAATGAAAGGTGCAACCTTCCCATCGGCTGCTATTGAATTTTGGATCGATCGGAATACTGGTTCCGGAATTACGGGTTTCAGAGTGCGGCCACACAGAAATTTCTCATATAAACTATAGGAAAAATTAAAAATAGAATTTTTATTTTTGATGTTAAATGTGTTCAAGGTGCATGAAACGTCGAGATTTGATGCAAACTCGAAAAAAAATTTGACGACTATTCACTTTTTTGGATTTTGGCACATTTTTGCCTTTCTCATATAGAAAGGTTATGCAATCACTCTGAAAAACGTCAACCTAATCCCGGCCCGGAGGGCCGAGTGTCATATCCCATTCGACTCAGTTCGTCGAGATCGGAAAAAGTCTGTATGTGTGTGTGTATGTATGTATGTGTGTGTATGTGTGTGTGTATGTGTGTGTGTGTATGTATGTGCGTATGTGTCAAATAATGTCACTCATTTTTCTCAGAGATGGCTGGACCAATTTGCCCAAACTTAGTCTCAAATGAAAGGTGCAACCTTCCCATCGGCTGCTATTGAATTTTGGATCGATCGGAATACTGGTTCCGGAATTACGGGTTTCAGAGTGCGGCCACACAGAAATTTCTCATATAAACTATAGGAAAAATTAAAAATAGAATTTTTATTTTTGATGCTAAATGTGTTCAAGGTGCATGAAACGTCGAGATTTGATGCAAACTCGAAAAAAAATTTTGACTGCGATTCACTTTTTTGGATGTTGGCACATTTTTGCCTTTCTCATATAGAAAGGTTATGCAATCACTCTGAAAAACGTCAACCTAATCCTGGCCAAATTTTTTTTCGACACTAATAAGGTTTCTGGATTTTAACAGGGGCGTAGTTGATTGTTTACGGAGAGGGGTTACACCCCCCCCCCTCTACTGTTCACTTCCCTCCTTTAAAAATCTCCTTAAATCACCCCTCAGACCACCACCCCATCCAGCCCTCATACCCCTCCCTTTCAACCCCATCATCTTTAAACCACCACTATATCACAAAGCATACCAATTTAAGCTCGGGAGTCGTTCGTTCATGGGACTTTCGGCCTCCTCACATACCCACCCCCGCATGACAAAATGAGTTAGCAAGCAGATAACATTGATCTAATGCTGATTAGGCTAATGGAGTATTATATTTTTTTATTTCAAGTGTTTCACCGTCAACTCAAGTTCGTGGCTGGCATGCCATTGTGTATAAGTGCAAAGTGTACTAAGAATGTAATGGATATTTCCACAATTATGTTGAACATAAAAAGCCTCCGTGCCATAGTTTAGAGAAATGAGAAAGGCACAATTGCACCGCTAGGTGGATTAAAACAGGTTTTTCAGTTCAATATTACCGTGGCTGTTTTTTCTTTTTCAAAATTTTAGAACTCGAATAATGATTTATTTTCCTGTATATAGTTGTCATGTGATGTATACTAATAAAATGTAATATATGCATTTAAAAGCTTTTAATGAATATAAACAACGCACACATTCTCGTGATTCATGATTGAGAAAGGCACAATTGCACCGCTAGGTGGATTAAAATAGATTTTTTTCTCCAAGATTGATATATTTATCAATGCTTATATCATTCAGGAGGCTCTTTAAATTAGCAAAAAGTGTCACATAATAGTTTTTCAACGTAGTGGCGAGATTCGCGTTGTAAATTTTTCGCTATTTTGAGTAGACATTTAGACATTTGCTTTCTACCCACTCAGGCGTAAAGTGTTACGCCGCCCCTGAAAAGCGAATGCATGTCAAACTACTTTCCTTGGTAACAATATATACTGGCAACACGTTAAACTGGTGGCAGCTGGCAAGTGAGTGCCACCCAGTCAAAAAGGGTAAGTTTCTGGCTAACGGAAGGCTATATGCCACCTCGGATGCGCTAATTGCCCTTCAATTTGCCAGCAAATTGCTGGCAATTAGGGGGCTATTTCAAATGAAACATTTGGGCGATTTGCCGCCGTCATTTTTTTGCCGCCCTACCCGCCCTTAAATCGCCCCCAAATCGCCCAGGGAACGCGCCATTAATTGCCTAATATGAAAATTACAAATAATACTTATTTTTGGATTCATTATCTACTCACATAAACTTATCAGTACACTAGGTTATCACCACCAAAGCATAGGAAGAATCAATGGTGAAATTGGTATTGCACAACAAAACTTACCACAATCTGACGATCATTATGACTGTAGGTCAGAGATCTTGTTACACTAGACTTACACACGATTCCACAATTTCCCACATTCGTTTGCTAAATGAAGTGCACTAGACAAACAAAATACAAGCGAGAACACGGCAATTGTTTAAAAAAACAATTTTCAGCTTAAACCAAACATGAACCGCCATGTTTGAAAAACGCAAAAGATAACCAAGTCCATTTCAGCCGCCAGAAAATTTGCCTAAGTGTTGAAATTGCCTTTAAATTGCATTCGCAAATTGCATTTGTTCCTAGGGGCAATTAGCCCAGGCGAGTTGAGTCAAACGTCAAACTGTTTAAATCGCCTGACCATGTTCGTCCGCATTTTTTTTGACCGGGCACACACAAAAACAGTACCAGCAGCATTCAGCTTGCAACGACTGAGTAGAAAAACTCTAGTAAGAGAATTGCGGAGAGAAAAACAGCATTTTTGGCAACGTATGCCCCGGCATCGTATGGCAACGCGTCCAATGTTATAAGGATAGGCAATGTTCGATTGGATTCGTCTTTTGACAGCTAAACGCGAATCCAATCGATCCAAAATGGAGTCTCCGCAGTACTCTTTCTAGAGTTTTTCTACGACTGAGTGCTCTCTCTTTTACCTAAGAGAAGAGACAACAGGCTTCTTGCTCTTCTTAATTTTCCCGACTAGGCCCTGCAGTAAATCTAAAGACAACAAGCGTTCATCGTTGCCAGATTCCTTCTGTATGCTTTTCGCAATTTCTGAAAATAATTGTACCTCGAAAATCGCACCTCAACCAATAATTTACAATGCATAAGCTGCATTTAAAAATTTAATTTAATTTGTATTCGTGTCTCTCTTAAAAGTAGACGTAACTATATCGTCATTCAGGACTTTTATTCAATTTGCATGAAATGTTGATGTGTATGAAAAGTAGCCAGAATAGATTCAGCAGAACTGTTTTCCATCCCGTTGGTAAATATAATGAACGCTCATGATTGGCAACACGACCAATCAGAAGCTGGTTCAATATTGAGGTTAGGACTGGATCAAATTGGCTACGCGATTGTCTTCTCTTCTCTTAGTCTTTTACGTAAACTGAATAAGTGAGAACCCAAGAAAAGGTTTTCGTCGTGGACTAGGCTCACATTAACCGTAGGATGTAACGCTCATTTGACAGGCGCAGGAACTGGATGATGTTGACGATGAGTTTTATGATATTATCAATGTCTTTTGACATGATTGACAAATTGCAGCTCTGTTCGAGAACTTCATTTTAGGCCAATTCAAAAAAATTCCTACTTGAAAGTGTGTTTTTTTTTAAATACGGTTTTCAAACCAAAGCTTTGAAAGTTATACCTTGACGTGGAAGAGCCGGTATATAAAAGGCTTACATATGTTGATGTCGGCCAAAAAATTGAATTTTTTTTATTCTTCTATCGTAAAGTATATTATGACAAATTTTTATAGAGATCGGAGCTGTAGACGCGAAGTTGTAGCGTTTTCATCTTGCTCTTTTACGGAGGCTTATACCTGAAACTTTAAACGCAATTATCCTGGAATCATGTGGAAAAACGTCTTTGAGGTGACTACGATTGCTGAAAAAGTTTTCAACCGATCACAACTTAATTTACCTGCCGTGTCCTTAAACGATTCCATTTTTTCGACAAAATTTTCATATTAATGTTATGAATTTTTTAATGTGTTTTTTTTTAGGGAAAAATAGTGGTTCTTTTAGAAAAATCGTTTAAAACAAAATTTAAAATATCTCGAGAACTACCACATTTCAGAAATTTTTTGTTATCAGCATTTTGGTTTAAAATGGCGTTTAAAATCATATTCAAAAAGAAAATAGTATTTTTGACTGCAAATAGTACGTGTTATAAAAATATGTCAAAAGTTGTTGTTAGGATAACTTTTTTATTCAAAGCTTCTTCATGATCCAAATACACTGAAAAAGTTTCTTTTAGGTCTTTAAAATGATAAACATTAGATTTTCGACATTTTATGGTGGGGTGACGCGAATAACTTTTAAAAACGTAATAATCAGTCGAATCAACTGTTTTTTTGGAACAAGATTCCAAATATTTCGAAAATTATCGCATTTTGGAAGAATGATACATTTTGATTTAAAATGATACTTAGAATTATATTCTACAATAAAATTAAAGTTTTGTTTGTCAATAAGTATGAAATTCAAAAACATGTATAAAGTTATTGTTGGAAAAACTTTTTTAACGATAAGTTCTCCGTCATACAATTACATTCAAAATGTTTCTTTTCTCTTTAGGTTTTTGTTGACAAAATAGTAAAAATTAGAAAAAATGGTTTTTTTTACAATTTAAATTTTTAACATCAATTTTTGTTTTTATGAAAAATGACACAACATTTTTTACAGTGTATATATTTTTCGTATAGAAATATTCATCCTCTGTGACTTATTCTCTGCAAGTTTTGCTGTATAAAATACAGTAGTCGAAAAAAATTGAAATTATGGCACGTAGAAATGTTTACGCCCTTTTGAAAAATTGCTCTTCCATCAATATAGTGCAATTTTCAGAAAAAATCATGGAGATTCATAAATCGAACACAACTTCAAAGTTTCGTTCGAATCGATGATAGTCATATTTTGTGTCAGCCTCATGAAATTCCTCAGCAGCTGCATCACCGTGCATAAAAAAAGTTAAAGCACTACCTACACCTATCCGCTCCGTTTCAGTGACGATTCATATTCTTTCATAGACTTCAAATACAAGCATTCACACTTAATCGGCACAGCACCGTGCCGGACATATGTTAATGTTAGCATTTGAAATATATGAAAGAATATTGGTATCCGTGCACGACACCGAACCGTCACTGAGTCGGCTCGAAAAGATGTAAATTTGGCTTAAAAGTGTTACGAAATCGAGTAGAGTCAGCACATAATTGGATTTCGTCATTCTAGTCGAAATTGCTCTACTGGTAATGAAAGAATATACCGAGTATTTAGCGCGCTACTATAAAATGCAAAATTTAATCTCTTGTCTATTTGCATTCTAAACGACCGCATTGCTGAAAGCGAAACTGCGAATTGCCTTTTATTATATTTTAGATGATGCGTTCCGAAAGTTGACACCATTCACGTTGTAAAAAAGTAAATTCGTTCCAAGCGACTTGTTGAACCGATCATAAACAATCATGAACTAGTTTGGTGTTTTATAGACACGAGTTCACAGCTTCGAGATGCAGGAAATTGCTACCACCAACTTTCAAATTGTTCACAAAAATTAGATATTGTATTAGTAACCACTATTATCATTACATGCTATTGAATATTTCGAGTTGTAAACATATCCTATATCCAATGAAAAATAAATATTTTTTACTTAATCATTAGAAGCGGGGGGATGCTAATAATAACAGGCTGATGTAGCAATCAACCAATTTGATGTTCCAGTAGAAATTTAGACTCCAACCGTTCATTAATCAACGATTGGCCAATGTCCCATTTTCGTATTCATCCTGTGCCGGCGAGGACAAAGGAACATTTGGTCTCAGCAACTTGACATTTATTCTTTCGGTTTGGGTCCACGTAATGGACTCACAAAGAGATAAATGCTATCATTAGGATTAGGGAATCCAAAATGACTCGAAAAAGTTTTATATCATTCTTCGTTTTATTGGATCACAATGGCACATAATGACCATTGCTATCGTCTGCAAGGAATGAGATACACCAAATCAATTAGACCCAAGAGGGGAGACATCCCACACAGCTTTTAAAAATGGTGGCTTCGCAAAAAGCTCATTATGAGCAGGATGAGGTAGCTTAACTTGTCGGAGAATACTATTTATAGTTTCTGGTGACTTTTAAGAAACACGGATAACCGATTCATCACAATTGCAACAAAAAAAAGTTGATTTTTTTATTTCATTTGGTTTATATTTGGGCGAGCTGAGCTTTTGTTGAGAACAATAACACTTGTTAACAAAAATCAATGCAATATCAATAGAGAACACTTGCCAAAAGGTATTAACTGATTGTATGTAATTGATTGGTGAACTTAATTTCGGTCGAAGATACATAATTCCGAAGAATTAGAGAATCAGTGTAGACATTGTTATCTTCTGACTGGGGACAGGCGTTCCAAGTACCCTAATACACGACACAGTTTGTATGATACCCTGATGCACCCTCCCTCCCGAGATAAATGAAAAACATTTATATCATAACAAGGCATATAATGAATGTAATGAATATAGTTCGAATAGTGAAAATAAAAAGTAACGAAATAAATTGACGGAATAAAATGAAATTTATGAATATAAAAGAAATACGATGAGCGATATTTATAATTGTGTGTGATGAAATATGATGTTAATTGTTTTCTAAGCTAAGTTTTCAATAAGACCCAAAAGGTCAATTGAAATATATTAAATAAATAAATAAAAAATGTGTTTATATTGCAAGAATTGAATTAGTATAATATAACAAATCCTGTAGATATAATGAATTTAACTGTCCACACCAAAAATAATGTATTTGTGGTGGAACTTAATTTTATTTGTTTAATTGTATTTGTGGTGGAACTTAATTTTACATTTATATTAATGCTCCAAATATGTGCATGAAACTAAACTTAAAATTACAAAAAAAATTTTTTTGTGTATATATAATGAATATATAGTATAAATTAAAAGCATCTAATTATAGTAATGGCCATTATACTGTATTGCAGGAATACTGAGCTGTAATTCATATTTTGCATGTAAGTATTACCCAAGCTGCAATGTAATATAAACACTGTATATAATGAAAATTATGATTTATAACAAGTAAATAAAAAATGCACATAATGAATATAATGCAATAAGATGAATAATATTAAAACAATTGACACAATGCACGTGCTGCTGAAAGAAAATTTTAATTAATGAAGAGAATATTTTAATCTTATCATTGCGCACCGTTTTTAGCCAATTTTATTTTGCCGCTATCTATCATATATTTGCAGGAAATCAGGGGGTGCGAAATAGGGACACAATAGGCGCTACTACTATGATAGGCACAACGCCTTATAAAACTGAAGACTGTTTCTCAAAAATTATCAAATTCTGTGACGCAATCAATACATAATGTAATATTTGTTTCAATAGGTCTGATTTCTCACGATCTAATTACATTCTAAAGAGACCATAAAACCCGAAAATATCGCTAACCGGCCCCGGGTTCTCCTAGTATTGCGGAAATCACTACTCCTGATTCTCTCCCAAATTAGTCAATTTCTCATCCCACATCGGCATCATTAGCAGGCTAATAAATCACAAAATATTATTAGGCACAAACGGGTACAATTCGCAAACACATTCTGATTCCCCGTGGAGGCACCAAACCAACTTTGACACTAATGACGGAAGAGTGTGGCTGTTTGCTGCTATGATACCGACCGTACCCGGAGAATACATGCCAGCAACTCCACACATAAGGTGTTGAGCGTATTTTGACAATTCCAACTATTTTAATAAATGTCTACTCATAAATAATACTCTAAACCCTGAATATATCAGCGGGTTTTACGATTAGCTCATAGTTTCAAATAAGTAGAAGTAGATGAAGGTTTGCTACCCCAGATCAAGCGGATGATAGCGATGGTGGTGAAACTATATATATGCTATTCTAGTTCCCGCTTAGCTCTGAAACAGTGGTTGCACCAAAGCGGGAAGCGATATTTTATAACAGAGTTTGCACCTGCTACTGCAACTGCTGAATGTTCCCTGCTATACGTAATGATCCGTGCTCTCGGTTTGAATAAATCAAGAATTGCTCGAATGGACCATTCAAACAGGAATACATCGGTAGTCGCTATCCAACGGGATGCATCCCAAGTGAACAATAAAATATATGTATACAGTAATGACCCGATTTCGCTAGCACCCGATTTTATGTTAACGGACGAATAATGGACACACTGAGTTCCTAAAAAGAAAATCAAAAATGGTCCGATTTTTTAAAGGTTTCGATACTGCAAGTCTGCACCTTGGAGCTGCAATATCCCGTCACTGCTGTTGTATATAGAGCACTAAGTTCATTAATGATATTGTTGAGCTGAAATAACAATCTCTATGGTTTGATGATTTGGTTGGATTTGTCCACTATATACCGATAGAGATTGCTCTTGATTATACATAAACACAGGTCTACAAATATCGGGGTCATGACAGTTGTTGGGAAGCTAAGGATCATTTCCGAAGAAATTTGCTATGTGTAATTCGAATCCCAGGTTACAATTGGCCCGATTTTTTTCGATTATTTCACCAAGTTATGGCTACTCAAAGTAACGAAATTACCATACACATTCTGCCACAGCGATATCTAAATATACGAATGGCTGGCGTCCAAAAGAAGATTACCAACATTTTTTCCGGAATTGATTTTTTACATTTTTTTAATAGTGTAGGGGAACCCGGGGCTAGTTGGCGGTTGGGGTAAGTTGGCGGAATCCCTTTTTCTCCGTTTCCATTAGACATATAGCGGTGCTTCTTCTTGTGTACCTCAAGTTATGTGAAACCCGTTATCCAATGTATTTTTGTTGTAAAACGATTTGTTTGGTGGAAGTTGTGGGTGATATTGTGTTTTCGAGCATGCCAAGCAAATTTTCGAAATTTTAAATACTTAGCATTATTTAGGATGAATTTCAATCTGTTTCCCGAATGATTCTACTTTTCGAGAGCGTGTGAAAGGGGCTTTTAGTATCCGTATAGATATTGCATCTATCCACAAACAAAAGTTATTTTTTAAATAGTTTTTTTTATAAATTACACTGATAATATAAATTCATAAATATAATGATATTGATTGTGCAATGCACGAATTCATTCGTCGTTTTCTGCAACGAAGTATTTTCATGCATTGTAAATAGTAGGTTTCGTTCATTTCATGAACAAGAATAGCCGCTTGCTGAACGAAAGCTTTCGTAAATTTTACACATTTAATGTACACTGCACGAATGTTATCGTTGATAACGACTTTATTTTTCGAGAATGAAACGAAAGGTTTTGCTTATTTTATTAAACGTTTGTGTATATTGCGAACCATTTCGTTGGTCGCACAAATTCATTTCGTTTATCTTAGAAAAAAATGCGTTTTTATTAGCCTCTTGTTTTCAGTCGATCTTTTGGGATCGCTGTTTGACAACATCGATTTTTTTTAATTAAAAAAATCGATGTGGCTAAATCGATTTTACTGTGGTACGAAGAAATAGCCGCTTAATAAACGAAAGTTTTCGTAAATTTTATTTATTTAGATTACATTCCACGTATGTTATCGTTGATAACGACATTATTTTTTGTGAATGAAACGAAATGTTTCGTTTATTTTAATAAACGTGTATGTATATTACAAACGATTTCGTTGGTCGCATTCGATCTTTTAGGATCGATGTTTGACAGCATCGATTTTTTCAATTAACGGGAATTCGATTCTATTCCAACCTGCTCATTATTGAGGACTAGAAAGATTATGATGTGAATGGCCGCTTGATGAACGAAAGTTTTCGTAAATTTTGCTTATTTAGTGTACATCGCATGAATGTCGTCGTTGAAAACGACATCATTTTTCGTGAATGAAACGAAATGTTTTATTTATTTTAGTAAACGTTTGTGTATATTACGAACGATTTCGTTGCTTACACGAATTTATTTCGTTCATCTAAGAGAATTTTTCGTATTTAATAGCATATTATTTTGAGATTGTTCCTGTAGAGAAAAACTCAAAATTATTCATACAAAACCAACGAGCAGTTCGCGATGGCTCAACAGAATCCGTACTACTCCGGAATCTGGATCAACAGGAAGCGGAAGAGGTTCAGTAAATCTTCCTGAAACCGGCGGACACGGATGCGGCTACTAAATATTTAGACCGAGACCGTCGTGATGATCGACAATTTTCTGACGTATAGCAACAATGACACCATATTCTACCTCTATTGAAGCTCTTTCGACGTTCACGGTTTGACGAATGGTGCTCGTAAATATAATAAAGATATTCGTATATAGCAGCGAACAATTCGTTTGCCGAATGAAGCTGTTTCGTAATAAGCCAACGAAAGTCGTTCCGTGGTTTTCACGAAAAACTCGCAATAAAAAATAAAAGTGTTTGAATAGAACTACGAACGATTCATTATATGTACGAAAAATTCGTATATTTCACGAAAATTTTCTATACGAAACCAATTCTAAGCGATTTACGAATATATTCTATCAGTGTATGCGGTTGGGGTAAGTTGGCGGTGCCGCACGCGGGGCAAGTTGGCGGTACTATTTACAGTGCAAAAAAGTCATCACAAATTTTTATTTCTTGAATTCACTCCAAAGTAAGAAAATCTTTTTCTTGTGTATCTTGCCAATGTAGGAGACATTTATTCCGGCCGATTACATGAAGAATTTCGAAAATTTGCTTTTGAATAGGGAGTACGCGTCAAATTCAAAATGTTGGGGTAATAAAGCTGAAATATAATAGCAAATGTCGGTTAATATACAGTTTTCTCGAAAAGACATTCAGCACGTTCCAAAAGGACCCTTGAAGTAATTGAATCTCCATTTGATTGCTTAGTTTTTGGCGTATCCACACATACCGCCAACTTACCCCGGGGCCGGGGTAAGTTGGCGGGTTTTCCGCGTCACATATTTTTGTCTCTAAAAATGGATACAATGCATCAAACACTTTAAAAAAGATCGGAGATGTTGCCAACAGTCTGCTCTTTCATGCCGCGTGTTCTATTTTGCAAGATCTACCTACATCAAAGCGGTAAAAATTTAAAACTGAAAACACCGCCAACTAGCCCCGGTCTCCCCTACTGTCCATTGTGAAATTTGAAAATTATATTCTGTTTTTTGGTTGTTGTTCGGCTGTGTCTGAACTAAAAGTCCTAGAGATCTGAATTTTTAATTTGCAAGTATCTCAAACATTAAACTAAATAATAGATTTTTTGCAGAATTTTTCGTAGATCAGTTTTTTCGAAAAAAAATTATCCAGATATGAAAAAAAAAAGTTTATTATTATGTTGGTCTGTAAAAGATTCTGAGAAGCAGGGATAACTTCTCGACTAGCATAAAAATAAATTATGTGGTTTTTGAGGTCGCTGATTACGATTCTGATAACAGAATTTGAAAATTCAAAATGGCGGCTACACAATGGCAACTATTTATTACGAAATTTGCGAATTTTGTTGCAATGAGCATAAAACTTGGTTTACAAGAGTTTTTGGGGTCGCTGATTACGATTCTGATGTCAGAATTCAAAAATTCAAAATGGCGCCTACAAAATGGCAATCTGTTTTTTACGAAATTGGCAAATTTTATTTTTTTTAATTTCGATTATAGAGGTTTTAACCCTAAGGTCATTCGCCTCTCCGGGTTAGAAAAATCTCTTATGAAAAATTTATAACCCTATATGCGGGTTCGGGACTCGAACCCAGGTGCACTGCGTACAAGGCAATCGATTTACCAACTACGCTACGCCCACCCTCGCAAATTTTGTTACAGTTAGTATAAAACACGATTCACGGAGGGTTTTTGGCTCACTGATTTCGATTTTGATTTTATAATTACTAAATTCGACGACGCTCAGCTTTGCTTCGCCGATTTCTATACGAGAAGATGTTCTGTGCACTCTTGTTATCTTCATAAAAGGTATAATTAAAATTATTGCTTTGCTTATTCGCCCTACTTACATCAGCGCATTTATAGTCAAACTCCCCTTTTTTATTTTCGAATTGGTATCTTATCTCGCACAAATTCAATTTGAATTTTAGCGCCTCTCGGTACTTTAGTTCCCACGTTTGCCACCAGCGACGCCCCAGTTTTTGCGCATATAGAAGAGATTGCAGCGAGCACTTTTGTACAGTACTTCAAATGTAGTTACCATAGTAGATCCGCCATTTTTAATTTTGCAGTACTGACGTCAGAACCGTGACCCCAAAAACCTCCTTAGAAGACATTTTATGCCAATTTAAAAAAAACCTGGTTTAATCCACCTAGTGGTGCAATTGTGCCTTTATCATTTGTCTAAACTACGATTCCATGGCTGGTTATGTTCAATACAATGGTGGAAATGTAAATTACATATTCAGTATGATTTGCACAATGGATCGACAGCCATGATCTTGAGATACTATTTGTCGACACTGAATCATCACTTGAAACCAGCGGTGGATCAAGAAGAAAGATCCGGGAGGATCCTGCCCAAAAATTTTCAACTTGTTAATAAATTTTAAACGAGTTTTAATTTTAAAGTAGCAACCCCTTCTTGCATACTCCTACCTATACCCTTAAAAGTCAAAAAATTGACGATTTTTAGAGTGATTGCATAACCTATATGAGAAAAGCAAAAACATTTGCCTAAAAAAGTCGCCATATTTGACCCGCTATCACAAAATTGGCAGTTATAACGTCACCATCGTGATCAGCGACTCAAAAAACCCCTTAGAAGACGTTTTATTCCAATATAAAAAACATTAAATTTAGCCAAGCACAGTCGCCATATTGGATCCGCCATTTTGAATTTTACATTTTCGACGTCAGAATCAGAATCAGCTACCCCGAAACCCCCTTGTAAGACGTTTTAGGCCAATATAAAAAACATGAAATTTAGCCAAGCAAATTCGCTATATTGGATCCGCCATTCTGAATTTTACATTTCCGATGTCAGAATCAGTATCAGCGACCCCGAAAACCCCCTTGTATGACGTCTTAGGCCAATATAAAAAACATTAAATTTAGCCAAGCACAGTCGCCATTTTGGATACGCTATTTTGAATTTTACATTTTCGACGTCAGAATCAGAATCAGCTACCCCGAAACCCCCTTGTAAGACGTTTTAGGCCAATATAAAAAACATGAAATTTAGCCAAGCAAATTCGCTATATTGGATCCGCCATTCTGAATTTTACATTTCCGATGTCAGAATCAGTATCAGCGACCCCGAAAACCCCCTTGTATGACGTCTTAGGCCAATATAAAAAAACATTAAATTTAGCCAAGCACAGTCGCCATTTTGGATACGCTATTTTGAATTTTACATTTTCGACGTCAGAATCAGAATCAGCGACCCCGAAAACCTATATAAATATAAAAATAACAGTCTTAACAATGAAAAAATTCGCGTTGCAAAGGGTTAATCAGAACTCCTTTTCTTGTGGGACATATTCAGAAAGACAAATATTTTTTCTTCTTTTTGGAGCTAACGTTAATCCGGCGCTAGCTTAGTTCTATCACTAAGTTAGTGTCGGATTCCGACGAGACGCAAATTCCACAACTAATTTATGTTATTCATGATTATAAAAAAATGATGTAGTTGGAACCCTGAAGCTCTGCCTTTTCTTTTTCTTTGTTTTGCTCTCAAGCAGAGACGGATCCAGAAAAATTTTTTGGAGGGGGTCCGAAATTTCGATTTTGAAATTTTCATTGTACAATACGTAATATATTATTAACCTAATTTAATTAAAATCAGTTACGGTGGTCGAATCTGGTTTAGACTGATTATGGGTTTAGAATGAATTAAAATAAAAACTATTTCTAAATTTCCCCACCAGCTAAAAATTTTCGGGAGGGGTGGTCCGGACCCCCAGGACCCTTCCTCTGGATCCGCCACTGCTCCCAAGCCCTGTTTGTTGGGAAGATTCGATTAAAGATTCCCATTTTCACCTAAAAGATGTAATTTTAAAAAAAAATTACGAAACTTTGGTTTTAAACTATGAAGTCCCGTTCCAATTTTTTTCAAAAATCTTTTCACATTGATGTAGTTGGAATCCGAATCCTTGCCATCTTTTTATTTGTTTTGCTCCCAAACTTAGTTCGATGGGATTTTTTTTTGCAATCATAGGGCATTACAGTAGGGGAGACTGAGGAGACTTGATCCCCGGGGAGACTTGATCCCATCATTGTAACTCAAAGGCGGATCAGAATACATTAATCGAATATACTAGAAAGTTGCGCAGCTTTATCTAAACATAAGTTTCTTCAACACAAAAAAAATAAATTGGACATGTGTTACCGATTTTTTACCGATTCAAAGAAAAAAATCTCAGAAGAACTGAAGAAGATTTATTTTCTAAATTTTCAAACTTTTATACAATTGATAAAATCACCCACTACATACTATATTTTTGCATACAGAATTATAGGAGAATGTCAATTATATGAATACGTTATGTTTGAGCTGATTTTTTTGTTCAACTATACTTGTACTAAAGTTTGCTGAAATAGATGCTATGGGTTCACTTGATCCCTTCAAATTCGTGGAGATTTGATCCCCTTCGCTATGCTTCATACACACCACTGAAAATAACCGAATTCACACCAGAACAATTGAAGTCATTGTTGCCATAAAATAACAAAAAATACTGTCAAAAATGAACGCTTCATCGTACAGAAACTTAACTGTAGTTGTTTACTATAGTATACGTAGCAACCATGCATTCCAAATTTGACGTTCCTCAACCATAATAACGACAGCTTTCAAATAATTGCACAGAGATTTGGGGATTTCGTAAAAAAAATGAGAGATGCGTAATATGTGAGAGATGCGTAATATGTAGTAACAGAAATAGTAATATGTAATCACAACAATTTAATCAATACCACAATACATTTATAACATTGAATGGGGTTAGGTACCTATTTTTGTCCTATTAGGGAGGGTACCACATTATTTCATTATTAATTTTATTATTTCAGCTTCTTTGCCTTGTTATTAGGAGTCATTTTTTGTTTCGATTATAGAGGTTTTAGCCTTAACGTTATTCGCTCTTATTAAGAGCCAATATAATAACAAAATTGTCTTGAGAATGGTGAAAATCTTCTGTTTGAGCGCAGCAAAAACTCTAATCGAGTACCCCAATTATCGCAACACCATTTGAGCCAATCCGTTGAGCAAAGATGGCAGACGCTGCTCTAACCAAAGGCTTCAGATGGGTAGGATGATAATAAAAAAGGGTAAAAATAGGCTTATTACCCTACACGCTCTTTTAAACACGTTTTCAAAAAATAATCAAGTGTCCCCAAATTAGGGATCGAGTTTCCACTAATCAAAGAATTTTCCAGTTTTTTGTTGTTTTCCAAAAATGCTCATAGCTCATGTCCAGTATAATATTTCCATGTAATTTTTTTATGATTATCAGTCAACCCTAGAAACAATATAAAACTACAAAAAATACATAGTTTTTGTATCATTCAACGGAGTAGGATTGAAAAATAAAATAGGGGATCAAGTCTCCTCAGTCTCCCCTAAACTTTTCGATTTTCGAATCATTTTTTCAAAAATGTCTAAGTCCATGGAACTAAAAAAAATTTTAAATTTGTTTTTAGCGGTTTTAGTTTTTTTTGACACTAGATGCTGATATTTTATGCTATTTTTAGACATATTTCGACAGAAAAAAGTTTCGATTTTCTACATTTTATGTACTCCTCCCTTTGTATTGTTTCTTATATTATGAAATCAATATTCAAACGCCGCACGCCCTTAATGATGTCCGATTGAGTTAAAAACTTTTTTTTAAATTTACATTATAGAGGTTTTAACCTAAAGGTCATTCGCCTCTTCGGGTTAGAAAAATCTCTTATGAAAAATGTATAACCCTATGTGCAGGGTCGGGACTCGCTGCGTACAAGGCAATCGATTTACCAACTACGCTACGCCTACCCCCTACAGCTAAAAACTTGCATAGATTACTTTTTCGATGCAATAAGCATTTTATGTAAGAGTTTATGCGATAATTTAAGATGACCATTTTCATTGATATCTACCTTGTAGAACCACCCTAGTTCTCCATACAAACTTTGGGTTTAATTTGTGAAGCCCCGTTCCATTTTTTCAAAAATTTCTTCACCAGGGGTTTCCTGGCACCGTGAACTTTCGCCATTTTTTTCGTTCTGCTCCACGATCGTATGTTAAACAGTGTTATTAGTTAGCACTTTGTGATCAACAATTAGCAGGATCTGCTTGAAAGTTTTGACAAAATCGGAATAAAAAGTCGAAAAAAACTGCATAAAACAGATTTCAGTATACTGACATACCATTTCTGGCAGATGTTTTGAAACCAGATATTTTATTACAAAACTCTAGGGGCCCAAGAGTTTTGAAATAAAATATCGTGTTTGAAAACATCTGCCAGAAATTGTCTTTCGATTTTTTTCTGGTTACGTACTTGCTTGCAGACATTCCCATCACTTAGTGAGGCATACACTTCTTTTAAAGCAAACCCCAGGAGGTCTAGCCAAAAAATTCCTGCTAATTTCAAGCTAAATTCACTGAGACAGTGCTACCGATTTCGTTAAAGGGTTGTTTCTCATTAAAATAATATATTTGACGCTTGCTCAACCGAATCATAAATTTATTTTCCAGGTTATATCTGGTCAGAATGACGCTCGGCTTCGGTTTGATTTATACGCAGAAACAAACAAAAATTCAATCAGTTTAAAAACAGTTAGTGTTCAAATATTTGTGAAAATCTTTCCATTTCCGTTACTCTACAATCCATTGCAAAAACTTCCCTTAAACCTATAAAAATTTCTATTATAGTTTCTTGAAATACAGTAGGATTCCGTTTTTGGCAACAATTTTTTTTTTCAGTTGCCAGAGCTGGAACCGTGCCAAAAATGGAACCTTACCTAAAAAGCTTTTATTTTCAATTTGTGACATCATAAATGTTACAAGAACATTAATTATATAAGAATACGTGAAATGGAATGAAATAATAGAAAAAAATCAACAAATTTAACTTTATTCGCTATGCCCGCCCCCATTAAATATAGTAAATATGACTCCTATGTTTGGAAATAAAGTCAAAAGCGATATCCATTACTACAACAAAATGATTATTGAGCATTTTTCAAAGGATTTACTATGAACAAAAATAATGTTACCAAAAACGAAACCCGTTTGTTGCCAAAAACGGAACCTTTTTGTTGCCAAAAATGGAGCATGCCAAAAACGGAAGTGCCAAAAACGGAATCTTACTGTACAACCTCTTCAAAAATTCAGTAGTGTTACGTTCTCCACAATGTTAATTCAAAATGACAAAAAATGCATATTTTTGTAAAACAAGTATTCAGCTAAGTAGTTACTTTTACCAGCACTTTCGAATCATGCTTATCAAATGGATCGAGTTATATTCTTCTTTTCAAGATTATTCAAGATTTTATAGGGTTTAAGCCGAGGTGCAACTGACCACATTTTAACTACACGCATTCTAACAATATTTCTTTTATCACACACACCACCAGAGTACATTTGAGCACGGTTTAACGAATTTCAGCTTAATTCATTCAATCTGAGAATGAGCGAACAAACTACACCGCTACTTTCTTCCACCAGAATACACATATTTGATTGTAATTTCTCAAGTAATTACTGCAAATCAATGTAAAATTTTCCAGAAGCCGCTGAATTCAATATTGCATTCCGATTCATGCCCTCGAATGTCTTCAATTAAGCCATTCCCCAAACGGCACCTTCGTAAATAGCCGCAATATTGTTCAGTGCAGCTAGCAGCCCACCAATTGCATGTGCTCTAAGTTCCACCAAACTAACTATTCTACTGTACGACGAAATTCAAATTGTCAATGAATGAATCAACGCCGTCTTTTAGCGGAGAAACTTTGCAGAACTATTTTATCCAACTGACTGCAGGCTGTGGAATTCCGCAAACGCAAGAGCCTGCTCGAGACCGTTCGACAGGCTTTCCAGAATACCGGCACAGCAGTACTAAATTTCAGGAAACAAATACTCCAAAGGAAATGCACTCAGGTGGAGCACCCAGTCATACTTCCGCAAAAGTGCAGAAATCAAGAGATGGTGAAGATGAGGTAGCACCGGCGATGAATACTAGTGCTTGTAACCAAGGGTTATGGCTGATTTCTGTATCACACAGCGCGCATAGGAAATTCTTCGTGCACAGACATTTGGCGTAATAAAATCTTCATCTTTACGGTGAAATTTTGAAGAATAAATGTAGGATGCGATGACGGCCAACTTTCAGCTGGAATTTTGTATAGCTTTCCATTTCCATCTTGATGCTTTTCGGACTATATTCCAACTCCAACACAACCTTCTTCTGATCAAAGTTCGGTAATTAAAGTTTTGACAGCCATATTTTAGAGTGCTTTTCTCATTTATTATTTAAACACTATATCAACGAGAAAATAGCATACTAGTGGTATAAACATCATTTCCACAGAGCGAAGATGATTTTATTTTTTTTGTAACTAGTAACTCGAGTTCGAAACGTTGCTAACCCGCCTCGAACCACATTTGTAACTTGCTTTGAATTCTAAAACTGGCACGACAAATAGCCTTGCAGTTAAAATGGATACATATACATAAATCCATGATTGCTTACATCCGTAAATTTATCGGCAGGTTACGTGCCTTTGTTAACTTGCACAGTATATCTCACGAAACTGTCAATGCTTTGATCAACGGCGAACAAATTGAAAAAGAGATCGATCACCAAATCCCTTATCGTAGAATGGTGTAAGCAATGCTGTATGAGTACAAATTCTGGGCAAAGCGCACTATAAAATCGAAAACTCGAATAAAATACTTAAAGGGATTAATTGGCCATATACATATTTGTAGAATTCACTTCGATCCATTACTGAAATATCTAAATCTCTTCCTTATACTAAAATGTTCAGTCAACCAAATAGTGTTAAAAATGGAGGGCCGAGTGTCATATACCATTCGATTCAGTTCGTCGAGATCGGAAAATGTCTGTGTGTGTATGTATGTATGAACCGATTTTCACAAACTTAGTTTCATCTGAAAGATATAACGCTCCCATAAGCTGCTATTGAATTTTTAGTTGATCCGACTTCCGGTTCCGGAGTTACGGGTTGAAGAGTGCGGTAGCACAGCAAATTCCCATACAAACTGGTGCAACCATGATGTCCAAATGATGTAAAACATATTAAAATGGGTGCAACATTAGTCTAGTTTGCGGGTCTGGATCACTAATGATCAATCAATGCAGCTTTTTACAAACCTGATTTCAAATGAAAGATACAGTAATCCAATTGCCTGCTTATGAATTTAATTCGGTTCTGATTCTTGGTGCCGGACTTACAGCTTGGTTAGTAAGGTTACACTGGAATTTTCCATATAAACCGTTACAATCGTAATACCACACACTCTTAGAAAAAATGAAAATTACATTTGACGTAAACAACGCAACGACGTATTTTTTTGTCCGATAATAGGATTTTACATGCTATGATATCTAAAATTGAATATTGTGACTTTTTTGATGTAAAACTCAGACTGAATGCCCTAGAAAAAGCCGAACATCTCACATTTTTACATGTAATAAAATGTAAATGTATGTGAATTGGGACGCTCCTTTTATGTGCATCTGGCAAGATGTAAAATTACATGATTTTTTTTTTTGCTGTACAGTGGCTAAAAACTATTGAATGACCAAATTATATCTAATCGCAGATCTAGGTCACTGATTGCCAATAAAACATTCTTTGGATATATTGTCCACTATCGACGATTCCGGAAGTCCCGGATTCCTGGAATATTCCACAATTAAAGCCACATCGGTTCATTTCCACAATTATATTGAACATAACCAGCTAATGCATCATAGTTTGGATAAATGAGAAAAGGCACATTCGTACCACTAGGTCGATTAAAACAGGTTTTTTTCCTTGAAAGTTCTCACCTTGAATTTTTGACGGTAGGTAGGTAGGTAGCTTGGAACAAAATTTTATCCAAATCGAAGATGGGGTTTTTTGGTAAATCGACTTTAAATCATTTAAAATCGTTTTTTGTTTCGGTGTAGGAGTCGATGAAGAATTGTTTCAATATTTTGTTAAAAAATTTGACTCATCTTATGAAAATCACTCCAACATTATTTTTTTGTAGGATTTGTCATTTTTAGACTATAGCCAGTAAAAAACATGGTAAAAATGTTTGATTCTTTTCAAAAGACAGTTTAGATCATTTTTGAAAGAACAAAGTATGCAAAGTGGTTTTGTGACAATGTTCCCATGTACAGAAAGATTCATTAAAATCTGAGAGGGTGCTGCCAACATTTGTACGAGTTGGTGCGAAATTCGTCTATACTGATGATTTTGCTTAGTTTTTTACTTTCAGTTGAGCTGGTGGACCGCATCGGAGTAAATTCTTAATATTTTTATGTTCTCAAGTGGATTTTGCAAATAGGACATTGTACTATGTTAGACGTATAACAAGTATTTCATAAAAATATGGCTACATACCATTACAAAAATTCACTTTTCCCTGTTTCCGCATATAATACATTAAAAAATTAATAAAAATATTAAAATTAATAAAATTAAAAAAACTAAGAATAGGAATAAAGCGAAAAAATAAATTAAAATAAATCAATTAATAAAACATGCAAAATGAATAATATGAATGAAATTATTCATTCCATGCCCAACTTTTTTCTAGCACATATGTATAGGGCTCCAAAACTATTTTTCCTTAAAAATGCTTGCTTAAGTGAAGAACTATGAAAAACCTGTTTTAATCAAGATTGATGGTTCTCTAGCAGTGCTAGTAGCTGCTCAGTTTCCGATCCTCAGGATACATCTCCTGAAAAGTTTTCAACAGTTCCGTTTGGCGGAAAAGGTAGTCTAAATTACTGAAATTTATCAGTTCAAAAATATTTTAAGATAACGAAGATATATCAAAATATAATTTTACGCCGATAACTGAAAATGTCTCTGGCAGCACTGCTCCAATGGAATTCATTCAAAACAATTGCAATAACATCCTTGTAGCGCTCAAATAAAGTGATAGTCATAGTAATTAGCATTACTTGATTTTAAGGATATCTTGTTTAACCCCAAAGTTATTGCTGCTTGAAAACTATATACAACTATATATACACGGGAATCCTAATTCCATATTTATCACTTTCAGCCACGTGTTTTAAGTTGTTCTACAAAACGAAACGTTCGGCTTGGGCTAACGTGTTGAATGATATCAATACCACATTACTGAAGATAGATAACCTCCTTGAGCCTAACCTGCATCTTCACTTTCAGCAGGTATTCCACTCCACGAAAACTCGGTAGAATTTAACAGAATTGAAAATCGACGACAGCCGCGTTAGGTCGAAACAGTTTTCAGTATTTCAGTATTTTCTATTAAAAACATAATGTTTATTCTTCAAAAAAATGTGAATGAATATTGGAGAAGGGGCCCTGGTCAGCCGTACGACGCAACTTAGTCGAGATGCTCTTCCGGATCCTTGTGGTCAACTGTTTTGTATCTTTAGCCCGCCAATTATTTTTGTACACTAGGGCACTGAGGGAGCCGAAAAAATCCTCAATGGGACGGAACTGGAACAAGTTGGTCGATTTCCTTTCTTTCGGCACGTACGGTATCTTTTTCTTCTCAAGATACTCCAGCGTCTTTTGGCGTAATGGGAAGACGTCTTGTCCGGCCAGAAGACATACTTCCCATCCACATGGTGCTCCTTTAAGAATGGCAGAAAAATTTTATCAAGACACTCCTCCTGGTACACTTGTTGATTGATGGTCAGACCGCTCGGCTTGAACCACAGCTTTGAAATCCCTCTGTTCGATATGGCGATGTACAGTATAACGTTTTTTTTTTAATTTATGCTTAAACTTATATTTTACTTCGGTGGGTGTGGCCGACTTGTCGCTGGAATAGTAACTGTCATTTCCTGAAATGTTGGTCATAGAGAGCGGAAAGTAACTTTCGTCGTCCAGCACAAACGACGTCCCGCGGTAGTTCTTCTTCACCTACCGACACTGCGATTTCACGATTGCTATCTGCTCGCCCGTGTACTCGGGGGACCGAGTCTTCTTCCGACAGATGATGTCCTCCATCATGAGAGTTCGGTAAATCAAGGAATGAGAGCAGTGATATTTTCGGCCGGCATCACGCAAACTCATTCCGTCTTTGTTGTCGAACAGCTTTTTCAACGCTTCCTTTTTCTTCTCCGTCATTATCTTTGCCGGACGGCCGCTACCGGCCTTCCGCTCCACGCTGAGGGATACCAGGATTCTATAAACTGTACTCACGGGCACGTTTTCGTCTAGAAAGTGGTCTACCGTAAACTTTTTTTCCACGATGATCATGCGTTTCGTATAACCGTACAACACGCGGAGTGCTTGCTGTTTCGACGCTATCTTCGATTGAACTGACAGTACCCGAGCGAAAAGAAACATGCCACCGATTTCTAGGGAGTCCAGAGAGCAATTCTCTTGGAGAGAAAAAAATTACGTTCTTTACTTTAGTTACAGAAAGGTATTGAAATTATTCTCATTTTTTTTTGAACACCCGTTAAATCGAGAGATTGCTAGTTATTGTTCACTTGGTTCGATTGTATGTCTGATGTGGTCTCAGAGTACAGTTGAAACAAACGAGTACTCTTTGTGGCGATGCGTCAACCCCACTGATGCCACAAGTGCAGATTTATCTGGAAAGGTACAGATTTTTTAAGAGTTTTTGGTAGAGATTCTGTACAGTACAGATTTTTGTAAAAATTTTGTAAAAAAGTATAGATTGGTACATATTTTTGCCTTTCTCATATAGAAAGGTTATGCAATCACTCTGAAAAACGTCAACCTAATCCCGGGCCGGAGGGCCGAGTGTCATATCCCATTCGACTCAGTTCGTCGAGATCGGAAAAAGTCTGTATGTGTGTGTGTATGTATGTATGTGTGTGTATGTGTGTGTATGTGTGTGTGTGTGTATGTATGTGCGTATGTGTCAAATAATGTCACTCATTTTTCTCAGAGATGGCTGGACCGATTTGCCCAAACTTAGTCTCAAATGAAAGGTGCAACATCGGCTGCTATTGATTTTTGGATCGATCGGAATTCTGGTTCCGGAATTACGGGTTTCAGAGTGCGGCCATACAGAAATTTCTCATATAAACTATAGGAAAAATTAAAAATAGAATTTTTATTTTTGATGCTAAATGTGTTCAAGGTGCATGAAACGTCGAGATTTGATGCAAACTCGAAAAAAAAATTGACTACGATTCACTTTTTTGGATTTTGGCACATTTTTGCCTTTCTCATATAGAAAGGTTATGCAATCACTCTGAAAAACGTCAACCTAATCCCGGCCCGGAGGGCCGAGTGTCATATCCCAATCGACTCAGTTCGTCGAGTTCGGAAAAAGTCTGTATGTGTGTGTGTGTATGTATGCATGTGTGTGTATGTGTGTGTGTGTATGTATGTGCGTATGTGTCAAATAATGTCACTCATTTTTCTCAGAGATGGCTGGAACGATTTGCCCAAACTTGAAAGGTGCAACCTTCCCATCAGCTGCTATTGAATTTTGGATCGATCGGAATTCTGGTTCCGGAATTACGGGTTTCAGAGTGCGGCCACACAGAAATTTCTCATATAAACTATAGGAAAAATTAAAAATAGAATTTTTATTTTTGATGCTAAATGTCTTCAAGGTGCATGGAACGTCGAGATTTGATGCAAACTCGAAAAAAAAATTTGACTACGATTCACTTTTTTGGATTTTGGCACATTTTGCCTTTCTCATATAGAAAGGTTATGCAATCACTCTGAAAAACGTCAACCTAATCCCGGTCAAATTTTTTTTCGACTCGCGTAAGGTTTCTGGATTTTAACAGGGGCGTAGTTGATGATTTACGGAGAGGGGTTACACCCCCCCTCTACTGTTCGCGCCCCTCCTTTAAAAATCTCCTTAAATCACCCCTCAGACCACCACCCCATCCAGCCCTCATACCCCTCCCTTTCAACCCCATCATCTTTAAACCACCACTATATCACAAAGCATACCAATTTAAGCTGGGGAGTCGTGGGTTCATGGGACTTTCGCCCTCTTCACATACCCACCCCCGCATGACAAAATGAGTTAGCAAGCAGATAACATTGATCTAATGCTGATTAGGCTAATGGAGTATGATATTTTTTTGTTTCAAGTGTTTCACCGTCGACACGTAGCTCATCAAGTTCGTGGCTGGCATGCCATTGTGTATAAGTGCAAAGTGTACTAAGAATGTAATGGACATTTCCACGATTATGTTGAACATAAAAAGCCTCCGTGCCATAGTTTAGAGAAATGAGAAACGCACAATTGCACCGCTAGGTGGATTTAAACAGGTTTTTTACATGACAGCAGAATAAAATAATTTAGCCCTGCGATGCATCCCAGCATTCAGCAGATAAACGTTGAGTTAGACCGCTGACAGAGTGATGGCGGGAGTCTGAGGTGGAGCTGGTACTGACTGAACTTGAACTGAAGCTGTCATTAGAATACTATATTCGAGAAGCCTGCTTCCAGCGGGTCAAGGGGATGATGTCTGAGTGAAAGCCGAGCAAATCTCGGATTGCCAACGTTTGCTCTAACAAGCTCCATTTGATTTGCTGCAAGCAAGTTTCTCGTATTCTATTGAGATTTTCAGCTCCATCTCAGCTTCTCGCCGCCACTCTGTAAGCGGACCTAGGTTGCAAACAGAGTGGCGGCGAGAATTTGAACTGGAGCTAATATTGACATTACCCAGTCAAACTCATCCGAAATTCTGACTGGTTCTTACATAATTCCAGCTCAAATTAAGAAAGAGTCGGATTTTCTGGTTTTATTTCCCCAAATGAACAAAATGTGTTAAAAATGATTTTTGAAAACAACCTTATTATTGTTAGGGTACAGAATCTGGTACAGACTTTTCTATAGAAGAGTACAGATAGGAAAGATTTTTCAACTCCCGGTATAGATTTAATTGTGGCAACACTTGTCAACCCTGTCTCATTTGCACTCCTCATTTGCGTTCTCTCAAATTTGGCGAGATTTAGAAACGGATTTTGCCCTTTTTCGAGACAGCTACTCAAAAAACGTGCAAGAGTGATATTGGACTGATTCTGCTGATTTTGTGCCGAAAGACATGAACCCAGCGCACTGCCATGAACTCCTACCGAAACTTATTGGACCGGGAAGAAGGGCTAATTTTGAAGAAACGAAGGACGGAGACAGTGGAAAAACTAACAATACCGAAAAACTATCCGGAACGACTGTACAGGCTGTGTTGGAGGGCGTTAACTGCAAACATCGAACATTTTATTCTAATTTAACCGTCGTAACCGCTGAAATAAATGCATAATTGATCTACTGTAAAACTTTGGTTTAATTTCGATAACTATAGTCAATTTACTAATCACACTAAAATGGAACAATAATAATCGACTCGCCCATTATAGAGCGTTGGAATGTACAGACTTTGGGATGTGCGAGCGCCCCACTCTTTCAGTGTCGCTAGAAGCATTTGGAAGACATCAAACATCTATCTTTCTCTGGCTCAAAATGTATGGTTTTTGTTGCTCCGATCTGTTTTTATGAACCGCTGTGCACAGCCTTCTCACATGTTTCAACATCGTAACTGGAAATTGGCTATTTGCTAAAGGGGGAATATAGTGCGTCTCCCCAATGACTTTTTTATACCCCGCAGTCTGTCATTCTGATTTCGCTTGGCATTACATTCTTTTCTTCACTAGTCTTGGTTCTCATACTTCCGTGATTATCATAAAAAATCCACCATACATTGGAGCCCGTGGCTTACTGGCACTACCCAATGGATCACAACGAACTAAGGGAAGTTTGATCCCACTTGTGCATATAAATTACCATATTATCCATTATCATGAAAGCTTTTTGCCCACGATGGTCGTACAGAATACAATGCGACGGCTACCGTTAGTGGATGGAAAGCTTTAGCTTGAACTATAACAGGGCCAGATAAAATGTGCAACGCAAATGATCTAGTTTTGACACACAGTTTTTCCTAAGCCCTAGTGCGCTCACCATCGTGGACCACCGCCACACACTTTGTTGAAATGCAAAATGAGAACGATAAATTATTACCTCAACGAGTGCGGCAAAGAACTGAGTGCAGTTTTACCAATGTTTCAGGTGTAACTGTGTACCCAACCAAAGTAGAACACTACATTAAGCTTTTCGTTTAAACGACCTGGCGGGCAAAAACTCATTTTGCATGAATTTCATGTTATCATATTTGCATTAAAATCATTTTCCCGGAAAAAAATCGCTGAGCGATAAAATAGAGCTGCTCTCGAATAAAAATATTAGTTAGTTTCAATATTTAGCTTACGTTGTCGAAATGAGCTTTAAATTTCTTGCACTATAATTATCTATGAAACGGATTCCAATTTGGTTCACATACTCAGTGAAATCCATTGTGGTTTTCATAGCAATTTGACAATGAAATATTCTAAATTTAACTCTAGCACTTCCCAAGGAGAAGATTGGATTAAATCAATTTTGTGTATAAAGGACAAAATACCTAAACCTGTAGTATATCAAGTGTTTCGACTTTTATTCATCAGTATCTGGCAGACCGTGTTGGCCACCAGACGCTACTTGGGTTCACATGCAAAGAACTTGTTGCAAATGATGTGCAGCAAGCACAATAAGTAAAGTTTTTGCGTTTCGGTTTTGTGTCATCAGTATTTGGTAGATCAACTTAGCTACCAGATAGACACCCAATTCAAGACGATACACTAGAAACCTTGAATTTTAATTTGTTTCGCTATCGCGATTTGTAGAGGGCGTAACTCAGAAATTCGTACGTGTGGGCGTAGCGTAGTTAGAAAATCGATTGCCTTGTACGCAGTGCACCTGGGTTCGAGTCCCGACCCCCATCATAGGCTTAGAAATTTTTCATAAGAAATTGTTCTAACCCGAAGAGGCTAATGACCTTAAGGTTAAAACCTCTATAATCGAAACAAAAAAAATCGTCAAACGATATTTTTCAAAAGCCATCCAGAGGTGTATACTGGCAGAACAAACTGATTCGTTACTCGTGTTACTAGTATATAAGCTAAGATCAACCGTTTTGTCATAGATTGCGTGAGTGCTTATACGCAACCGCTATGGCTTTGTCTTTGAGCTTGTCATCTGTCAACATTAATTAATGCACATCGTCAGCAATTTTCTCTAAAAACGTGCATTTCTACTTCGATAACAGGGTTTACTTTTTGCCAGGAAAACGGAGTATTTGTGAGAACAAATGTTCCTTTAAGCATAAAAGTCACCAGGATGTGACCGGCTATGTTGTATGGACAACAGTTACCTTGATCGAGTCATCTTTAATTAAACAAATCTTTTATGATTCCATTGATGGTTCTAAATGACTGTACAAAATTTTTGGTCAATTATCCGCCTCCCTGCATTGCGTTTGAAATGTGTATGGAAATGTTAATGTGGAAAACCTACTTACTCGCATTTTTCTTTTTACGGCCCATAGCTTCCAATAAAATATTCAATCAACTTAGAAAGTTCTCAATAACTTTGCCACAGTGCTAGAATGATACAACTATTCAAAATTCAATGGTTTGAATTAAATACAAAATATCAATATGTAGTTTTACTAACACTGCCGTTGTATCAATATAAGACTGAATATCGAATTTAATATCAGAACATACAACATAGAATATTTTTACCTCAATCAATTAATGTACGGATCCTGGAAAATTGCAGAAGTTTGGCTAAAATTTTTCTTGTCAATAATAATGTTTGTTGCACAGATCGTATGTGACAAAATCATTAAAGCGGCCATGCCGACTGTGCAGCGTACAAAATGAAGATGATTCAAAATTGGAAGGCAACCAAATTATTCATTCAATGAAGAATATAATCAACAAAATATTTCGAATCTTGAATAAGGAAGAAACGTGGACAACCGTACCGACCGTTTTAATTTGATGGAAGTTTGATCAATCATTGGGAGTAACTTGGCTAAGAGGGTCACTGCTTCAGTCCTCTCCTGGAATGGAGCAGTGGCTAATGAGCCTTGGTTATAGCACCTTCACTCGCAAATAATATTTATATGTTATTTTGAGAAAAAAAAGTTCGATTATGTATTTTTAACTTGCTTCTGCAAAAATTGAAAACAGTGTATGGCTGAATGATCCAATTAATGTTCTATAACTAAGTTATGATCATATTTTCTTAGGGGATGCATTTTACCCCATCTTCCTCTAATTTTTTTGAGAAAGTTTGAATGTTTGATAAATGTCTTACCAAACGACCTGCGCACCGAATAGGGCAATAAAGTTAGTTTACATTCGTGCTTCGCTCTGTCGCTGCCGCGTTGTAAGCACATCTCGATTTAATTAAATTGGAGTGGTCCGGACTGTACCCAAGTGATATGGTGAAGGTCCATGAATTGCGTTTATATGTCCTGGCTTTATTGAGATCTGATTTCATGCTGACTATTAGGGTAAAGGGTCTAATACGCCCCCCTTAAAACCTTAAGTAAAAATAGTTATATTTCAACGTTGAGCACGATGATATCCGCTGCAACTAGTCTAATTTATTGCTATATTAATTAAAAAATAGTTCCTACTTGATTTTTTGTTAAAAGCATGCAAATAAGAATATTATTCTGGTTTCTTCTCTTACCCAGTGCAAAATGTCCCAGTTACAGTGAAATATGTCCCACAACAAAAGGATTGTATGCCACACAGCAGTCGGATAATAGGATTATAATCGAATTATTGAAATTTTTGTCGTGCTAAAAAAGGGAATTTTTATATTCTGTTAAGTTACTCGAAAGAGTTCTACAAAATCCTACTCTTTCCAATTGGTTGAAATGCTTACAGAAAACTAGTGAGAGCTTGCATCGAAATGGCTCTTTTGAAACTTTTACTTATATTGTTGTTTTGCGGAATTTCAAAAACGTCAAACTAACTTAGTACGTCGGCTTCATGAAATTATACTGTTATGAGTCATTTTTACGTTTCAAATAATTCTGGGGTTCTAGCAATAGAAGGTGGGCATTTTCCCGCGGTGGATCGTATTATACCCTTTGACCCTACTTATATTTTTCAAAATTCATGACCGGAAGCTGCAATTTAGTTGCGATTAGTGATATGATACCTTGAAAACATTTCTCAGAGAAAAGATTCAACGGATCATGGCATACGGTCACACGCTCTACACTGCCCATGATCTCATATTTGTCCCGTTTTCTGTGAGATTTCCTATCTTTATGGGACTGATTTGCGATCATGGGCAGTACACAGTTTTGAACGAATTCCTGCCTGTCAATTAACATTGTCAGCTTCTGGGGCTTCCGTAGCGGACCAACGATGATTCCTAGCTCCCTCGAAAATTCTCGAATGTTTACCGAAAAAATGGCGCACAAGGATGAAAACGGCTATACAAGCAGTTGTACGCTACATTTCATTCCGATAGCTGACTCGAACAAATCTTCTATAATTTCGAAATAATCACGAATATTACAAGCTTTTCTTTTTTTCGGTTTCTTAGCCGAAGGTGCCACACAAAATGTAAACATCACTGCAGCTCATCAATCTTTACTGAACGCCTCAGTAGCCAACACGCCAAATATCGCCATTTTGTAAATAATAGGAAAAGTACAGAATGTTAAAATATACGAAAATTTTAAACAGTCAATAAAGAATAAAATCCGTACAAGGGAAATAAAAGACGTTGGACGTGCTCGTTTTCGGCAAGTAAAGTTTAAAGTTTTAAAATTCTTTACATTTTTCAGCACTCCGACAAAATGGTCGGCGATAAAATAATTTGCTCTTTTGCCGGACTTGGACGTCTTATTAAATGACATACCCTTATAAGCCCTCTAGACAAACATTTGTTTCTGCGTTGATGGATATCGGCGACTGGAGGAAAATTAATGCACGGACTTATTTTTTTCGTTCCTTCGTAACACTTCTTATTGGTTTATTTTAACGTGGAATTAATGTGAAAGAATAAGTCATTATATAGGCAGTAAATAAGTACAATTAATTATTCTATGCATGTCATTAACTGGTCAGTGCCCTTTATTTTACGGTTTTCTTGGCAAAAATTACCGATGGATTTGTAATATTGGCAGTTGATGAAATTTCAATTTTACGATTTTTCTTTTGTAAATTTTACCAAACTTCGTTATTTAGTGATGAGTAAGTGCATACAATCTATGTTATTAACAGAATAAATACAATCTTTGAAATTATGCGTACGTTATTAAAAATTAAAATTGATTAAAGTCTCGCAAAAACCCACTAAAAATTTTATTCTGTGCAAAATTCTTTTTTGAGAAACTTGTGACTGAAAAGACCTTTGAGATCCAAAACGATAATCTTAAACAACATCCTCTAGAAAAGCGAAAACGAAAAGGTGAAAACAGAAAAGAATGGAAAGACTAGAAAGCGCATTGTAATCAATTAGCCATTCTTTAAACAATGGGATTGAACCAAAAATTTCATAACTTTCTGAAACAATGGTTTCTTAACCCTAGAACGTTGCACTGGGGTAAAAATGTACCCCACGCCTTCTTTGGAGCCATGTAAAGACGAGAATTCGGCATTTTTCGACCTGGAACCCTAACCAAAATTCAATTTAGAGTTCCTAGTAAGAGTAGGAAAAGGTGGTATAGCCAGTTCGCTTATAGCCTTCGTAGAAGCAGGCGTCAAAGTTGGCGTGGGGTACTTTTGTACCCCAGTGCACAGTTGCCGTTAGTGTTTCGCCAGGTTTCGTGCTGTCGGTGGAAATGTGGTTCGTGACAATACCAGTTTTAACACTGGTTGCTTTACTACGTAAGTAACAATTAGCATTATAAATTCGTTTTTAATCATTTATTCAATTAATTTAATTTTGAAGCGGAACAAAAAATCGTTCTCATTTTTGCTGATTTTTGTTGTTGTATTGTTTATTTTTTATAGTTTTTCAAAGCAATGGCTCGCAAGTATAATTTGCGCAAAATTACTGCTGTAACAGTAACGTTGCGTGTTACCAATGTATTACTGGCCAGAAAAAAAAAATTTCATTTCAATTTCACCCCATTTCGTGGTATTTTCCAAAACCCGATTTTTTAACTTTCACTCTTCCAAATAATTGCACTTTTTTTTAAATATCAAAATTCCATTTAAAAGTTGAAAGAATGGTCTAGAAACGCAATTTTGAAAATTCGCAAAGTTGTAGTAATGTTTATGAAAAAAGTAAAAACTGCGATTTATTCAGTTTTTATTTTGTTCAAACTAAATTAATGTATCATTGATTCAATAAATTCCGTATTTTCACTTACACTACTGTTTTCGCAATTAAAAACGAAGAAAATTATGTATTATACATTTCCTTTGCTTGCAATTTTGCCTGCGAAAATTGCGATCAAACGCGTGGTGTATATTTTTACCCCAGTGCAACGTACTAAGGTGGAAAACGCAAGTGCAACGTTCTAGGGTTAAATTTGTACATTCATTTACTTTATTTTAGTCTCTTTTTTATTTCGTACAATATAGACTTTTTTGAGTTGATGGATTTATTTCATTCGGCACTCTTTTTATTCATTTTGTTCATTTGAGTTCATTTCATCTGTTTAATTCATTTTCTTCATTTGGATTCATTTATATCAGTTTATTAATTTTGTTGTATTTCATTCATAAAATTTATTTTATTTTTTTATTTAGGGAAATGTGTTCGGTTGTCGGCACACTTTTGTTTTGACTCACAACATTACTTCAATTGCACAATATATGGGAATAAGCATACCAATCGAATACTAGAGGCCTTAGCTAATGACTTATGAAAGAAATTAATTCATTCTGTCAACTTGAAAAAATTTATAAGCAATTTATTAAAGTGATAATTTTTACCATTTTGGTAAATGTGGTCGGTTGTCGGCACCCTAAGAAAATTTACTAAAAATAGAAAAATATGAATGAAAATCATCAAGATTCAAAGGCAAAGGGAAATTTATTCATTTCAACAACCATCAAAGGCATTTTGAACATCATTCTTCATCAGAACCACAATCTGTGTAAGTGAAAAACTCGTGCGAATATTACGCACTGCTAATGCACTGACGGATCGCATTCACTGCAATTGAGTGAGTTTCAGGCAGCCCATTTTTGACCAAAACTTCAGACAAATCAGATAGAAGCCAAAGGAGGAGGGGGCTACAGGATAACCCCGTTACACCCTCCCCCAATCTATTACTTGTGGCAATCTGGTATATACAGTGCGACCCAGCGGTTAAAACACGACCAGGTGGGTTTTCTATATGTAAATGTAAAACGCTAAACCGGAAATCGTATTCCTGGGTTTCAGAATGGTTCACAAAGATCGATTTCTGGTATCTATTCGTAAAATCAGTTCCAAGAATACTCATTTTGATTAGGTTATTGAGAACTCAGCATTTTCCATAAAAAATGGGGTGCCGACAACCGACCATGTTTGGGTGCCGAGAACCGATTTTAGTAACCTTTTTGAAAACTAATCAAAAAAATTGTGGCGAACTTTTCGGTGCCATTCAATGTAGAATCACAAAATAGAATAAAATCACATCGTAAATATTCAATGCGCATACTTTTTCGATCGATTTACTTTTTTCTATAACACTAAGCAAATCATCATAAAAAACTTTTAAGTAGAGTTTCACTTGTTCAAAAAATATATTGGTTGTAGAACAGAACATTCCAGTCTGTTTGCTTCAGCAATCGGCACAAAAAGATCGTGCTAATATAACACATAAATATTTATCAGAATGTTCATGTCTTCTTTCTGTCAAAAGTTACGTAGGGGTGCCGACAACCGACCATGACCGGCAACCTACCACGTTCCCCTACTGTTTTCGTTTTATGCATTTTACGCATTTTACTTATTTTTTTCAGCTCATGCATTTTATTCAGTTTTTTTTTAATTTTCATGATTTGAATATTTTTTCAATCACTCAGTTTATTCGTTTCATCCAAATAATTTATTTGACACAAACTCATTTATTATGTTAATTTTCTGCTCGAACGGGACAACACGTCGATTGAAACACAAAGTGTGTTTTAGTTTTAGGAATTTGCGTCAAGCCGGCGCTAATCTATTCCGTCAAAAAGTTAGTGTCGGATTCTGATGAGACGAAGTCGAAGCAACTATTTTGTTTATTTCATTCATTCTACCAATTTTAATAATTTAAACCATATTATTTTTTCTTTATTTTATTTAGTTTATTTGTTTTATTTATTTCAATTATTTTATTCGTCTTTTTATTTTATGTCTTTTATTTATTTTATGTATATCATTTGTTTTTATTAATATTAAAACTTTTTTAAATTGTCTAATATTTCACTCAATGAGATGAACTAATTTGATTAATTTATTCTATTATTTTGATTTATATTAATCATTCTACTCGTTTTATGGATTTGATACCTTTTTATCCAATTTTTCCATTTTTTTTAATTTCATTTATTTTAATAATTTTCTATAGCTTATTAATTTTATTCAAGGTATTATTCGTTCACCACTGGTTGGGTGCCTGCTTCGCATGAATACTGCGAACTAATGAATGATCCCAGTAATGTGTAAAAAATGTGTCATCTCACTGTTAGGTGGTTTTAGTCGGTTTTTACTTGTACACATAGCTTTTATAGTTGTTTTGTAATCGTGCGCTGAGTTTTGAAAAAAAGGGTTTTGGTAAAATGGGCTAGAAATAAATCAACCTAATGAAAACATGCAGGATAATTTTTCAATTGAGGGGGCTTTCTGCTCAGAAAATAGTGGAATTTTTCGTGAAAAATAGCATTTCCATCATTTTATGTGTTCAAAACCCTCTTAATTGAAAAATTATCTCAAAAACTCAACGCAGCGGTTAGGTATTTTTTACATAGAATGTGTATACAAAGTTTGAAATAAATCGATTTAGTAGTTTTTGAATGACTGTTAACACTGAAAATCGTGTTTTTCCAGAGTCATTCTACAAAAACTTTCGTCACCGAGTCGCTTGTCAATACTTTTTCATAAAAATTTTCGCTTCACATAAATTTCCAAAAAAATCGGGAAAAAGTGTTTTTTTATTACATTGAAACCCTTATCCTATTCTTAACCATACCTCACATATCGCGTTAGCGAAAGTAAATTTCGATTTTCACGCATTTTCAGGAGATATATTATTTTCTATTTATTTGTTTCAATAATTTCAAACGACACTATACTTTTGACAATATCTTTTCGAACGAGTGGTTTCCAATTCGAAATGCGTCATCTTGGCTACCTCGCCCTTATCTACTTTATAATCCCAAGGAGGTCTAATACTTTAAACCGAACTGGACCATGCTGAAAAATGGCCCTTCCCAACCTACTGCGGGTTTCTTTTTCTGCTAATGATGGAATCATAGAAAAAACCTCCCAAAAAATTATTTCACTGAGCTAAAAAGTGCACTCAACCACAATCACCTTCAAGGACGGCCAAGTTCTCACTTCAGTGTGTAGTACCATTGAAGTGTCGACCAAGCAAAACGGTGAAATTAATGCTCGCAAAAAAACTTTATTCCCTCCACTTCAACTTCCGCATTTTTTCCTGCTGAAAAAACTAAATGGTTCAAATTAATTTTTCTTCCCCGCTACATTACCGGAACACGAACACTGAGAAAGCAGGAAAAACGTTATTTGAGTTGGCAGCCGTGAATTCCTCGTTTTTTCCTGAGCTTTGTTCAACATTAGCAGGTGCGAAACGAAAATAATCTTGACCGTCAGCTCGTTTTTAATTACTATCCAGCATAAAGGCAGTTCCAAGTTGTAGATCTGACTCGAGATGCAAAATGGAGTAGAAAATCACGTATCTTGATTATTGAGCTGAGGTAATTTAGTGTGAAGCTAGCGGAAGAAAGAGATAAGCAGAACATTTTTTTTGTGAAACCTCGCTTGCAATCATGGAATTGTAATAAGGGAGATTGTGGGTACTAAGGGTAGTATTATTCACTCGGTAAATGTATCTCTTAGCGAACTCAACCGCAATCATCTCTTCCAACCGCCCGACGATTTACTACCCGTCGATGATGACCAATACACCGGCTCGCAATATTTTATTAAATTTGCGATATAATTTTGCGCGTAGGAAATTCATAAAATAAATTTGAAATCTACTGGTGGTAAATAAAAATTTTTAATGCTAATGCCAATCAGTTCTTGCATTTGGTCAGATGGCATTACTTTTTGTTTGACTACCAACGATCGCTTTGGATTAGCTTCGCAACTTTTGAGAACAAATCAAAGCTACAACTGCTCTAACATGACTCAGTCTTTTCACCTACCAAAATCTCCAACTAACCACCGCCATTCAGTAGGCGCAAATCCAGTGGAGTATGCCCGTTCTTTAAAAATACCTACAGAAGCATATTGTCAGATATCTTAGTGATGAAAAACGCATGAGGCACATCCGCAATAAGGAACGTGTGTGCTTATCACCCTAGGTACATACAAAAATATTTTGACGGGACGCGTGGCTGCAACTTTTTTAAAAACTTTGATGAATCAGATACAGAAATCTAGTAAAATGTAACGTATCTAAACGCAATTATAAGAAGAGAAAAAACTACAATTCTCACGGTATCATATACAGTGGAGACCCGTTTTTATCAGCTCCTTAGTGAATTTTGGGCTGATAAAACAGTGATATTGACGAAATCGGGACATATGTTTTTCTTTCCTTTGCATGAACAGAGGCTCTTATAATATTCTTCCTTAGTCCCTAGATATAGCCTCATAACCCTTTCTGATTATTTAGTTTAAATAAAATTTTAATTAGACCCCCTTAAGGGGGTCTAATTAAAATTTTATTTTTGCATATTTTGGATCTCTAAGATAAAAAAATATGCTCAAGAAAAGATTTACTTGAATCCAACTTGATTTGTTTGCTAGAGCCCATTAAACTACTATTAATTTTCGTATGGTGCTGACAAAATCGGGTAAAAAAGCTGACCAAAGCGGTGGTAGACAAAATCAGAGGCTGATAAAATGGGGGCTAAAAAATCGGGTCTTCTTTATAGTTATTTAAATAACCTTAAGATATAAAACCCCTTTCAAATGACCACCTCTTTTAAATGTCATCCACATTGATGTTATTCCTGGCGGTTATTATCAATTTTCGATGTCTACTGACCACCCCATTTCAAATGACATCCATATTGACGATACTTACTGTTTTGTTACAACCGGAAATCGCCATCTTGGATTTCAAAATTTCTCTAGTGGTCAATTGCCGATGTCTGCTGACCATCCCTTTAGAAATGACAACCATCAGGTGGTTCTTACTATTTTGTGGTAACAGGAAGTCGCCATGTTGGATTTCTAAATGGCGGTAATCGTTAATTTTCGATGTGTGCTAACCAGCCCCTTTCAAATGACACCCATATTGATGGTGGTTCTCGCTATTTTATGATAACCGGAAGTCGCCATCTTGGATTCCGAAATGGCGGTAATCGTCAATTTCTGATGTCCGCTGATCATCCCTTTCAAATGACATCCATATTGATGACGGTTCTAACTATTTTGTGGGAACCGGAAGTCGCCACCTTGGATTTCAAAATGGCTCCAATCATCAATTCCCAATGTCTGCTTTCACAAGACATCCATATTAATGGAGGTTCCCTTTATTTGGTGGTGGCAGGATGAGGCCATTTTGGATTTCAGAATACCGCTAATCGTCAATTTTCGATGTCTGCTGACCACCCCCTTTCAAATGACACTCATATTGATGGTTGTTCTCACCATTTTGTGGTAACCGGAAGTCGCCATCTTGGATTTCAAAATGGCGGCAATCGTCAATTTACGTTGACTTCTGACCACTTGCTTTTTCAAATGACATCCATATTGGTGGTTGTCACTGATTTGTGGCGACCGCAAGTCGCCATTTTGAATCTTGGATCTCAAAATGGCGGTAATCGTCAATTTTCGATGTTACCTGACCTGTACGGATCCTATATCTCACGATTCCTACCCACATGTCAGAATAAGAAATATTCTGAACGCCTGGTATGAACCAATGTATTATTTTCTTAGCGTAAAAATTGGTTAATATTCTATAACTTGTTCTGAAAATTTTGTCGAACCATTTTTACGCCAATTAATAACTGAACAACTTTTGCCTTTTAAGAAAAACCTGATTGACAAAGCTGCATCATTCTGCAACATGAGGTCAAACTATGTTTATGTATCCGTCATACAACGTAAAACTTTCGGTACAGTTATTGCTCATTTTGGGCCACTCAAAATTATTTCATGTTCTTTTCACAAATAAAACCGAGTTTTCTGTTGTAGCTTCGGTTTGTTTACTACCCTCGATTTTTTTTCGAGACATTTTCATTATTTTCCTTCGCTGAAAAAATATCTTTTGAGTATGTTTCAATATATTTTCTCGCCATTTAACGTGAAGTTAAAGTTCAAACTTAACGAAAACTAACAAAATCCGAAAATGATCATTGAAGGGTAAATAAGAAGTAACACCCTCGAAGGCCGGCTGCTCGGAGTTCAAGTTGGTCGTTTAAAATTCTCGGAAATTGATCGCGAGCAAAGTGCGCAAGATCAGAATTGTCTACCGATACATACTTCATTATCTTTTTTCCTGTGATACGGAGGTAGTCTCGGTTTCCACCAAAAGCTGTCGAGCTAACATCCCATTTCTTCCTTGGTAGAACAGCATAAGACGTGGCATGTGTCGTTATTGAATGAAGCTAATAGCTCAGTAAAACACTCACAGTAAGAAATTATTGCGACACATTCAACAGGGCATAACTTTTTTACCATTGGATAAAAATCAAGCAAATTTTGCACACTTTCTCATTGATGTGTATTGTTTACATGCTGTCAAACTCGAAGCCGTGTTTTTCGATTCAACGAAAATGGAGGTGAACCAAAGCGAGTCGAGAGAACAAATTCTTTTCAAACACCTGGAATTTCCTGACCTATCGCACCGGCAGTTGGGAAAAATGTTGAACATTCACCATTCAACCGTCTCTAGAGTGTTGAAGCGGTTCCAGGAGCGGTTAACGTTGGACCACGGCAAAGGAGCTGGAAGAAAACCGGGACCGGAGAACAAAAAGACGGAGGGAAAGGTGAAGCGGATGATTAAAGCAAATCCCAACGTCTCAAGCTGTGATTTAGCTAAAAAGATCGGCATGTCGCAGAGCTACGTGCAGAATGCAAAAAAGAGAGCTGGACTACATACATACAAGGTACGGAACTTCCCAAACCGCGATGAGCGGCAACAATCGACGGCTAAAACTCGGGCACGAAAGCTCTACGAGAAGCTACTAACAAAATATGGCTGCTGTGTGACGGATGACGAAACGTATATGAAAGCCGATTTTAAGCAAATTCCGGGGTTGGAGTTTTTCACCGGCAAGAGCAAGTTCTATGTCGACGACAAATTTAAGAAGAAGAAAATGTCGAAGTTCGCCTCCAAATATCTCATTTGGCAGGCCATCTGCTCTTGCGGACTGAGGAGTGAGCCTTTCGCGACAAAGGGCACAGTAAATGGCGAGATCTACAAATCTGAGTGCCTCGAGAAGCGCCTTTTGCCGTTCTTGCAGCAGCACGACGAAGCTCCGCTATTTTGGCCAGATTTGGCATCATGCCACTATACTAAAAGTGTCCTGGATTGGTATAAGGCCAATTCTGTCCATTTTGTTCCAAAGGACATGAATCCGCCAAACTGTCCGGAGCTGCGCCTGGTGGAGCAGTACTGGGAAATGATGAAGCGGGAACTTCGGAAGAGCAAGAAGACAGTCAAAGACGAGAAGGACATGTGAGCACCCGAAAATAAAAGTTGGAAGAACAGAACATGCTTCGTAAAACCCGTTTCAATTATATTAGAATGTAAAAGTCGTATATAAACTTCAAGCGTAAAAATCGCACAGGAGTTCTTGGGTGAAAGGGTCGCATAATAAGAACCTCCAGGACAAAAATGTAGCCGGTTTATACAAAGTATTTGTTTTAAACGACTTTTACCGTTGAAAGCAAGTTTATGCGGATTTTACAAAGTAAGAATCGTTCGTCACTGTTGTGTGCAACTTCTTTAATTTTGAATTTGAACATTACTACCCAGAAACGAATAGTTGTTTAAACAAAAAAGTTTAATTTGACTAACAACATTAGATGTTACTGAGTATAATTTAAACGATTGATATGAAAATTAGTTTAAACCAATTTCCCATATTTACTCTGTATCGTGGAATTAGTCGACAATGGAGTGTTAACCACATTATCAACATAATAGTTAATATTTATTAGCACTACTTTAGTAAAGGAATGTTCATATTAATGTACCCTGTTCAATTGGCAATATGGTGTTTACTTTTGTTTGGCAATTTTTGTTTTCTCTTTGCTGCTTTTAGGCTCTTCCAGCTGAAAGATTTAGCAAACAATTGCTTGATGCTGTGACAATCAACAAAAGTTTTAAAATAGCCAAGGTACAAATCAACAAATTCAATATTACTACTTATCTGAGATTGGACCAATTAAAGAAAAGGCGCACTTGTGCCCCAATAATATATGTCTATTTACTACTCAACCGTGACGATTGATACTTACTTTGTAAAATCCGTATAACATTTACTTCCACACTAAAAGTCGGATAAAAGAAACTACTCTGTAAAACCCGGCAATTTTTTTGTCCGGTTCTTATACTGAAGGTCCTCACTTGCCGACTTTTGCGGGTGCGAACTTTTTATACGAGTTTTACATTCAAGAACCCCTGTGCGATTTTTATGCTTAAAGTTTATATACGACTTTTACATTCTAATATAATTGAAATGGGTTTTACGAAGCATGTTCTGTTCTTCCGACTTTTATTTTCGGGCGCTCATGTTAAGAGAATGGAAAAAACTGAGAAACTGGTACCGGATGACACTGTAAAGACTTTGATGGAGGGCATCAAGCGAAAATGCGTTCAATTTTACACTCAAGGCTCCATCCATTAACTTTTCTTTTGATTTTTGAAGTAAATATATGTATAAAACTACCCTAAAATTTTGGTTTGATTTTAAATATTATATGAAAATTGACATTTTCGGTGTCGCAATAATTTCGTGTTCGCCCTTTAATTTTGTTGGTTCATTTGGTACATTTTCACTTCTTCGGCCAATCACGAATTACAACTACGGACAGTCTACCTAAGCTAATCTAAGTAAAATTGATTCAGAAAACACTTCTTTAGCTTAAAGAAATTCTTTCAAAAATTGTTAATTAGTGATATTGTCAGTGTTTATATACCACTCTTAGGGTAGCATATAAATGTTTTTTTATGGAAAATAACGTGTGCTTTTCTCAATATTTTTGCTCTTTGAATAATACCAAAATTTTTACCAAAATGGTCAATTGTGATGATTATTACATGCAAATATTTTTTCGATAATGTCGAAATTCGATTTTATTTTATTGTAATAAATCATTATTAATTCACTAAAACTGTGGATATCGCGATACATAGTTTCAAGTAACTTTCCTCGGCAGGATACTGTACCTTGACGTGGTCCGGGGACTAAAACAGCATTACAGTGATTACATCGAAAAGAAACTACGACTTCTTGCTTTTTAGTTATGCTATATTGTGATCAAATTCAGTACTTTACTATGCGACCTTTATTACCAACTTGGACATGGTCGAAATAATGTTCAAAGTGGGATTAGGGCCAATTTCTCTCTAGAGGTGCCCTGGGTTTGACGATGAGCCCTGGTTTGTGGCTATTTTAAACACGACGTGTTCCATGCCAAGACTCCCGATGATGAAAGTATACCAGATGATCTTTGACAATCCACGCATATCTACGTTCCGATCTTCTAAACATTAGAATACTCCGGCAATAGAGTGAGCCATCTAGCATTTATAAATTTACAAACGCGATCTCAAACGTAAACTTACATATGCCCGTGTTCGCTCGACCGTCCATCGCTCACGTCCTAAAGTCTCTACCATTGCTCCAAGAACCAATAAAAATAAGGCCCACACACTGAAAATTAAGTATCCTACTATCCGCGCGATCATTCATAACCACACACGAATATGTAAATGGCCACACAGTTACGAAATCGAATACTCGAAATATATTTATACACAAACGCTTGAGCTCTTTGCGATCATCCACGCACACCTACGCTCACGATCTCGCAAACTTGATAAAACCACAGTGCTAAAGTGAATTTTACAGCACCTATAAATTGACATCACATAATCACAAAATACTTAATATTAAACCTTATGAAGACACATATTATTTTTATTTCTAAACAGCCAACAGTAGTACTGTTCAATTCACCTTTTCATAACATTCTGCAGCGTAACTATTCGTCAAGTATATATCAATTCCTAAATCCTGCCCCAACCCACACCTTGATCCTCTTCCATGGCGTTTTTATGGTCCGCATAGACCATTCAGCCATTACCCCTCCTATCATCGGGATCTGAGTTGTGCTCTTACTGCCCCACCAAACGTTGTAAATTAAAATGAGAAATGAATATCGCTATAGTTTCCAGTTACTTGTGAGGGTGGTGCGGGCTGGACATTTAGTAAAAGCAGAAGCTTAAATATCTATTATTTGCCTATAAATCGGCTTGGGGCTTCATCGAACGAAAAACTGTCTTTGACCACTCTAGGGAACCTTTCATTCATACGAATTTAAAAATGCCTTCATCATGGTTGATACCTTCCAGTTTTGCAGAATTTCTTGCGATCATATACCTACTTAGTACGCCATGTCATCTTAAGAAAATGTAATTTAAATTGATGTACGTATTTGCCAAAATTCGTTTCCATTCCGTTTGCGTAATTATCATAGACTGAGTCACTTCCTCAAGTATACCATATGGAGTGGTAACTCTCTTCAGAGAATCGAGGCATTCCAGCAGCATTATCCATCTCATTCTGCTTCGGGAAGGTTCTTATCTGCCACCCACAATACACATAAAAGTCATTCCTTACCCTACTAAGGAGTGCGACTTGAAGTAGAGCGGCATGGATAAACTATCATTTTCACGACTCACTTAAAATGTCTGCAACGCAGCATGGCTCCTTCAACGCTGCTAACAGATAATGGAACAGTGCGCCCTCAATTCCGCCTGGAAGACAAACGAATTTGTTTTGCTTCATTTCAAAATCACTGAAATCATATAATCCCCTCCAATAGACATTATCAGCGACCCCAACAAGGGTTCAACATGTTCCGGACCGAGTTTCGGAAACCGAGAGAAGGGGTTTTGGCAGTTGCTTTTCACTGGTCGGGTTTCGGTCCGATGATTGCAGAAGCTGCTATAGTTAGACGGGAAAGTGGAAATTAATTTTCTGCTACTCTCTACGAGCAAAGCGTAGTCAGAAAGCACTTTAGAGAAATTCGAGATGACGATGTCGGGTAGTGGGATGGATAAGAGTTCCACTATTTTTGTTTTGACTTCATCGTGCTGGTACAATGCGGCCACCGGCTGTGAGGAAGATAATTTTTGTAACTGTCAGTGCTTCATCGGGAGAGAGTGTTCAACAGTTTGCGATTTGATACTAGTTGAAATTTTATGAACTATGAGTCATGCGAAGTAGATTTTCGGGAGTTATTTTTTATTGCAGCTTGTGCATATAAAATTATGCTCGGATTAGTGCAACAATCCCGAAAATTCATAATCCTGAATGACCATCAAAAGGTTTTAGGATTTTACCTCAATTATGGTAATTGCTGAAAAACAACCGATCTAATCCATCTAACCGCAGCTAAAGAGTGCCCAATAGGTCACGTTTTCATGTCTTTGACGGATCTACGGACGTTGTCCCAAATCGTCCCTTTTAATAACGTTTACAGTAAGTACACTATCCCAACAATGCATTCGCCAATCGATCTTTTTTTTATTATTATTATATTGTAACATTAAATTTTTTTATATTGTGGCCAATAGGGACTAATAGGTTTGAAATATTTTTTTTTATTATTAAGAACCATAATACTCCGCCTCGATCCAACAATTGAACGATATTAGTACCTACAAAATTCCTGATATGGTGGGAATTAATTATCAAACCAAATTTATTTTCAATACCCGGAATTTTTCGTGCTTAAAATTTGTATGCATTGGCAGGAAATGCAACTTCTTTCATCAATGGAGAAACACTAGACAAAGTTTTGAGAATATTCCACAAATTGAGATGTTTTAACACTAATGTTTATGTACACGTGTAACACCAGATCAGCTTACCTCTTGATAGTCAACATAACAATAGAATTTCTCCGCCCAACGGTAGCTAATAAATTCGTTTACTGACTTAAATTGCGGTACGAGCACTGGCTGTTGTCAAACCGGAGAAAAGGTTACCATAATCAAACACCTGAAACAGGCTGACCCAATTAAAAGTTTCCCATTCGCGCACCAGGCAGTAGCTCGATCAAGGCAGCGCTGCCGCAAGAGACCGATTCTGGTAAACTTATCCCTTCCGTCGTTCCTAAATTCAAGGGCTCTCTTTCTCTCCAGCCATGCAGATGCTTTCCCTCTCAACCAGTTCCTCTTTCCGGTAAAAAGTTATCAATTAAATTTCTGCTGGTAAAATGCAGATATATTTACCTCCGTTTGTTTCCGTTTTCACGGATTAGTTTCGAGGGAGCGAAAATTCAGCTCACCCTGAAAAAGAGAAAATAGTTCTCCGATGTACAAAAAAAACTACTGTGCCTCAAGGGTGAAAGCCAATCGACACGGAATCCGGCATCACTTGAATTGCTGGAAATGCAAAGTCTGCCCACGGTAACATGGTGGCAATTGTATACAACTCGTGTTAGATATGTATCTGAAGAAAAGGACTTTTTCTTAGATCGTATTTCAATGACCCAATGATTCTTTAGTTATGTCGCATGAACTAAAGATGCATCATAATATATTAAGAATGAAATATATATTGGAACTTTTAAAACCTTTAAAAAGCAATTCCAACAAACTACACAAGTTTATTGAGAGTTTCATGATGTATTAGAAAATATAGGTTCAAAGTCTGAAATGATTTATGATGTTGTTGAAATGATTATACCAGATTGTATTGCCCCGCATATTTTGCAAGTAACCACATCAAAACAAATTAGTTACACAGAATCAATTAAATTTATATTTGGCAAAGCTCAAGCCTTCCAAGTACTCAGTTTTCACGCTGTTTCATCCAAACAGCTAATAATAGATTTATTTCCCTGTGATTCCCATTTCAGCACCTTAACAAACGCCTTCAAGCAACAGCGTAGATTTATGCAAATGCAGTATTCCAATTTCCAAACGCAAATGTATCAACCCAGCCCACAATCCACCAGACAAACTACCCAGACATGGAATCACCGTCTGAAAGTGTCACGTTGCACAGCATTCCGTTCAACTTTTCTATTAATCTCATTCCCGGCAGCTCTTTCTATTCCGTTTCATCGCGTGTACTCATCCTGCTTTCGACTCTTGAGCTTAATCATGATTCGCGAAGCATTTTCCTATTAGCATCCAGTCAAGGCTCATTTGCCCACTCGATTGCACTGTAGAAGTACAGTGTAGCTTGCGGCTGCATGTGACCAAATCCGGGATGTTTTTCCTTCTTCTTTGCATTTCTGAGGGGGAGGAAACACGCTGTTTTTGTTGCTTACGTACCGGATAATTAAATTTTTCTTTGGTCAACGATGTTTCTTTCGCTCTGCCACTACGTTCTTTTATTCAATGTCTGATATCAGGATACAAACATTTCGTATTGGCTACTGCCATGATACTGATGAACAATGTAATAATACAAACGCTAGTTTGGCTTTCCCCGGTTCGGAACTCGAACTCATTTTCCTACTAACGGTGAGTACCGTTTCGTTGCAAACCAGATGAAGAGAGGGAGTTCTCATTCTCTTTTTTACATTTTCGACATGAGTACGATAACTTCAAGCAGCGTTTTAGTTGGTGCTATCATCATTACTCAATTCGGTGATCGACATTTGTTATCCCATAACAAGCAACAGCAGACGTTCAATCTGACGAAGGAAAACCCTCAAAACAAACCGCATTGCTTACTGTTAATAGTTAATACGATCTAGATATGTATTGATGTACATTGTTAAGTGGCCACGCGCCCCGGATTTATTTCTTTATTTTGTATTATAATTAATGTGGACCCCCACACTCAGTGAGACATCTAAAAAGTATTATTTAAATCTATAACAATTTCTACTATAAGGTGACGTGATAAATAGAGACATGTCGACATAGATCCAGTCGCAATGTAGTTAACCCATTCATGCCCATGTTGTTTGTGGACAACAACGTTTTTAAACAGCTATAACTTTTGATTGGGGCAAGATTTGCTCACAAAAACAAGTAAAACTAATAAATGTGACTATTTGCTTTCATTTGAGTATTAACAGTGACAAGGATCAGCTCTAGAACTGAAATTATTGCGATTAGTCTGATTGAACTCCGATGGAGCAGTGCTACCAGGGACCGTTTACGTTGACGACGGAAAATGAATTTATCATATAACTTCATTATGTTGCAATATTAGTGAAAACTGATAAAAGTTATCAATTTAGACTATTTTTGGCTACGTTTTCCACGCAGTTGGACTATTGTAAATATTCTAGGAGAATTGTAGTGAGCATTGGAAGGTAAAAATTGAGCAGCTTCTAGCACTGCAAAGAAAGCACCTACCTTTATGAAAAAAGGTTTTTCGAGTTTCTTCACCCCACCGTTTTAAAGGAAAAATAGTGAAACCCTACTTGCACTAGAAAAAAGTTGGTAATTAAAGGGTTAAATGTAGAGTCTGTATACAATATAGAGTCCCGTACAGAGAAATGCGCAACACTGCGTAGAATACAGACTATTTAATTTTTTCTAGCAACCGGAATATTTGCTGTAACTTTGAGTGACTTCGATCAAATTACACAATAAATTCATGCTGAATGAAAAATTAAGCAACTTTATCGTGGCAAACGGAACATCACAGCGAAAACCATTTCAAACATTATTTCATCTGATTTATTGAATGCTATTTAATCAATGTATAACGTGTTTTAATTTATTCAAAGAATTCGAGCCAACGCAGGACTCAGGTTATTTTAAGTGGTTTTTTCTTGGATGAATTTGACACTCGAATAGAACAGTAAAGAAACCATGGCACTGTGACAGAACAATAATAACCATTTGCAGTGAAGTCCAATGTTATATTGTACTATAATACCAAAACAAGACTTTTACAGTAACTAAGGGGGTTGGTTTTATTATTTTAATAACAAATCATTTTGCTCCACGTATTTAACATTAAAAGCTAATTTACTATATCATAGTTTGTTGAAAATGGGATTAATTATTACTTGAAATTTTAGTGTAAATTTATTGCAAAACACTGCTTGAAAATAACATCCAAGTACTCTTCAATTTAAAAATAATTGGAAGTTGCTTTCTTTGTCACAGTTCATGTCTGAAATTCCTTCGTCATCTTTTCAGTCGGACGATATGAACTTAACCGAAAGCATCCGTATATCAAACAAATCAAATCAGATGAAAAAGAGTATAATGAACAGACGGAAGAAAATGCAAACCAGGTGGATAACACCAAATATAATCTGTGTCTAAAAAGTCTTTCTTCTTTCAGATGGATCTTGTGGAGTTGGAGTATTCTGAACAGATTTTTGACGATAGCGTGTTCGATAACTCAGAACGTTCTCTAGTGTACCATATTGCAGGATACATTCTTAAGAGTGTTCCGAAAAACTATACTGTTTGTCAGGGGAGGCGAAACACTGTACGCCCGTGTGGGTAGGAAGTATAGGGTGAGGGGTCTATTAGTAAGGAGTTTTTCCCTTTTCGCAATGCACATGCTTACATTACATTCACATTAAATCACGTTCGTTTGTGCAAATGAAATTGTGGTACATCGATGTTTTTCAAATGTGTGTAGTGCGAGATACATGCGTTGCGCATCTTAATTTTTTTGAAATAATTCAAAATTTCGAGTGGGTAATTACTAGAGCTTTATTTCCCGGGAATCCCGGGCTTTTTGGATCTCCCGGGATTCCCGATTTCCGGGAAATTATGTTTTCTCATTCCCGGGATTCGGGAATCCCGAGAAAAAGATTTTTAATTTATTCCAAAAGGCTTAGGTTCTGCAAATGAAATTCTGTAGGAAATATTTTGACCGGTATACATTTGGGGTCCGTAGTGATTGCAAATTATGCTTTTTCAACTGATTTTCAGATCAATGGAATATATAGCTTAAGCTCGCTGATATTTTTTTGTGTTTTTTCAAGTATATAGTCTTACTCAAGTCACTGCTAGAGAATGTGCGTATTTTCATGCAAAAATGGATGAATTTGCCGGCCGTTGTTCCGAAGCATTTCCTTACAGTAGCGTTAGCGGAGCGCAAGATATCTCTGCAACTGATGAGCCGATTGATCAGATTTTTTAACAGTTCTTTTAAAAGTTCATTTTAATAGTTAGATCTTAAATGAAAGGGCCTGCAAACACAAATTAGTTATGGAAATAGTGTTACTTTCTTAAAAAATCAATCACTGTTTGTTTTGAAAATTGTTTGTAGAGGTATTGTGCTTAACTCAAACGCTATTTAAAATAAGAAATGATTCTAGGGCATCTGCAGAAATATTTGGTCGGTTCATCGAATGCATACGTCGTATAATTTGTTTTACCCGAACTGTAATATCTGCTTTTGTCGTGAATTTTGCATGCCCGAATATTTAAATTTTTGGATGTATAAAAAGTAATACAGAATGCTGTATCCGTTATGTTATGTCATATCATTCGCATTCAAACTCTTTGAAAGTCGCATTGAAAGACGCACGCTGGATTTTTGAAGGACCTTAAGATCAAGAAATTCAGATTCTGACAGATACTCGCTCGTAACAGGAAATCGATGGTAGACTTCACCCATCGCTGCACATTTCGTCTATTATCTGCTTGATTTTGATTCATACATAATTCGCAATGATGCTGATCCTAATGTGACGGAAATTGATTCCATATACCATGTTTTCTAATTTGATCGAAAATAATTGCGCACTACCCTGAAGCAGCTCAATCATTTCATTCAAGATTACCAAAGAAGGTGCTTTGCATTAAGTTAACATTCCATCGAAATGTTCTGATACTCATTCCAATTTTGGACAGTAGCTCCAGAGTAACGAGTTATCAAATGATTCAGTGATGTGTACTCCACCCAATCGGCATCTTCTGACAATTGCTTTTAAGTCAGATATACATGCAATCAATTTTACCTTTTGTTTTCAAGAAAATGATCCACTTTTTTATTTTTTTTCCATAATCCCAGGATCTCGGGATTTCCCGGGAAATTTCATATTTATTTCCAGAATCCCGGGAAGCTGAAAACCGTCGGGAAATGGAAGCTCTAGTAATTACCCACTCGGTTATTTTCGAATGGGTAGTACTACCCATACTACCCACGCTTCCCGCCGGCCCTGCTGTTTGTGAGGCATGCTTTACACCAAGTATTAGTACGAGCCCATTTTAAAAACAATTTACAAAGTATACTTAAACATTCTAGTGGGGAAGCACTATTGTATGTAACAGAAGTTGTTTATTTCTTTTTTATCACACTGGGGAGAATATTTCGAGACAGCGTCACCAGTCTCGTGACTTGTAATGAAAACTTATGAAATCACTTACCATAAATATCTTTGAAGAAGAATGTTATAATATTCGCAATAAGATAATCGAGCGTTTTGTAACGTTCCGTTTGTGAATTTATCAACCATACAAAAAGGGAAAATAAGCCTGATAGTCGTTCAATGGCACTGTAGAGGTTCGGCGAATCAATTAAAATATGCATTCATCACGTTCTTGTTAACTTGCTGATTTTCGTAAGCAATGTAAGAAATGAGAAAAGGTAAATATATAAACATATAGTTTTTCATTCCTTTTATTGTAATATTTTTCCTGCCAATAACAATACTCCCCTTGCGAGCACGCATGCGGGCATAGCTAAAGAAGTATGTTTGTTTACTTTGCACGATAGGTAGCCGGTGACATGTTCGATTGGTAGATTTGGTTTCATTCTGTGCGAGCCTTTTCATAAGTAAACAACGCCTTGGGTTAAATGGAGAAAAATAAGTTTCCACATTCGACGATACTTTTCTAAATGCAGGTTTTATTGTAGGTATAATTTTTTTATGAAAATTGTTCTCCATCTATGGTTAAACCTTTTAAGAATATAACAAAGAATTTGATTCCTATTCGTTTTTAGATGATAGAAACCAAAATAATACATACGCCCAACTTACTTTCCAGTCGTGTTTTCGCCCTTCAGAATTTGTCGTTTGCGAAAGACTACACCGTGAACACGATTTTCAGAAGGGTGCGAAAAATGGGCCAGGTAAGGCTGGTGAAATGGGCGAGCTTGATAAATATCTTATAGGGCTCCACAAATGGGCTGCGCAAATGAAAGGGCGCATGTACCTTTTCTTCGAATTTCATGAAAATTTCGAAATATTCGAATGTGTGCAAACGCCAAGTAGACAGGATCATAGTAGATATTATTTATCATTTGTGTAATAGGCAAAAACGAAGATAAAAACAAAGAAAAAGACAAACTGCATATTTTGCCTTCCAATTGAAACTTGGATTGAGAAAATCGGTTCAGTCATCACCAAAGGGCCGATGTAATTGTGGAATATGCCCGGAATCCGAGACTTCCGGAAGCGTCGATAATGGACAATGTTTGATTGGCAATCAGTGATCTAGACGTGCGAATCGAAGTAATTTGGTGATTATTTCAATAGTTTTTAGCCTCTGAGGTATTACGATTGTACCGATTTATCTAGGAAATTGCAGTACAACCTTACTAAACAATCTGTAACTCCAGAATCAAGAGTCAGAACCGAATGAAGCAGCAGTCAATGGTATTACTGTATCTTTAATTTAAAATCAAGTTTGTAAAAATCGGTAGAAAATTCGCTGGGGATTAGGTGTGATAATAGCTTAGGAACTTGGCGAGTTCCCCGGAGGCATCATGAACCGTCATAGGTAACCAATGTGGTCAAAACTGCTCTGACTGATCATTAGTGATCCAGACCCGTAAACTAGAGTAATGTTGCACCCATTTTAATATGTTCTACACCATTTGGACATCGTAGTTGTACCAGTTTATATGGGAATTTGCTGTGTGACCGCACTCTTCAACCAGTAACTCCGGAACCGGAAGTCAGATCACCTAAACATTCAATAGCAGCTTATGGGAGCGTTATACCTTTCAGATGAAACTAAGTTTGTGAAAACTGAGAAAATTGTGTGAATTTAAATGACACACACATACACAGACATTTTCCGATCTCGACGAACTGAATTGTATGGTATATGACAATCGGCCCACCGGGCCTCGGTTAAAAAGTCGATTTTTACATTGATTGCATATCCTTTCTTTGTATGAAAAAGGCAAAAAGTGCAAAATTGGAAGTCACCCCAAAAAGTCGAATTTTTTTATAAACAAAATTTTCGAGATGGCATAAAATCTCGACATTTCATACATTTTAAAGATGTTTGGCATCAAAAATACGAATCCGATTTCTGAAATTTTAAGGAGTCCCCCTTTGACATAAAAATTTGAGTTCCGGCTTATATGCACCCAAAAATCGGCCGTAATACCTTTACGGTAATAAGAAAAAAATGCTCTAATAGCAAGACGTTTGATGCTAAAACGGTCACAACAAAAAATTCCTCAAACGGCAATACCAACACATTCAAATCTTCTCTGCGTCGCACTCATGTTTCATCAATTCTTATTCAATAAATATTATCGCGTCGGATTGTCTGGAAGTGTGTAGCACTTCGCTTGTCATTGTATTGCGCATCAAGTGAAGTGAACACTATGTGGACAAAGACGAGATTCGATTTTCTCTACACGACATATTCCGTATTTGAAGATCGGCTCACACTCGACTAGCTTCAAAGCACAGTCAGAAAAAACGACTCGGAATAGTGGTGGGGTATTTCGGCTGGTGTTAAATTGAAATTTCTTTTCTATCACGGACGTTAACAACAAGGTAGCGACTGCACAAAACATGAACAGTCCTTCCCGTCATGTACGGGAAGCAAGACCTATGGTTTGGATCCACGTATCCGAACCGACGGTCCGGATCCAGACACTTGTCTGGATCTAAGCACCAGGTCTGGGTCTGGACTTGGTAAGGGGAAAAGGGGATGGGCTAGATCCGGGTACTGGTCCGGATCCGGGTACTGGTCCAGATCCGGGAGCTGGTTCGGATCTGAGCACGTGTCTGGATCCGGGAGGTCTGGATTTGGGGACTGGTCCGGATCTGGCAGCTAGGCCCATGGGAATTTCATATGCATCCGGACTATATTTCCGGAACCATATAAGCGATCTGTACGAAATTTTATAGATATCTGTGGGGATATTATAGCTATCATTTCGGACTCAGATTGTAAAAATCGGTCCGACCATTTCCGAGAATCTGATGTAGGTTTGTTAATTTTGAAAGCTGGCCGCTTTTCCCGGGCGCTTCCGGAACTGTCTATACTGTGGTCAATATAGTCAACGAAAGTTTGGTTGGCTGTCGGTGACCTAGAACTGCAAATTTAAGTTGTTTGAGAGACATTTTAGCGAATCAGGATGAAATTTAATAGCCATTATCGGGGACGCAACACCTTTCATTTGAAACTAAGTTTGGTTGAATCGGTCTAGCTATCTCCGGGAAACCGATGTGACTGTTATTCTGAATTTGGATACTTCCGCCGGGGCTTCCGGAACCGATGATGGTAGTCAATGTGGCCAAAGAAACTTTGAATGGCTGTTAGTGACCTAATACTACAAATCGAAGCAGTTGTGGTCACATTTTGGAAAATATTTCACTTTTATACATTCATTGCAGAATTTATTAAAATCGACATTTTCTGCGTGATCGTATTCATCACCCTGTAATTCCGGATCCGGAAGTCGGATCCATTAGAAATTCAATAGCAGCCTATGAAAACGTTGGAAAATTTACACATTCATTTGAGACTAAGTTTGTCAAAATCGGTTCAGCCATCTTAGAGAAAAATGAGTGACATTTTTGATCCCATACACACACAGACGCACATATTCACACATACACACAGACAATTGCCGAACTCGACGCAATACCGTTCTATTGAGAAAGGCAAAAATATTGCAATACGTAATCCTTCTAGTTTTAACAAATTTAAAATGTAAAGCAATGAAAATTAACATTAATAAATGAATCTAATCGATCGTGAAAGTTATATAGGTTAGAGCATCAACGGTGTTATAACTTCTTATTCATAAAAGTTGATGATTATGCACAATTCCATAAAAACCTCAATCAGGCATTGCATTTATCACTCATATGAGTAAATGAGTCCGGATAATTTACCACTACGACAATAAAAACTCACATTTTCACACGAAAAGCAATTGGAACTAACATAACCATCGCTGGAAAATGTCATGGTTATGACCAGTCATCTGGTGACTGGTCGCATGTTTGCTCGTGACATGTACAAGTTGCGGATTCTTGCGACATGTGACACAATTGCGTGTACTATGACACGATACACTTTCCCCGTGACATGTCATAAAATTTGTACATATTTCAAAACAAAACAGGTTTGTCAAGCCGCTGTACATTTATTGAACTGTGACATGTATGTTCGTGTGCGAACGGTCGCGACAATAGAAAAACAGGTTTGCTTGTTATGTGACATGTCGACAATGAACCGGTATTGAAAATGGGTAAAATATTGGATACCGTACTTTGGCGGATAATTGGAAATATAGAAAATGAGATAATTGCATTTCTTTCAACATTTCACAAATAAATATTGTTCGTTATTGTGGTTTAGAGGTGTTGAAAATCAATAGTTTTAGACATTTTAAACGCACACTGGGAAGTAAATGCGTCAAAATCGAAAATTTTTCAACTTTTCACAGATAAACATTGTTTGTTATTGCGAGTTACGAGGTGTTAAAAATCAATAGTTTTAGACATTTTAAACGCACATTGGGAAGTAAATGCATCGAAATCGAAAAATTTTCAACTTTTCGCAGATAAACATTGTTTGTTATTACGAGTTGTTTACTATTTTTACCTGCAACCGTCGGCGCGGCGGCGCTGGGCACACCTCTAATTTTTAGCACATTTTTAAATTTCCATTTTGTCGAAATTACTTCCCGTTGTGCATTTCAAATGTTCAAAACTTTTGATTTTCAAGTCCTAGTAACTCGGAAAAACAAGCAACATACATCTGTAAAAATTTGAATTTGAAAATGTTCAAAACTAGTGATTTTCATATCCTAGTACAGTAGGATTCCGTTTTTGGCAACAATTTTATTTTTTGCTGTTGCCAAAACCGGAACCGTGCCAAAAATTGAACCTTATTTTTAAAGTTTGGATTTTCAATTTACGACTTCAAAAATGTTTCAAGGATTTTTAACCATGTGTGAAATGGAATTAGATGAAAGGAAAAAATAAGAAAATTCAATTTTATTCATATGTTTATCAAATTCAGTCTTCGCACAGTGATCACCTTCCATAAAAAAAGTCGGTCAAAAACTCAAAAGGGATCCGAATTTGATAAAAACTTCACATTGGGGTAATTTTACGTCGCTGAATTCATGTTTGGTATTATTATTTCTTTTTACCAGAAAATTTTGGCACCTAGGGAGGTTTGCAAATTCAACATTTACGAATATAAAGTGCACTATATCTGAAAATGCATTTTCAAAAAGACATCGTAAACTATTTGGGAGCTATCAGTTTTGTATTCCTAAATGCGTGCTTTCGATATGTTGTAACCGTCCGCGCTACGAGCCCAATAAGACCTCGTTAAATTCGGTGGCTTTTGCGCCACTCTCGCGTACGAGAGACCACAGGGTTTGTTAGCCCGACTACTTGGTATGAGACTCCTCAAGGGATGACCCGAACGGCTATTGGTGGCTAACGAAAATCGCTACAACTGAAATCTTTCCGCTATAAAAACCTACTCGCCAATAAGGAGTTTACGAAAATCGCTACAACTGAAATCTTTCCGCTATAAAAACCTACTCGCCAATAACAAGTTTATCGCCAACGGAAACGGAAACGCCTGGATTTATTTCAACTCTAACAAATAAACGTCATGAGTGTGATTAAATTCGAAGATTGTTTTATTCAAATTTACGAAGCTAAACACCACGGAACTAAACGGAAGGTAATCATAAAACTTATTGAATTCAAATCAAGAACTTTAATCGAGCTCATTCGGATCGGACAGTTTGCTCTGGTGGAAAAAGGGAAATCATGGCCATGAATGTTTCCACCTACCTGTGCACAGGATTTGCTGCTTGCGACGGGTGATGTTGACTGTCGTGACGATGAACGATGGCGACGACGATGGCGAACCCACGCCGGGATGCGAGATGGCGGCGGGTGACGCTTCGCCGGGAAAATGGCGATGTGGCTCGTGTGCGAATGGCCGAAACTAAAGGTGCGGAGGGTGGCGTTGCTGGACGGAAGCTTCCGGTTTGATTCACGAGAGCGCGCGCAGAAAGAACGTCTTCCACCGAGGCCAACGTGTTCTGGATGGCCTTCGCGTACTATGCTTCCGCTACGGACCACCTCAGAACGGAATGAAACCTCCGCTACCGACTCGGTTCCTCGGTACGCCTTTGGCTACGTACAGGACGAGGACCGGCTCTCGGACTTCAACCCACGGGAACGTAACGTAAGAATTGGGTCGGGAAACACGGACGGTGATTGGTGGCCGTCGTGATAATTTCGTAGCGAAACAAAGAACTTACCAACCTCTCCGTTTGACTGCCGTAAGGCGGGCCTTGACGAAGCACACGAGCCTCGGAGATCCTCCTCCGGACGTAGACTGGACTCATGTTGGTCCCAAAATTCCAGCTCGCACATAAAACGCCCGTTGGACGAGCGCTGCTGTCCAACGCGAACTCGCATTAATTTACTGATATTTTTTTTTGATTTATATATTCATAATTACCTTTTTGTACTTTTATCACTTCAAAAAAACTATAGAAAAGTTCCAACACGATGACCCAAACTGGTCGAATCGACTACAGAAAGAATTAAAATTTAAATGTTAGCACTTCACGAATTCAATCACACTTTTCAAATATTCACCTTTATAATTTAACTATCAAACGTAACGAACTTTAGCTATCAAACGTAACGAACTTCTTAATACAAGCCAAGACGTTTACGAAATGAACGAGCGTTTCTTCTCTCGTGTTTAAGAAACCTCCGATCGATAGAAACGACGACGTTGGATTCCGAGATGGCGATGAAATTTGCATGGCGGTTATATATAAGATTTGGCGGGAAAATATAAATGATTTATAACCTATCTTTTTTGCAAGGTTTCGTGAAATTTAACAACCTTTGATTATGGCATTTAGCCGAGACATGAACCTTATCCAAATATTATAGCAACTAATATATTCGAAGTATCTCGTAAGAAGCTTGCTATAAACAGCTCGAGTGTATTTCTAACCATAACGATTAATTGCTATTTCGTTTTCATTTTAGAACTTTGCTATTATTTACTAAATAATTGACACAGAACACAAAACGTTACAATGTATTGCAAATTTAGTGCCAAGTTTGGTAGTGACGTTGTATTATGCGGTGTAGCGCATTCATCTGCATTCGACTATAAAAATTGATTCCGTCTAACACTAGTTACACTGCTACCACTTGTATTATACATAAACAATACATTTCTATACTTATTGTTATCATTAAATACGACACATATAGTGTAAAACATAGTTAACCTTTAAATGCATAACGCTTTTTTAAAACAACATTGCGAAAAACTTCACAAAATTATCACAGTAAAGTATTGTAACTGTAAGACAATTTTAAAAAAATTAAAAAAAAATGATTTGGGCTTTTGAGGATTAATATGACTCCCATGTTTGGAAATAAAGTCAAATGTAATGTCAATTGATACAAAAAATATCTATTGCACATTTTTAAAAGATTTATTATGTACAACAAGAATGTTGACAAAAACGGAACCCATTTGTTGCCAAAATCGGAGTGTGCCAAAATGGGAGCATGCCAAAACGGAATCTTACTGTAACTCGAAAAACAAAAAAAAATTAGCGAAAAGTTGAAAAATTTTCCATTTTGACGCATTTACTTACTAATGTGTGTCTAAAAATTCCAAAACCATCGTTTTTCAACTTCACGTAACTAGCAATAACAAATAAAAATTTTGCGTGAAAGTAGATTTTTTCCATTATGACACATTTACTTTCAAGTGAGCGTTTAAAATGTCTAAAACAATTGATTTTCAAATCCTCGTAACTCGCAATAACAAACAATATTTATCTGTGAAGAGATCAAAATTTTTCAATTTTGACGCATTTTTTTTCCCAGTGTGCGTTTAAAATGTCCAAAACTATTGATTTTCAAATCCTCGTAACTCGCAATACAATATTGATCTGTGAAAAGTTGAAAATTTTTCGATTTTGACGCATTTACTTCCCAGTGTGCGTTTAAAATGTCTAAAACTATTGATTTTCAAATCCTCGTAACTCGCAATAACAAACAATGTTTATCTGTGAAGAGATGAAAATTTTTCAATTTTGTCGCATTATTTCCCAGTGTGCGTTTAAATTGTCTAAAACTATTGATTTTTAACTCCTCGTAACTCGCAACATTTATTATCAAAAAGTTGAAAAAAGTTCAAAATAATTGAATTTATATAGCGTCTACCATTCCGTTTATCTGCCACTGCACGGTACTTAAACGATCAAGAATAAGATACAGGTCAAACTAGCAAACCATAACAAAATGTTCATCTTTGTACAGGTTCGTAAACTTTGTGACTGGTATCGCTTTACGCGCGACAGGTAAATTATCCTCATGACCAGTCTCAAGACCGATGACGCATTTAAATTCCATGACATGTCACGAGACCAACCATCGAGGCTTGGAAGCTAACCTGTTTGAGACATGAGACATTTTCAGCAGAGCGTGAATGTACGGGTGGCTTGACATGTCGCGAAAAATGTACACAAGTTCCAACTATGAACATAACTTCTCCGGATTTTTTTTTGTTAGGGGAAATTTTTCCACTGCGACCACTATTCAGGTTATCTTTTGTGGCTGCCCCTGTTTGCTCTACATGTTACAAATTGCCCGAATCCAATGTAGTTAGAAGCGAGTTGTTTGTTTGTCCACATGTGAACTTCTCCGGATAAACACAACGCATTATTTATCCGAAGAAATAAATCCGCCGGAGAATGAGCGAATGAGTTCATGATACCGCGTTACCTTTTGTGCTCTCAGTCTTTCTATCGCTATTCCAAAACACAAAAAAAAACAAGTCTATCGTAATTCTTTGTCGCTTTTCTTGCAAATGAAGTGTATATTTTAACACTTTTATTGATTTTCAAGAAAATAAAATGTTATCACCGGTCAGAAGGAAAATATTCGATAAATTTTATCGGGAAAATTATTTTCACGCTATTTGCAGAGACAGAGAATTTTGCAACACATCTTATCTCGGAAAAGTTGAACATCGGATAAGTTTCTTCTCGCGTGAGTGAGTGAGAATTACAATGCCTTGTCTCAATCACCACCTTAGAATAAAATAGTAGATTCCACATATGGGAAAGTCTTATAAGATAGAGAGGAATTCTTTTTATTTGACACCCAAAAATCCTACACTGATCAAGTTACGGTTGAGATATTGATCAATTAATAAAATGTAGCAAAATTTCTTCACGAACTTTGTTGTGATGTGTTTGTCTTTTCTTGTACAATGAAAAAAAATATTCAAAATGGAGAAAAAAAATATTTTGTTCGCCATGATTAAGAGGTTCTAAAAAACTTTTGAATTGGATCTGTTCTCCAAGGTCCACAGAAAAAAAGGATTTAAAAAATAATTAGGCTTTGAAAGCGAAAACTGCTAGTATACGAAAATTTTACTCAAAAACGGCCATTATTCATAAATCGCATTTTCGGAACCTCTTGATGATTCTTTAGAAACTTGATTTGTTCTACAAAATTACTTAAATTTGCTCAACTTTCATTCACCATGACTTTTCGAACATCGATTTTTTGAGACAGCCTAGTAAGTATAGCAGTATCAGTGTGTAGGCTACGATGCCCTTTGCTCACTTTCGCGTTCACATCCCTAAAGTCGCAACTGCTGCAAACCTTTACACTACGCGTTGTTGTTGCTGATCGGCTCCGAAGTGCTGGAATACCATCAAAATATAGAACGACATTTAGATTGAATGGTTATTGAATCGAATCGACAAACCGAATAAGATGAATACTGCGGGTATGATAGCGAACAAAACCCAAGGATACCTACGGACACTTTATATGCTGAGAGCCTGACAACAAACAGCGGTGAACCAAGTTTACTATGGATGATGATCAGCAAAATATAACCTTCAATCAATTCATAACAGGTTAGATGCATCGAAGTGTCTGAAGATTTGAAGTGTTTACTATACTTCGATGCAATATCATATTGTGCACGAGTTACAGTATCTTATGTTCCACTAAATAAAGTACTTTTAAACTCAACTATGGGAGAAAATCATTCGCCACCAACCACAAACCGAGCGGAGTAAATCACTTGAAATAATTTCAATTTAAGCATGTGCACATAACGGTCCTTACTTTCAAACTTTCTCCATCGATTGGGAATGCTTAAAATAGAGTTCCTGGAGCCAAACACGAGAGCGTGGGAAAATGCTCCGAACCGCAGGCACATTAATTCAACCCACTACGACGACTGCATCTTCGACTCAGACGGACAGGAACTGTGCGGTGAGCCGCATGTGTAAATTTTATGCTCAAATGGGTCAACAATGATTTCAATATTCCGTACCATGCCACTCACCTCTAGCGTGTTAGGAGCTGGCAGAGGAAATTACACTTCAATCCTCACTGTATGTAACGACAGGGCCATGCCGAGGATTATCGTACAGGAAGATGGTAGTTCACTACATACATATATAAATTCTTTGGTGTAGAACGAGAGACACCTGATGATTATCTTTTCTGTATACTCGAACGGTCGTTTCAGTGAAAATGATGGTGGGTTTTGTTTAATTAACTCAGGTCATGAGTTTGAATGAACTCGGAAGCTCTTGAACAAAACAATCAACTTTATGGGATATAATTGTTGGCCCGTCAGATTGGTTTTCAAAATTTTGTTAAAAAAACTTGAATAATTTCAACAGTTGGATGAAAACTGCGAAAAATGATCCACCATAACATACATATTAGACCGGCAACAACTTTGACCTATTTTCAGATCGTTGGTAATTCAAATTGGTAATTGGATCCACAAACCAGATAGCAAATATGACTTTTTCAAGTCTCTATTCCTAGTAACATAGGGGAACCCGTTGGCTAATAAAACTGTGGGAGTAATTCAGACCCCCTCGGTTTCTCAGAAAATTGGAAGGCTTTCTGACTGTCGTACATATTCGTGGAAACACATGCCCCAGCAAAGAAAATACATAATGCGCCAATCGACAGCTATGACTACCCAGATTATTTTTTTTAACTCAATTTATGTTGTTTTTTTTGCTTCTTAAGAAGTTTCTCCAATAAAAACTTCATAGGTAAACCTTGCAAAAAATAACGATCTGAATTGTCCCGTAGGGAGGTCCGATTTACCCTTATATTGTGAAAGGGAGGAAAACGTAGAGTTTTGCAAATCATCGCCTATCGCTGGCATGGAATGGTGCAAATAAATTTGTATGGCTCCAAAAGGTAGCTGAGGTTTCAATAGAACAATAAGGATCATTGACCGAAAAATTCTTTCACATCTATCCACCTAAAAGGGTGATTTGCTTAGGTAGGTCCGAATAGCCCTGGGTTCACCTATATACATATCGGTAAAAAATCTAACTTTAATAAAACTCCCACAGTGACTGTACCAGGGTGGTAAAAATTTAAAAACTCAGTTCAACCGATCTAAATCTGCTCGCAACAAGATCTACATCAACTGTGCAAAATACTGATGGGATAGGCCGGCAGATGATGTGAGTAGTATGGGTAGTACCACCAACTCGGAAATAATTGATTGCCTAATTACCCATTCGAAGCATTGGAACATAACAAAAATTTAACTCTGCCACGCATGTGTCTTGATCAGACAACGCTCGCGTTTGAAACCCTCGATGTACGTATATACCACTTCATTTGCACAAGCTGCCCCGCAAGAGATTTTATATGAATGTAATGCAATCGTGTGTAACGAAAATGCGACAGATCCCCAATAATAGATCCCTCCTCCTATGTTTATCTTACTGCCCACTCGGGTTGACGTCGCCTTACAGCAGTCGGAAACGCCAAAAACTTAATTCACTGCAGGCCAAACTTTCGAATTTATTCATAGGGTGTCTTTGGTGGAATTGTTGGCATATATTCTCCACAATCTGATAAAAATTAAAATTTGTCATGGCTTACTATGATCGAATTACAAGAGTTTACTTTTCATACTGACGACGTAAAAAGCTGTTGTCTTCGACAAAGTTTCAGAAACGCTCATAATGAAGAATTTTGCTGAAGAACCAGAGCTTGTAGGACTATAGATTATCGATTAATAAAAATAAAAAAAACGTTTTCTATGACATCCCCCTTAAATTTATTTATTTTAACCCTTTCATGCCCAACTTTTTTCTAGTGCATGCAGGGTTTCAAAACTATTTTTCCTTGAAAACGGTGGGGTCAAGAAACTCGAAAAACCTTTTTTCATAAAGGTAGGTGCTTTCCTTGCAGTGCTAGAAGCTGCTCAATTGTTACCTTCCAATGCACACTACCATTACCCACACTACCTCATAGAGTATTTTCAATAGTCCAACTGCATGGAAAACGTAGCCAAAAATAGTCCAAATTGATAAGTTTTATCAGTCTTCACTAATATTGCAACATAACGAAGTTATATGAAAAATTCATTTTCCGTCGTACACGTAAACGGTCCCTGGCAGCACTGCTCCATCGGAGTTCAATCAGACTAATTGCAATAACTTCAGTTTTATAACTGATCCTTATAACTGTTAATACTCAAATGAAATCCAATAGTCACATTTATTAGCCTTACTTGTTTTTGTGAGCAAATCTTGCCTCAATCAAAAGATATAGCTGTTTAAAAAGCCTACTGTATAACGTGGCAAAATTATGAATATGTCGAACATTGTTAAAAAAAAATTGCATTGATGCAAAATCGTTAAATTTAAATGGGTTTTTTAATCATTTTCATTATATATCCAACAATATCGCTTTCTAATGATGATAACTGTATTAAATAAGACAATATTATTACAAACGTAGTTGAACACAACCATTTGTTTAACTTCAGCCTAAAAATACTGAAAATAGTAGTGTTGATGTGTACTGTACCAACTTTAAAAAATACGTTTTTAAACATTTTATTCCTAACTTGAATGATAAAAAAAATATATTAAACGGCTAGATCCGGTAAAGTTGCTGAAGCAGTATTACAAAACAAGATTCCCGCTATCCAAAAAACATAAGAACTCTTCCGGACTTTTCCAATCCACAAATTCCAAGCGATTTGAAAATTTTGAAATTTTTACTAATTTGAGGTACACCGAAAAGCTGTAGGGCAAAACACTATGTTTGGAAAAATGTATCTCTATGAATACGTGCACAGACGTCCCTTCCCTTCTTCCTTTTCAAATGATCATTTGTTTATGCAACTAGAAAAACCAATGTATTCACAAAGATATCCTCGAGCTTACTAGTATTCAAAAGGATTTAGAAAATTAACCTCTGCACTGATAGGTGATTAGATGCCAAATTGTTCCAAAAACTAGTTATTGTCTATTTTTTGTTCATATTAAGGCACAATAACAGCAATAGCAGCAGTAAATAATTTTGGCCAGGATTCGACCTCAGTTACTCCTCTGTGCGACGTTCCGGACAAATGTGCGGGCATTCACATTTGTTAATCATTTGTTCCAAATTTATTGAAGATTTTTCGACAAACATATGATTACGGCCTAAAAGCCAACTGTCAAAATCCACTTTGAATGGAAATTCCAAACAAACCGTTGCACGCCAATCACAGATGTTGGTAGTAAACGAAAGAGAAAAGTTTTCTCTTTCATAAACTGTTGTGATCTGTGTTCGGCTAGTAACGGTTTGTCCGGAAATTCCATTCAAAGTGGATTTTGACAGTTGGCTTTTAGGCCGTAATCATATGTTTGTCGAGATTTTTACTTTTTTCAATGTCAGATTATGTATAATAACGGTAAGAAGGTTTGATCCGTGTTACTTTTGAACCCTACGAATACAGCAAAAAAAATGTTTTTTTCGCGAATTTTAGTAATTCTTGGTTTAATATTCAATTACAAGTATCATTTTCACTTATTCGAATTATTTCCAATTTTATAAACGTGGGAGCAAAAATTGTAATTAATAATTTCTCAGTGTACAATAAATATGTAACTGTTGTTTTTCAGTGTAACGAGCACTGTCAAATGTCAATTAGGAAAACACGTGGTTTAGATTTATGTCAGTACAAGTGAATGCAATTAAAGCAGAACAACATAAATCGCTAAAAATATTACCCAAGTTAGTGAGGTAAGCAAGTGAATTTAATTTGCAGTAATCACACTCTTTTTGGGAACGAATGTTCAATATCCAAAAGCTTTCGCAAATAAAAGGAGCAATGTTGCTTTTTTATTTTAAAAGCGGTCTTTGGTATTTTGAGGACAAATTTTCTTTTCAGGTTTGAAAGAAATAATTTTGTGTTTGTATTTGATCTAGAAGGAGATTTTCTTTAGATCAATTTTTTTTATCTTCGTCAAGCATATGTAGACTACATAGAATGGTTTTACAATATTTACTTATATACTATACGATATTTCTATGGTTTAGTTCAGATTTAATTTGTTTTCTAGACATGGAAAGGTCAATTATTACACAATTTTCATTATAATGACGCATCATTCTATTGATGGGGCTATTTTTAGCATAGTTTGTCCTAAAAGATTGTTCTTGGAATAAATTACGAGTTCTTAGTTGTCGGCTAGGTACATAAAATTTTATTTGCGAAAGTAATGATGCGGATTGTACACGTTGAGAAATAATGTCGTTGATAAAGCAAAGCATGGCAAATTCGCGGCGTTCTTTGAGTGTTTGAATATTAATGAGCGTGCAACGTGTTTTATACGATGGAAGAGGAAATGTCGTCCAGTTTAGTTTACGAAGTGCGTACAAAATAAATTGGTTTTGGACTGATTCAATGCGTTCTTCGTACAGGACAGTGTATGGGTTCCATACTATGCTGCAATATTCCAAAATTGGCCTGACATATGTATTGCATAATGATTTTATTGTGTAAGGATCTTCGAAATTGTAGGTGAAACGTTTAATAAAGCCCAGCATACTATTTGCGTTATTTATTATTGTATTATAATGTTCCACAAATGTGAGCTTGGAGACTAAGATTACGCCTAAATCTCATACAATTTTGCGTTTTTCTACAATTTGGTTGCCAAAGTGTATGTATATGGGCACATTTGATTTTTTTTTCTGCTTAAGGTTATTGAGTTGCATTTCTTTACGTTAACTTGGAGTAGACTTTTGCTACACCACGTGTAGAATAGATTGATTTCGTTTTGGAATATTTCAGTGTTTTTGACATTTCTTATTACCATGAAAAGTTTCATGTCATCTGCATATATAAGCACTTTTAGATGTTTGAGTATAAAGGTAATGTCATTTACGTACAAAATAAAAAGAAGAGAGCTTAAGTGGGAACCCTGGGATAGGCCAAAGGTCACTGTTTGTTCACGTTTCGTTAAATATGATTCGAGCCATTTCAATAGTTTATTTTCCATGCCATATTTTTGCAGTTTGAAGAGTAATAAAGGTATGTCAATACGGTCGAATGCTTTACTAAAGTCTGTGTAGAGTGTTTCCACATGGTTGCCATTGTCCATTGCATTTACAGTAAATGTTACAAATTCTAAAAGGTTTAATGTTGTTGAGCGGCCTTTATAAAAGCCATGTTGCTTGTTGGTGATTTGATTTTTGATTTGCTGAAATATTTTGTCGTTTACTAGTTTTTCGAATAATTTTGGAATGCATGATATAATGGCAATCCCACGATGGTTTCGGATGTCCGATTTAGCGCTTGATTTAAAAATTGGCACTAAAAAGGATGATTTCCATATTTCTGTTCCATTTTTCAGTGACATGTTGAAAATATGTAGTAATGGTAGAGTGCATTCTTTTGCTAGTTTTTTTTAAATATTGGTGCTATTCCGTCCGGTCCTGGTCCTTTTGATGCATCTAAATTTTTTAGTGCAGTGGTAATTTCGTGTTCAGATAGTTCGCGGACGGAAATGTCATTTGAAAATTCAGGTATAAATGAAAAGTAGTCGCGGTCGCGGTCTGTTTCGGAATATGACGTATAGACTTCTTGAAAGAATTTTCCAAATAAATTACAAATTTCAGTACTGTTATTTTCTACATGTCCGTCAAAATGCATTTGGGATGGAATGTTACTACTTTTCAATTTCGCTTTCACGTAATTGAAGAAATTCTTTGGACAGGTCTTGATTTCATTCTCGATTTTACGATTATATTCTTCATGTGCAGCGTTAATGGCTATGTGGAGTTGAGAGCAAATATCCAAATAGTTTTGCCGATTTGTAATGCTGTGTTCTTTCTTGTAAATTTTATGTGCCTTTTGTTTTCTATTTTTTAAATTTTTCAGATGTTGGTTGAACAACACAGGCTGTTGACCGCCACGAGCTCTTCTTCTTCTTTTTACTGGTACTGTTTCAGAGATTAAATTCGTTACAATTAAATAGAATTTATTCACTGCTTCGTTGACATTTCCTTCTATACTCAATACAGTTTGTCAATTTATTCAACATAGTCTACGTTTGACTTCTTCGAAGTCAGTTTTATGGTATTCCGGCACTTCCTCATACTCCAAGTCGTTCGGGGAAGAGTTTTGATGAAAGAAAATTGAATATTCGATTGCTGTGTGATATACTTCATTTTTCCATAATGCAGTTAAAGATGCATTAACACAGAAGTTTTCAGTGCAGTTCGTGAATAAGAGGTCTAAATATGAATTTTGTCTATTTTTTACATGGTTGATTTGGTGCAGGCCAAATTCAGATATTTTGTCAAAGAAGTATTGAAGTGTTTCATTTTCGCCTAAAACTGGGAGTAAGATAGATTCGTTTTCAATGTCTACGATGAATTTGGTGTTACGTTGATTAAAGTCGTCATAAATATGTAGTTTTTCTTCAGGTTCCATGTTTGACATGATAGATTCTACAGTTTGAAAAAATAGTTCAAATGATTTTTTGTGAGCATTTTCAGGTGGAAAGTAAAGTACAGTAGCAGAAGTATTGCAGACAGAATCCGCTGGATATGTGACTACAAGGATTTAGACAGGAGATTTTCTACTAAATACTTGTATGTTATTCCACTGGCTGTAGTCCACTTTGTTCAACAGGTTTTTGGTCCAGGTAATATTTTGTTTGACCAATCCAGTAGTAAGGGTTGTCAATACGGACAGCGATTTCTGTAGGTGAAAGGTTTCAATTAAATTGTTCAGACGGATATTTCTGTTGAACATTAAAAGGGTTTCCATTCGCGTGAAAGATTTCGATTAGGTTGTTTGGACGGAGGTTTTCGTTGGGCATTTGTAGGGTTTCCTTAAAAATTCACAATGGAAAATAGAATTAAAAGCGTTGTTGTTCCAACTTTCAAAGGAGACGAAAAGTCATTTCCGTTATGGGTTAAAATAATGGAACATTATTTGCGTCAAGAGGATCTTGCTCATACATTGGAGAAGACACCGCTTGAAGATTTCGCTGAAGTGGTGACGAGTGCTGCGTGCGAACAAGAGGTTGGACGAAAGACAAAGTTAGACAAATGACTAAAACAAGAAGAGACAGCGGTAAATGATTTGTTAATGGCTTTAGACGAGGACACCAGGGGGCACGGTTTTGAATGTGTGTGTGCAAGAAAAATAGCTCTTTAGTTTGCATCATAATTGAGGAAGTGTGCATTATTTTCTATTATTTACTGCTACCGCTGTTTGTTGATGACATTTCAAGCGATGTTGACGTTGTCAGACTGACCCCCATTGATCGAAAGAAAAACGATATTACCTATTGTCAACCTCTGTATGTAGAGATAGGGACGCCAGCTACCTGATCATCACAGATGAAAAGTAAGCTTGTTGACCTCGAGTAATCTGCTAATACTGTTACAGCCGTTGAACTAAAAATCATTTGGTAAAATTGCAATTATTATGATTTACTGTAACGAAAGATATGAAAATCGAAATACGGATAGGTTTTCTAGAGCGAATCAGTTATAAACTTAGAACGGGAAACTAGAGCTAAGCAGCCTCATATGAGCTTGATCGAAAGGAAATAGTCTTTTGCCTTCTGTTTGTTAGGAGTCGGACGTTTCACCCGCGTCTAGTAGCATAGTTGGTGAGAGAGCGAATCTAATTGCTATGGTTAGCAACCGACGGTTGAGTAGTTAAAACTCATGTTATGGACACTTTTTTCTTTTAAAACAAATAGTTATGTTTCCTGTGAAAATTTTAAACAAATCACCATGCGTTCCTATCAAGATTTTGAACAAACTACCTTGCGCTCCCAGCATGATATATCAAAACTGCATACATATCAGAATAATTTTAACATTGTATCTAAAATTTGAATCCAAAATATTTTCAACACATTATTATCACTTATTTTATTTACATTGCCCTACACGTCATTCAACAATATCTCTAAATCAAATCCCACCACATTTGATTCCTTACCGGGCAACCGATGGTAACAATCCAACAGCAATAGTACGTGTATGCGCAATTTACATGGAAGATTTTCTCGTTACCAAGGTCCTCGGTAATTACGTTGCCGTCTGCTGATTGAATAATGGTTGGTAATTGGGAAGGCGAAAAAAGGCAATCAGAAACCATTAATATCATTAGCCTCCCCGTTAGGGGATGGGTGGGCCTACGGAAGTGATTCAGAAAACGTGCCGACACATTATATGCTGTTTGATGTTCTAACGGTGTTGCTGGCAAACCGTATTCAATCGGAAGTGTTGCTCTGTGATCAATCCACAAACAGTCCCACCGACAAGGGTATCGAGCTTAAATGGCATTTTTCAATCAATCATGTTGGAAAGTATACCAAAGTATATGAGGCTTGTATTGATTGTTTTATTACCTCTTGATTGTTCTAGGAGTTATTAAGGATTATATCTGTTAATTTATTACCATGTATTGCAAGCGTCTGGTGACCATCGCTACTCACCATGCTCTATTAACAACTTTACCTATTTATAGAAGTATGACAATTGAAATTTAAGTCAAATTAATCATGCTCACTTATAGAGCACCAGTGTACTAAACATTACACTTCCAAACTGATATTGATTATATTATATACAAAATACGCAAATGAAATGCCTCGTCATGTCAAAGCATTTGAAAAGTAAATGCGCCTTAATTATAATTCTAACATCAGATCGCAATGTGAATACGCAAACTCAACTGTTTATTTTTTTACTGATTTCACCATACTTTCCCGTGCCTCTACTATGTACAGCGGGTGTAAACGTATATGCCGTATATTACCATATTATAATTAAACGAAACACTCATGCAAAGCGAATGAGTAAACATTTGTTATGAAAGTAAAAATCAGTCCATGTCTTCAAGTAAAAGTAGCTGTCAACTTCAGAACGATGCAAAATGCGTGAATCTAACGCAAACTCATGCAACGTGATATTTTAGTATCTGGCATCCTACATAATAAAAGCATACAAAAAACACCAGATTGCAAAAAAAATCTATTTTTAATTTGAGTTTAAATCCGCAATGCACAATTGCGTGGTCTGTTAGCGAAAAGACAATAGAATCGTACCCAAAAATTTACTAACGGTTTAATTTAGATTTAATTAGAAAACACTGTTCCGATTTTTTTTCACTTTCGGTCAAAAGTAGCCAGGGGTGGATCCAGAAAAAAAATTCAGGAGAGGTCTGAAATTTCAATTTTAAAATGAACATTGCACAATTCGTAATACGTAAAAACCTTATTTAATTATATGTTTTGGGGGTCAAGCTTGGTTTGGAATGATTTTAAGCTTGAACCTAATATAAAATTGAAACTAATTTCGAATTTCTCAACACGTAAAAAAAATTGAAGGGTGCCCTGACCCCCAAGACCCCTCCCCTGGATCCGCCACTGAAGGTAGCAAAATCTTCGCTCTATCTATCTCGAATAATTTTTTTGCTTGACTTTTCTGAGGATTTTTTGCTTTGAGCGGATTGTCAACAATAGAATGTTTGGGCAGGCATACCGTAGTTGGTAAGTCGATTGTTTAGTACGCAGCTCACCAGTGTGAAAAACCGGGTGTGGTCGTCACCGCACTCAAGTGTTGAACCATGCACAAAACGTAGTGTGAGAACTGGATTATATACTCACCATTAACCCGAATGGCAATAGATACAACGTCCTGCAAATAATAATGGTAAATCGCACGCAAAGAATATTGTCAATATTTCAACACAAAGGGTTGCAAAACCAATATCTGAGGACAAGATGCTATGGATAGAAAATAACAACCTGTCAGACAAACTAACAAAAACTCTTTACTAGGTAAAGATCGGACAATGGACAAGGTAGCTAATACTTCACCGCCAAGAAAAAGGATCTCAACACGCGGCAACAAACTGCATGAACAAGATGCTATGGATAGAAAATAACAACCTGTCAGACAAACTAACAAAAAACTCTTTACAAGGTAAGGTTCGGCTCCCTAGTAATAAAGTTTTAAGGCGTTCTTGAAGCTGTTTTCAATGAGTAGCTTGCACAGACAAAAATGTTCCCAAAATCAATTCTGCAACGATCACGTTTCCATGTTATGAAAACCCGACCACGAACAAAAATCATTTGTTTTATAATTATGTTCAATTTCCCTTCAGTATCGCTTTTATCAGTGGAAATATTTGTTTTTGTTTTGTGAACCTGAGTCACGGTTTCCGCCAAGTCATTTCTAATTCGATTTTCAAGGCGATATTGTAAACCATTTGAAAGCTATACGAAAACAATCAACATACTATTGAACCATAGGGTCTGATGAGTAAACTAAATAGTTCGATCATATTTTGGTAGTTTTCATGTAGCTTTCAAATGGTTTGCAATATCGCCTTGATGTCAAAGGAAAATTTATAGGAAATTTTTGCGGGTTTTGAAAAACCTATTATTGAAAATGGAGAAATGCGTATAAATTATGAAAAGGTCGTAATAATTGTGTTTTTCAATTAAAATTTAAAATATCTCTTGGGGAGTGGGCGTAGCGTATTGGTAAATCGATTGCCTTGTACGCAGCGCCCCTGGGTTCGAGTCCCGACCCCACACATAGGGTTAGAAATTTTTCCTAAGAGATTTTTCTAACCCGAAGAGGCGAATGACCTTAAGGTTAAAACCTCTATAATTGAAATAAAAAAAAATATCTCGAGAACTACTACATTTCAGAAAATTTTTGTTATGAGCGTTTTGATTTAGAATCCTATTCAAAATTAAAATTTTATTTTTGACTGCAAATAGTATGAATTAGAAAAATATGTCAAAAGTTGTTGTTAGGAAAACTTTTTTTATTGAAAACTTCTCCATGATCCAAATACACTGATAAAGTTTATTTTAAGTCTTTAAAACGATGAGCATTAAATTTTTGACATTTTATTGTGAGGCTAACAAGAATAACTTACAAAAAGGGCATAATCACACGTATTAACTGTTTATGTTGCAACAAAATTCCAAATATCTCGCATTTTGGAAGATTTTTGTTGAATGCATTTTGATTCAAAACGATACATAGAATTATATTCTGTAATAATATTACAGCTTTTTGTGTCCATTAGTATGGAATTAAAAACATGAATAAAGTTATTGTTAGAAAAACTTTCTTACCGAAAGTTCTCCAGCATATAATCACATTCAAAATGTTTCTTTTCGCTTTAGATTTTTGTTGGCAAAATATAAAAAATTAGAAAAAATGGGTTTTTTTCAATTTAAATTTTTAACACAAATTTTTGTTGACACTGAAAAAAATGTTGTGAAAAATGACACAACCTTTTTTCAGTGTATATTTTTTTAGTACAGAAATAGTCATTTCTGGTAACTCGTTCTCGGAAAGTTATGCTGTATAAAATACAGTAATCGAACCACAAAAATAGAAATTAATGCACGTAGAAAAGTCTACGCCTTTTCAAAAAATTGCTCTTGAGTTAAAATAATCTTACTGATTGTGGAAAATGTTTAGTCTTACATGCTGGTGAAATGTTTAAAGTTTCATAGGAATCTAAGATGGTCGGTCACGATTTTAAAGACGGACGGATCTTCGTGGAATTCTTCATTAGTCACAATCCAATATCCGTGATCGGGAAATAGTTCACAAAATCATGAATTATTAATCATGTATTCGTGAACTGGTTCATGATAGCTAGTATAATAGTCACAACTTAGCATTCGTTTCCGTGAAATATTTCACGAAATCATAAAATATTATTCATGTATTCGGGAAGTGGTTCATAATTCCTAGTAATGATTTACAATCTATTCTGCGTGCTGGTGATATTTAGAATATATCCCTAATCATTTACAATTTCATGCAATATGGTAATGGAATTTTCACTTAAACTCTTTCACAAAATGTGGAGTATTATTATTCGTGGAAACATTTTTGTTCCATGCACTTTAACATGCAAAAGCCTAGCTGCTAGCGACCAGTAATAGGTACGAGCAGTACATATAAATAAACTATTAGGACCTCGAACATCGCTATTCATTTGATAAGATTCATTGTGATGTCTGGACAAAAACAAAAACTGCGATGAGAGCTCCAAATAGTGTGCGTGGTATAGTTCACAGAATAAGATATCGCGAATCAATCACATTTTTATGAATCAGTTCATATTGTAACGTTATTTCGAGTAAAAACCGATAGTAACCAAAAAATAACAGATCACGATAGAGCGAAAAGAATTTACGAATAGCATGATAAAACGGGTGATATCATGAACATTATTCACATTACTTTCCGAGTCAAATTTGAAAGTAAGCTATAAAATAAAATATCACGATATCATGAACAGAATTACGAAAATCATGGCTAAGATTCTGAAATCAGGAGCACAAATCGCACAACTCGCGACAAAAATATCTAAAATCGTGACTAAGATCCTGAAATCATGAACACTCTACTCATGACTAAAATATTACAATAACATGAATAGAAATTACGAAAATCGCGATTAAGATTCTGAAATCATGAACTTTAATCCAGCTGGTCTGACCGAAAAATTCGATGGTATACTCATGAGCACGGTAACGTGCTAATAAACCACAAGAATCACAACAAAATCAAAAAAAGTCCAGGGAACAACAACAGTAAACCAACAAAACATTCTAATGTAACGCCATGTATATATTCGAGACAAACTAGTTTTTTTGCGAACAAAAATAGTCTCATGAATACAAGGTTTATTATTCACAATTTCAGGAACTTGGTCACGGTTTTTGTAAATCGTTCAGTTCGCGAAATCGTGACCTATTGTTCATGAATTTATGAACGAATTTTATCGATGTGCACATGAGCCAGACGATTTTGATTGTCGTTCTAAGATTAGTTTTTATCAACTTCGAAAAAAAAATAAAATTTTCTCTACATTCAATAACTGGTCTTTTTTAGCAAATTGAGGGCAAAGCGAAACAAAATAGGCGAACAAGGGGAGACTTGACCAGGTTTTCAGTTGAACCTACGCAAATCTCTTACAAAGATTTCAATCACTCAAAATTCGTTGAATTGTAACGTGTAAAAGTATTGTGCGAATGCATGACTTTTTGAAGAAATGTTAATTTACTTTTTCAAAAGTTATAAAAGCTTTTCTGTGATCGTTTTTTCTGGTCCAATCGGGGAGATTTAATCAAGGCGCAGGGAGACTTTGCCAACAGAATTATGAAATATCAGTACAACAAATAAATGTAGCTCTATTAAATCTAAGCTGGTACTATATGCACATTTATATGCCAGAGTGACATTAACTAACGCGCCGCGACAAAAGTCTTCTGCACTGCACTGACTCAAGAAGAGCCAATTGAAAGGGCCCTATACCCACATTTCGCAACAATATGAGTTCTATAACTCCGCTAGCGAATGACGGATCCCAATAGTAGCATGTCTGTAATAACATACGTACATGGAACTATTGAGATCCAGAGCTACAGGTCCAAAGCCCTGGTAAAGGAGGATGGTTGTGATGATCCGGGCCGAGATCACCACGTAAAGCAAGGTAGGGCATAACCCCAATTCCAAGGCGTGAAGCGACCCGTGCCGAGGGATGAGTGATCGAGGGGGTGAAAAAGATGCTCGATCGTTAACGGAGCCTGTGGGGTACCTGGGCAACCCCCACAGTAAGCGTCCCTTACTACGCTAATGCGGAGCTCTGGCGTGGCGGACATATATTTCTCGCGCTACTCGTGGGTATTTTCATGGAGCAAAATAAAAATAAAAATAAGCAGACGGAGGTGCCAAACCCCTTCGCAAGAGGTGGTTTGGCGAGGTCTCCCCCCCGTGGGGAGAGTAGTGGAACGATGAGTGCTGTACTCGAAAGCACCAGTGACCCCCCAGCAGCGGTAGGCAATACCCCTACCAATGCATCGGAGGGGCCAATAGCTGCGATGCGCAAAGTAGCGAAGCAACTCGATGCTATAATCGACTTCGCTAGCGCAAAGCAGAACATAGCCAAGGAGTTGAAGTTGAGCCTTCTGGAGCTCCGGAAAGCTGTTCGTGTCGCAAGACAGGAACAGCAGGCATATGTTGAGAGGGTGGAATGTCGGGAGAGGCCCGACAGAGAAACCCAGACAGTGGCCTCCAATAGGGAGGAAAGAGAGAAGGTCAATAGAAGCTCACAGACAGTGGCCTTTACCTTCTATGGAGCAGCCACGTCGATCGGAGCGGCGACCGAGTTCCCCTCGAAGGGAAAGGGAAAGGGCAATCGCAAGACGGCATCGAATGCGAAGCGCCCTAGGAAGTCGCCAGGAGAGGGTGCCAAAACCGACACCACTCGGCGTGCAACCGTCAAGGTCAAACGCCGCCTGGGTGAGGTAAGCGAGGGCGAGAGTGACCTCGCTGTTGAGAGCGAAGGTACCAGCAACCCGGCACGACCGGGGCAGGGGGGCTCAAACCCCTGGACGCTGGTTACCAAGAAAAAGCCGGCACCGAAAACGGAGGTACCGCGGCCTGCGAGGAAGGCCAAGGACAGAGGCGAAGCCTTGTGGTTAAAAACCGACAAGGACAAATACGCCGATGTCCTTAAATCGATGAAAGCGGCCGAAAGCCTCTCGGCCCTTGGGCAGGATGTGCGTAGCGTAAGACGCACCAACACGGGAGAGATGCTCCTGGTGTTGAAGCGAGGCGCACAATCAAGTGCAATATACAAGGCCTTGGCCCAAGAGGTCCTTGGTGAGGGCGCCCAAATCAGGTCGCTAGGTGCGGAAACAACTCTCCAGTGCAAACACTTGGACGAGTTCGCGACCGCAGAAGACGTCGCCGCAGCCGTCAAGGAGCAATGCGGCGTCACAATCGAGCGGGCCTCTGTGCGATTGAGGGACGGACCCTCTGGCACCCAAGTAGCCTACCTCAGGCTACTCAATGCGGATGCCAAAAAGGTAACCGAGAAAGGGAAGCTGAAGATCGGCTGGTCGGTATGCCCTATCAGTATACCCCAGCCGCCTTCAGTGGACAGGTGCTATCGGTGCCTAGAATCCGGCCATAAAGCTTACGAATGCAAAGGCCTAGACAGGAGTAAGCTATGTCGTAGATGCGGCGAGGAGGGGCATAAAGAGCGGGGGTGCACTAAGGCATATAAGTGCCTTATCTGCACCTCTAAGAAGCAAGCCCATAAACATGCTATGGGCGGACCTTCGTGTCCCTTCGGCGAGTTAAATAAGAAGAAGCCGTGAGAGTCACACAGCTAAATCTTAACCATTGTGCAGCAGCCCAACAGCTGCTGTGGCAGTCGGTCTCGGAGTCGAGGACAGATGTCGCCCTCTTATCAGACCCGTACAGCATCCCTGCCGGCAACGGCAATTGGGTGTCGGACGGGTCTGGAATGGTGGCAATCTGTACAACGGGAAGGTTCCCGGTTCAAGAGGTAATACACCCCTCCGCCGAGGGTGTGGCGATTGCCAAGATCAATGGTGTGTTCTATTGCAGCTGCTACGCCCCACCAAGGTGGCCAATAGAACAGTTCTACCAGATGATCGACAGGCTCTCGTCGGACCTCGTGGGCCGGAAACCGGTAGTAATAGCGGGAGACTTCAACGCTTGGGCAGTGGAGTGGGGCAGCCGCTGTACAAATAGCAGGGGTCAAGCGCTAATGGAAGCGTTTGCGAAACTCGATACTGTGCTAGCTAATGATGGCTCCGCTAGTACATTCCGTAGAAACGGAGTGGAGGCGTGGATTGATTTGACCTTTGCCAGCCCGAGTCTGGCTCCAGGCATGGAATGGAGGGTAGACGAAGGCTACACCCATAGTGATCATTTAGCAATCCGCTTTAAGATCAACTATGGTGTGCAGCATCCGAGGGCGGGAGATCCCTGTCAGGTAAGCGGGTGGAAGTCCAATCACTTCGACAGCGAAGCTTTCACCGCGGCCCTGGGACTGGAGGCCAACACCGACAGTCTAAGCGGGGATGCGCTGGTAGCTGTTCTATCACGCGCGTGCGACGCCACTATGCCGAGAAAAACACTGCCAAGAAACGGCAGATGCCCGGTATACTGGTGGAGTGCCGAGATTGCAGCTCTACGGTCAGCCTGCCTCAGAGCTAGACGTAGGATGCAAAGAGCTCGCACCGAGGATGCAAGAGAGAACCGCCGTGAAGTGTTTCGAGCTGCGAAATTAGCCCTTAACAAGGCTATTAAAAGCAGCAAGAGAGCGTGTTTCGACAACCTGTGCGAGAGTGCCAACGCGAATCCGTGGGGTGACGCCTACCGGATTGTGATGGCCAAGACCAAAGGGGGCTCCTCACCCCCAGAACGGTCTCCGGACCGGTTGGCAACGATTATCGAAGTACTCTTCCCGTCTCGAGCCACAAGCCCCTGGCCACCTGCACTACGAGACAGTGCGGGCACGGTCGAAATGGTGGCTCCAGTGACGAACGAAGAACTACTCGCAGTGGCTAAATCCCTAGCAATGAACAAAGCTCCAGGGCCGGATGGAGTCCCGAACAACGCTCTCAAGGCAGCGATCATAGCGAACCCGAACATGTTCAGGCTAGCTATGCAGAGATGCCTTGACGAGTGCCGTTTCCCCGATAGATGGAAAAGGCAGAAACTGGTGCTGTTGCCGAAGCCCGGGAAGCCGCCAGGCGACCCATCGGCGTACAGACCAATCTGTCTGATAGACACGACTGGCAAACTGCTTGAGAGGATCATCCTCAACAGGCTCACCCCGTACGCGGAAGGTACGGACGGTCTGTCAAGCAACCAGTTTGGCTTTCGGAAGGGTAAGTCCACAGTGGACGCTCTCAACTCAGTGATAAATACTGCCGAGATAGCGATCCAACGAAAAAGGCGAGGTATTCGATACTGTGCGTTAGTGACACTTGACGTGAAGAATGCATTCAACAGCGCAAGCTGGGATGCCATCGCGCTCTCGTTACACCGGCTTAGCCTACCGGTGGGTCTGTACCGGATCCTGGAAAGTTACTTCCAAAACCGCGTACTGCTATACGAGACCGATGCCGGTCAGAAAAGGGTTCCGATTACCGCCGGAGTCCCGCAGGGCTCGATCCTAGGCCCGGTGCTATGGAACCTCATGTATGACGGGGTTCTGAGACTGAAGTTCCCTCCTGGGGTCAAGATCGTCGGCTTTGCCGACGACGTAACCTTGGAGGTCTACGGGGAGTCAATTCCTGAGGTAGAACTAACCGCAGAACACGCGATTAGCACGGTGGAGGAATGGATGAGCGCGAGAGGCCTGGAGCTCGCTCATCATAAGACGGAGGTAGTTATCGTCAACAACCGCAAGTCGGCACAACATGCAGTTATCCATGTGGGAGAAGTCGCGATCACTTCACAGCGAAGTCTGAAGTCTCTCGGAGTCATTATAGACGACAAGCTGACCTTCGGCAGCCATGTCGACTATACGTGCAAGAGAGCGTCGACTGCTGTTGCGGCACTATCGAGAATGATGTCCAACAGCTCAAAGGTGTGCGCCAGTAGACGTAGGTTACTGGCAGGCGTTGCCGTATCTATCCTCAGGTACGGCGGCCCGTCATGGTCAAGAGCACTGAGGGTAACCAGTTACCTACAGAAACTGGAGAGCACCTACCGCGTGATGTGCCTCAGAGTGATATCTGCCTACCGCACGGTATCACACGATGCATCCTGCGTGATAGCGAGCATGATGCCAGTCGGGCTGGTCATTCGGGAAGATGAGGAGTGCTTTGAGCTACGTGGAAATAGGGGAGCCCGCGAGCGCACCAGGGTGACCTCGGTCGCCAGATGGCAGCGTGAGTGGGACAACTCCTCGAAAGGTAGGTGGACCCACCGGCTGATACCTAGCATATCGAGCTGGGTGGGAAGACCCCATGGGGAAGTTCACTTCCACCTGACACAATTCCTGTCAGGCCATGGCTGTTTCCGTCAGTACCTCCACAGGTTCGGGCACGCGGAGGTCCCAGTCTGCCCGGACTGCCCAGGTGTAGATGAAACTGCCGAACACATACTGTTCGTATGTCATCGGTTCGACGTCGAAAGAAGAGCAATGCTTGACGTCTGTGGCTGGGACACAACCCCGGATACCCTTATCCAGCGGATGTGTCAAACGGTGGAGAAGTGGAACGCAGTCTCGGCTGCTACCATCCAGATTGCCAGTAGGCTACAGGTAATCTGGCGAACCGAGCAACAGACGGCGGGCACGGCTAACTAGTGATTGGTTAGCTGGAGCGAAAAAGGCCAAGCGCAAAATAAGAGAGTGAATGGTCTGTTCATGCCGAGGTAGGTTGGCGCAGCGAATGGCAACCGCGTAAGGGGTAAACCCAGCCACCCCAAAGCAAGACAGAAGAGTGAGTGTATAGGCGTATAAGTGGACTGCCTCATGCCAAGACGGGAGGGTCGTAGCGTAGTATGTTGGAACTAAGCTATCGATGCCTCATGGCGTGGCAGAGGAGTGAAAGGGTGAGCATCCAAGTCAGTCTCACACTGCATGTTAAGGGTGAGCATAAAAGTCAGCCTCACAGGTTGGTTGCAAGCAAGGAATGAAAAAGGTGAGCACAAAAGTCAGCCTCGCATGGTATGTCAGAAGTGGGGCCTAAGAAAAATGTCCCACATGGGATGCCAGAGGGAGTGACAAAGGTACAATAGAGTGGCACGATTGAGAGTGAATCAGGTGATAGGGTGAGCACCCAAGTCAACCTCACATGTATGGGTAGGGCGAGCACAAAAGTAAGCCTAGCAAGGAATGAGTAAGGTGAGCACACAAGTCAGCCTCGCATGGAACGTAAAAGGTGAGCACAAAAGTCAGCCTCATGTGGGAGTGTTTGAGAGCGAATCAAAGTGTGATTGAGAGAGCACCCAAGTAAGCCTCATACAGGATGTATGATCGCGCGAGTGAGAGTGAATGAGTACACTTAGTACAGCCATCCCCCCAGAAGTAATACCGAGAGGTAGTTCCTGGGAGGAATGATGGCGGAGCCCAATGGAGTTTAGTCGGTATTAATGGCTGGTCACCATTCGAGTCCGACACGCCCCCAGTGCACCCCGTGTGGTAGATTGGACCCTACCGTTAGCACGTGTACTGGGCTAGGACATAAAGGTCTTCTCCATTGTAAAAAAAAAAAAAAAAAAAAAAAAATATGAGTTCTATAAAAAAAACTAATTACTCTAGGAGTACTTTATATATGTTTTTCTACCATTTAATTCCACTATGTTAGTTTATAGTTACATGCACTTGCAGTTCACTATTTAACAGATACCTGGTATTTCGATTAGTACTTGTAATCTTCTTCAGTGTTTTCAAACATTCCTCTCCTTCCTTACTAAATCGAGACCAAGGTTACGGATATTCATGGTTTGTGTCAGTCTATAGGAAATTACAGGATTGCTAAGTCTTTTATCTAGGAAAATGGGTAGGCTGTGGTCGGTAAGGACCTAGGTGCGTAAAGCTGGCCGTTTTTTGCACGTAGGTAACATTTCGAAGAGCCATGAATATCCGTAACATGCAATTGAGAGACGAACTCTAGAGTGATCAGTTATAAACTTGAAAAGAAATACTCAGATCAAACGTCCGACTTCTGCTAGCAGGTCATGTATCTAATCTACTTTTTCGCTCTATGTTTATAACTGATTTGCTCTCCAACATTATCCGTGGTTTATTTTCATTATTTCGTTTTTCTTAGTTGCCAATACGCCACAAAACAATAAAGTCGTAAAAATACTATTACAGCAATCACATTTAGTACATTTAGTAAAAAGCATAAACTTGAGCCCCCCACCCCCTGCCCAAAGGTTCAACAACGATTCCGAAATACTTCACTAGTATCTGATTGGATTGTAAAGTATCTCAAAGTTCACCCAAGATCATCATACTTATAACGCTCTTCATCCATTGCAGCCTTAATCAGATTAGTCAGTTTTCGCAAAAGCAATTCTTAATAACGAAGGACAAGTAAACACGAAATAACGTCGAAATAGTAGTTCTTTTTTCGACGAAAAACTTGCTTCTTTGTACACTGATAAAAGTTACATCTTTCTTCTGTTCTACTAGGGTGTTGAATCCATTTTCACCATGCTTCCACTATAGTCTTACCTCTGAAAATCTGTAAAAAGAAGAGCTCATGATATCTGGTGCATATGAAAGGATAGAAATATGACCGCTCGTTTCACATTTTCCTGGTTTACAATTATACTGTTTCTTAGAAACGGAGAAAATCGTACACAATATGTTTAAAATAGACAAATCACATTCAACCATATGCATCACGCCGACTTTCAATGGAAATACTATTCCGTGCCATACATATTTTTATTTTTATAGTGAGCCAAGTAGTTTGCAACCCATCCATCTTAAACCTTACCACAAAAGCAACAGTATAACAAACGCACAAACTACCGCTGCCGGGATGTAATTAAAACTCTTTCAATTACTAAACTTTCTTATATCGCATTGTCAGAGCTCAGAGTTGTGAACTTTGTCCTGAAGGAAGAAGTAACAAATTTACCCGTTTCGTGGATATGCTCAACTTCCGTAGCAGTAGGAAACAACCCAACCTCAGATTGAGTGTTCCCTGCTAAACGATGCAGCACTAATCACGGCAGTTTGATTCAAGTTTTTTATGCTAGGTACTTGTATACTTTGCTAAGAAATTATGATGCTAATCGTACCTTGGTCAATTTAATTTGGACGAGCATGTTTACATATTGGTCAGTGGTAATATTAAATCTATTGGTCGATTTCCATGCAATTGTTTCCATTCTGATAGATGTGTTGGATTGTTGCCATAGTTTGCATTATAATAAAAATCTTTGGGTAAAACGCCAGATATAGGTGCTAACATTTCAAATCATCAAATACTACGGGTACGATCAAATTGCGAGTCTTCCCAACAGAACTGTTGAACAACGTCTTCTTCGCTTAACTTGTAATAAATCTTCATCAAACATTTGGAGATTTCAGCAGCCGCCATCGTTAATCCCTTTGAGTTTAGTCTCTCTCCCTGCTCTTGCACTATGGTACAGAGTAGGATAAAATCTCAATTTTTATTTTATATGTATTTTAACATTTTAGTATAAGTTGAAACAAGTTGAAGAAAAGTTAATCTTATTCTTCTCCTTTTGAAACCGAGGTGTAGAATGATTGATGGGTTAATTTTCGCAATACAATTTGTTCTATAGTGAAATTTTTAAATCAACTTCTAACAAAAAAAAATTAAAATCGAAGAAGAATTATAATTCAGCATCCTAAATTTACACGGAGATAAAATTTTCATGAAATTCGAGTAATTTTAAAGCAATCGACTACTTTTATTAAGGGTAATCACTGTGCATTATTTATTGCAAGTGCGAAATTTCTCGCAATAAAATGGTCTGCTTCCCAGGTTGCAGGTTATCTACTGTTTGAGTTTCCACCGAATGATAAATAGGCTGGTGCCTCCTGCCTAGCGGCGAACGCCGAAAGTGTATCAACTAACTCCCCGTTTTATATTTTTTTCCGGCCGACCAGCAGTGCGCGGCTTAGGAAGAACCTCCAGACTTTACCACAGCTGTGTGCCAACATTGCCACGAAATGTTGAGCGAAGCTGAATTTGAAACCGCCAGTGCGTAAAGTGTTATCGCCGTCCGCTGTATACATCCTCCGCCTGCCTCGTCCTGTTGTCTGTAGCAACCTAATCTTTCCGGGGGCACCTAACCAAACATAAACAAGAGCTGTACTTTTCAAGGATTATGTTACGCTGCAGTTGAGCGGCGGAATCACAGTTTTGACTTGTTTTATGCGGCAGATTATTTGTTTATAGATTACGTCAACTTAGCGGACCAGGACACTGAAATATTATGTGCTGTCGAGCCTCAGGCTTCCGCAACACCGCACAACAACTATATTTGATTCATACCTTATTGGTCAAAATCAGTACAATACACTAATTAACTAGGTGCTCTTTGAGCAACAGAACATCATCAAAATCTTGGGACGTGTTTCGAGAATTCTCGGTAAAAGTACTTTATTCGAAAGGCTCTTGTTGGATCCTATTATGCCATAAAACCATATCCTACCGGTTGTGTTCTTATTTATATTGAGAGGAAGGTCTATAGCGCTGTCTTACTGGTAAGAAGACAAATAAAAAATAATCTCAGCTATTTTTTTCATAATATGATCCTTCCAACACACACACAACAGTGGCTTGAGCAATAGCTGAATCTTCTGAGGATGCCGGAAAAGATGAAGCTCGCTCAAGCAAGAAAGATATCTTAGTGACCAATTTGCATACCTGCATTTTAGTCCTCATAGGATATAATCTCACACGTCAAGAAAAGGCCGTGTTTACGAAATAGCTCACCAATTTATATAGTAAATCCCTCGGATCATAAACGAAAGGGACGTTGATGAAAATAAAGTAAAATCTAGACAAAAATTATCCTAAAAAGGGTTACATTTAGCATTTCTTTGTCCGTGCCAAATCTTACAAATTATGCCAATTATGTATATCTTCAAAACAACGTACAACGAACATTGAATTTGCTTACGATTTAATCGATTCCCAGTCTAGAATTAAATTTTCCAGCATATGTTTTGATTTTCTAACGGGCGTTCAATAAAAACGAGAATTTTTTCAGTCAGTATTTTTTATTAAAAACATGTTTATTTTTCAAAAAAAAAAACATCAATGAATATTGAAGCAGAGACCCTGGTCAGCCGTACGAGGCAACTTAGTCGCGATGCTTTCACAAGAGCGCTGGACGGCACTGACGTCCATCTTCCGGATACTCCGGATGGAGGCTTGATCCGTGTAAAACATCTTGTTGCAGTCGACTTTGGGATCACTTGCGGGCGTATGTGATCCGGGATTCAACGAATCTCATCTTTCATGGGTAAGTCGAAGAATACAGTTGAATCAGAAGCATGAGAGAGATTGACTCGGTATGAATATGAAGAAGGATTGATGCTCTGTGCCATACAATCGAAGTACAAGGACATGAATCGGGTTTGAGAATTGAGCTCGACAAGCCTCTCGAAGTTTGCAATTACTAAAGGGTTAAAGATATCGCATCGAATGAGAAATCGATATGAGATTTTTCAGCGGAAGGACACCCTCCAGCACTTCTAGACTCATCGTATGGGTCGAGTGCATTCAATCCAAAGCAATACGCTTTCAACAATACTGGATTCGCTCCAGTTTGATGAAGTGTATGTTCGCAGTGAAGCGCATACAGAAATACATGTTCCAGTTATTGTACGGACAAAGTTGGTCCTTTGTTGGCGCTTCTGTTTTAAATATCTGATTTGACTTCCCACGGTTCTTTTAGAGCCAAACCATACCCCGAGATATTTGAACGTTAAAACCTGAACAATAGTTTGACCCATTAATTGAAGCTGTAGTTGAGCTGGTTCACGCTTCTTTGAAAATACGACTAGCTAAGTTTTCTCCGTGGAGAAATCGAAACCCAACTACAGGACCCGAAGCAGACAAATTGTCCAAGGCATCTTGCAATGGTGCTGCAAATCGTCAGTTTTGGGACCTGTAATAGAGACCGCACCGTCATGTGCCAGTTGCCTCAGCGTACAGGTATTGACAAGACATTTATCAATGTCATTCACGTAAAAGATGTAGAGAAGGCTTAGCCCCCCCCCCCCCATGAGCCCTGGGGAAGACCCGTGTAGTTAATTCGTGATGTCGATAGATCACCACGCGAGAAATGCATGTGTTTTTCAGACAAATTTAGCAAAAAGTTGTTTAAAGTCGATGAAAGAGCAGGCTTGTGCAGCTTCGTAGAAAGAAATTTGATAGAAAATCAATCAATAGCCCCCTTAATATACAAGAAAATTTATGCAATCTGCTTTTTGCTAGCATACGCCATTTGAATTTCTGTTGAGAGCAACGCAAGACAATCGTTCGTCCCTTTGCCTTTGCGAAAGCCAAATTGTGTATCTGACGGTAAGCCATTGGCTTCGACTCAACTGTCGAGGCGAAACAAGATAATTTACTCCAACAACTTTCGGATACATGACAGCATTGCAATCGGTCGATACAAGTTGTGGTTGGAGACTGGTTTTCCTGGTTTTTGGATGGCGATGACCTTCACTTACCTCCAGTCATGAGAGACAATGTTACCCTCAAGAAACATTAAATAAATTCAACAAGCGTCTCTTGGTAGAGTGTGGCAGATTCTTTAACAAATTAAATTTGATTCTGTCTGGCACTTTATTGTTACATGATACGAGAGCAAGTGAGAACTGCACCATCGAAAACGATGTTTCGTTCGCGCTATCGTTAGGGGATGCGGCGCGGTAAATCTTATGTGCAGGACGGAACAAACCTTCTTGGCGAAATCGAATATCCAAAGGTTTAAATATTCCACGCTCTCGTTAGTACTGTTTTGGTTTCGTAAGCGCCAGGCCGTGCCCCAAAGAGTGCTCATCGATGTTTCTCTCGTTAGCCCGTCAACGAACTGGTGCCAGTAGTTATGTGTCTTGGCTTTCATCAAACTCTTCATCTTTCTAACATTGCGTACTGTCGATAGCTAGCGAGTAGCCCATCATTTCGGAAGCTCTTATACGCGACGGCCTTCTCCGCGTACACGTCTGCGCGTTTTTTGTCCCAACATGGGTTGGAAAGCCGTCAACGAAAGTTTGCGTCTGATACGCGTTTTTCTGCGCTTGAATCGTGGTGTCGAGAATCAATCCTGCCAAAAGCCCATATTATTCCTCTGCAGGAAGCTCTTGAGTGGACTGGATTTTGCCGGATATCACAGAGGCGTAGCTCTTCCAATCAATATTTCGTGTGGTGTCATTCTAAATTAGCAAGCGACAACTTCAATGCCTGGTGTCGAGGGGAGGGATTGAAAGAATATCACTTTTTGATCTCGAAAAGTACTCCTCCGTAAGAGTCTTCTCGATCGAAGCGAATCATTTTAAAATCGTGAAAGTTGAGATCTATTTCTGAGGTAAGCCAATGTTTTACATTATGCAAATGCTTGGCATTTCAAGTTTTTTAATTAAATTTTATAAGTATCGATTTTTGGGATGATGCTTCTGCAAGCCCACAGTAGAACAGTGAACTCAGTTCCCGGAACTCGTTGGGTGAATCGAAAGATTTTTTTTATTTATTTATTAACAGATTAAGGCCGAAGTGGCCTGTGCCGTATACAAAAGATTCCTCCATTCCACTCGGTCCATGGCCGCGCGTCGCCAGCCACGCAGTCTGCGAAGGGTCCGCAAATCGTCTTCCACCTGGTCGATCCATCGTGCTCGCTGTGCGCCACGTCTTCTTGTACCGGTCGGATTGCAATTCAGAACCGTTTTCACCGGGCTATTGTCCGACATTCTGGCTACGTGCCCGGCCCACCGTAGTCGTCCGATTTTCGCGGTATGACAGATGGGCGGCTCCCCCAACAGCTGATGCAACTCATGGTTCATTCACCGTCTCCATGTGCCGTCTTCCATCTGCACTCCACCGTAGATGGTACGCAGCACTTTCCGTTCGAAGACACCAAGTGCGCGTTGGTCCTCCACGAGCATGGTCCAGGTCTCGTGCCCGTAGAGAACTACCGGTCTAATCAGCGTCTTGTAGATGGTCAACTTCGTACGACGGCGAACTCTGTTCGACCGAAGTGTCTTGCGGAGGCCAAAGTAAGCACGATTTCCTGCCACGATGCGTCTACGAATCTCTCTGCTGGTATCATTGTCGGCGGTCACTAGTGAGCCCAAGTACACGAACTCTTCAACCACCTCGATTTCGTCGAAATCGTGAATCGAAAGATACAAACGCTGAAAGGACGAGCCATGTTACAGTTAACTGCATTTAGAATGCTTTTATTGCGGGGAGAAAGCTTTTCAAGGTAATTTTAAGAGGATTAGAAAAAAAACAATCATGAAAATTACGGACCACAGCGTCAGAGAATTTTGTCAATTGATTCTTTCTACAGCTGAGACATGGGAACTTGGGGTTTTTTATGTCCCAAGAAGTTCAGGTTATTTTTGGAGGACCTCGAAGAGACACCTTCTGGTTCTTACAATGAAGTTTAGGAGAGGAAATGTTCCTCCTTTTTTATTGCCTCTAGGGACAGCAGAAGATGGGGTTCATTACAGTCGCCTTCGTCAGTGGAAAAGTTAGTATAGATGTTCGTAGAGACAGGTGACGAAGCTATCTTTAGCATTTCTGCAAAAGATCGCATAGAGCGTCCCTGAAGGAAATGCTTTGATTTCTCGTCGCGCTGTTTGTACATGGGACATGTCGGGAGATCGTGTGGGATTCCCTCACTGTAGAAATACTTCTCAACATCCCTTCCACAGGAATAAACCACATGATTCCCACTGCATTTCTCACAACGAACCTTATTGCTACAATGGGAGGCTTTGTGTCCCAATTGTTAACAATTAATACAGTTTTTGACCCGTGGCACAAAAAGGCGAACAGGACCTTGTCAAAGACGAGGTAGTTTGGTAGAGCAGACTCGCGAAGATCATCAGATAGAGTTTGAGTCGACACTGGTTGCCCCGTCACATTCAACTGGATTAGGTGATACATAAACTTTGTTCTGCTTCGTCAAAGGCTCGTAGCCAACAATATCATTTGCCTGTTGCAAGTAAGGCTCTTTATTTTCTGTCACGGCCGAGAACCACTCTGTCAGACAGCGAGAAATTTGCAACAGTTTCAAAAAATGTTTGTATTTGGTCTGGAAGAAGATTTCGAACGGCCCGGTTGAGCAGGGTGGGTACAATTTCAGTCTGGGTGTCGTTTTTATTTCTATATCTATCTCGCTTTGTGCGAATCATTGCCAGAAGTTATTTTTGCACCAGTCTATTGCCCAGTGTGCGATTGTATTGAAGAGAAGTATGGAAAATGTAATATTATAGCGCTACTTAACTTGTGAATGTAACGGTATCCCGGTAACACTTCCGCTTCACTACTCTGCTGGCAGAATAACGGTTAACGCACACACAAAAAAATTCCGATGCCCCGAAGAGGCGGAGACGTGTAAGATAACTTTGAAAGCGAGTTAGCACTATTCTTTATTACGTTACTCTGCACAGGCTGGATGATCGACTTATCGGTCTGAGAGTCATCGAACGAATGATAGCGTATGTTTTGTATCTCTCTTTATGAAAATATTCTAAATATTGTTTGATTTATGGAGTAACATAATTTTTACTAATTTTTCTGCTGCGATTTGACACCGATGTGCCTTCAATCCTTGAATATGCTCGGAACCCGAAGCTTCGGGACCAATATATTCAAAGAATCTTTGATTTTCTATCACTGATCTAAACTTGCAAATCGATGTAAGTAGATACCCATTTTGAAATATTTTTAACCTCTGAGGTATTACAACTGTTCCGGTTATATGGAAAAGTCCTATGCCACCGTTTTGATGGCAGTCAATAGGAGTACTGTATGAAATGAATTCAAATTAAATTTGCAAAAATCGATCAAGTATTCGCTAAAAAATAAGAATAACGTTAACTTGAGAACTTGCCAAGTTCCCCGAGAGTATCAAGAACCTTCAGAGTTAGCCAATACGACCAAAGCTACTTCAATTAGTCACTAGTGATCTAGACCCGCAAATCTATGTAATGTAGCAACCATTTTAATATTTGTTGCTTCATTTGGACATCATTGTGGTACCAGTTTATAAGGGAATCAACCGTAACTCCGGAACCAAAGCTCCGATCCAAATGAAAATCAATACCAGGCACCAGCGAAACGTCGAGCGTCAACTGAAATCTAAGCCCAAGTCATTCTAAAAGTATGTGAGCGAGCAGCAAAAAGAATACGGTTTACCATCATGTCTGTCGTTTAATGGATTTTTGAGAACCGACACTAAGGAAATTTGCCAACTGTTCTGCGACAAATTTTCAAGCGTTTTTTTTTTTCAGCGAACACCTTTTACCACAACAAGTCGCTGCAGCCGCTAATTTGACTCCTACTCTAGGACGAACCATCAACCGAATTTGCATCGATAATGAAGCTTGTAACAAATTAAAAACTGAAAGCATTTAGTTCCCCGGGCCCAGATGGCGTTCCCTCGATGCTTGTCAAAAAGGGCATCAGCGGGTCTCTTGAACCACTTGGGCGGGTCTTCGAGCTATCACTCACTACTGGAACATTCCCTTCCTGTTGGAAAGCAGCGCACATGTTTCCAGTTCATCAAAAAGGAAACAAATCGAACATTGATAATTATCGGGGAATCTCGTGTTTAAGTGCCGCATCAAAACTATTCGAGCAGGTTGTTTTAGACCCTTTTTTTTCTTACTGAAAACACTACATTTCAGATGACCAACACGGGTTTTTGCCTAAACGATCGACAACGACCAACCTGCTCTCTTTCACAACATAATACGAAATGCGATTAAAAATAAGTTTTTGTCTATCGTTAAGTGTAACTAGGCTAAGAACTATCATTGCGGCCAAAGGGTCTGTTGGTGTTTATACAACAAATAAACAAAACTAAACCACCTTATGAGGATGTTACATCTTTCATTTGAACATTTTTCAAATTAACCCTGCTAACTCTGCCAACTCTGAGAAAAGTGAGCGGCATTACAAACAGACACACATAGACACACACACTTACAGACATGAAAAAGCTTTGTAAGATAGAGAAAATTCTTTTTTTTTGACAGCCAACATGCCAATGAAAAAAGCAGTTTTTTCTTACTCCATTGGGGAAATCATTACGAAAATGAATAAATGTATTCGGGGCATTAGTAGAATATTACTGATTGCTTCATTAAGATTTTTCCCACGATATGAGAAAAAACTGCTTTTTTCGTTTTCCGAGATGGCTGCTTTTCCAGGCTTTCTCAGTTGAACCTTAAAACCATTCATTAAAAATGCTATATCTCAGCCCGCGACCAAATTTTCATAATATTATTTTCACAAAAAAATTTAATAAGCGGTACTTTCCAATACATATCTTTCGCATAAGGAAAAAAAATGATATTCGACTTATTCTTCAAAAATGACTAAAAAAATTTTCGCATTTCCACAGTTTTGTCAACGGAAATTAAAGACAGCATCGCGTAATGGTTGTCACGGCAAAAAATACCGTTTCAATAACGCTAAAGAAAATTGCTGACAGCATGTTGATTTGTCATAGGATGAAACGTTTTTCGAGGCAGGAAGAAAAATTGATAGGAATAACAATCTCCTGATTAAGTTTCACGACAGGCAGCCTGCCGCTTTGCAAGCTGGTAGCGAAACAGTGAACGCTGTTCCGTAACTAAAGCGAAATTCCACGGGAAAGAAAATTTAATTTTGGAGATTATACGATTATGGTGATGTATGTGAATGGCAATCGTTGACTGCGTACTGCAATGTTCCGGAAGCTCAAGATGTGAAAGTGTTCTTGCGGTAAATCAAAACCCTTACCAAGGAAACGATAACCGATTTACCATGAGTTGGCGACTAGCCTACCAAAGTGATTTGTTCATATTCTTAACAATGTGTTGTTCGTCGAATGGAACAATGACGTATAAAAACACAACTGCACGAAATGATGTTTGTAAATAAATCGATTAAATGCCTGAATGTAATAAAATTAAGCTTTCTTTTATGTTGTCGGGATATGTAATTTAATCCAATATTCATTGGAATGTATCGTAAAAGATATATTCAGCGGTATTCGCACAAGAAACTCGCTCAAGCTGATAATACACGTTAAAGTTATCACAGTGAAGACCCACCCCGCTTATAAAATCGGGGGTCGACAAAAACGGGGGCTGATAAAATCGGGTCTTCACTGTATAAAAATGGTGTTATTGGTAACTTCAGGACTTGGAAAATATTTCATATGTGTTATTTTGGACATAGTTACGTACGTGAAATATTTACTCGATCAACTGAATTTCAGAACTTATCAAAATATTCTGATCAAAACAAAGCAACAATAAACTCAGAAGTCAAAGTACATGTTAAATTTTTAAGTAATGCTCAATAGAACACATCCGTTCTAGAATCTTCAGTGTTCTGCCTCATAATACTGCTGTTTACTCTATATCTTGTTCCAAAAAAATATTATTAAAGTTCCTCCATATTCACTTTTCGTGCACATAGGAACGGAATTAATAAAATCACTAAAAAAGCGTTCTGCACCAAAAAGTCTACTTCTGCATACACACGCTCTTTTTTCGTTCATACAGTATGCGCAACATTCGACCGACTCTTTACAATCTACCAGTATCCCGTTGTAAAATTGCATGCGGCGCATTCCAGCTGCAATAAAGCATGGATGTTTATTGATTTGACTAGCATCCAAATGGGTTTTTAAGGACAGCGAATGCTGCTCGTAAACAAGGGTAATTCCTACTACTATCATACGGCGGCATATATGACCGGAAGAACAAGTAAATGCAACCAGAGGTCAGGGAACTTTCCCGTCAGCTAACCAATGTGTCTAGAACGCCAGCGGACGGGATGCCGTATATATTCATCTTATCTTTGCTTCCGTTTGGATACGGTTCAAATGCAGGTTCGTCTTGTAAAATTATTCCTTGCAACTTAATCAGCTTTGCGAGAACATCTGGTAAACGTTTCCAATCTGCCACATAACGGAATGAAGTTTCGATTCTATTGATTGTACTTATTTGAGCTGTAATCATTTAATCTGATTGGTTTTTCAATGAAAAGTTGTTCAGACTTCAAATTAAATCACATGTTGAATAGTTAGCCTAAAGACTCGATATAATGGGGTTGATAGGTATGATGATTGTATCAAACAACGATACTTTCAATAATGGAATGTGGGTACTTCTGTCTGCGTTCAGCTGCGAAGACTCACATTACTAAATTGGAACAAATTCAGTGTCGTTGTTCGCGGTTAAGGTTGCGTGCAGTCAACCAATATAATGAATCTTGAAGTACTATCTGGAGTTCTTCTTTTAAAAGACCGATTGTTCTACACTCCTGGGTCACGAATCGATGAGTCCACTGGCTTCGGTATTTTCAACAATAATGTATCTCTCGAACTTTTAGAACCCACTTCTGTCAACATAACTGAACTAACAGCAGTTCACTATAGTTTGCTAATCATCAATACATTACCCCCGATGGCCCCGATTCATTATTTCATCCTCACGGATAGTCTCAATACAAATGAACCTCAACGATCAATGAGGTTTGATAATATGCCTCCAGTCTTCTTGAGAAATGTATTTATGTATTTATGTATTTAGCAAGTTACATCCATCTGACAATGAGTTTTAATGAACTAAATTACAAATAATTAACCTAAAGTGATAACAAACGATTTCTAAACTGTGCAGAACGAATGACGAAGTCGAAGATGTCGGTAAAATGGTTGACACGACGGACCATTGCTAGTATCGGGCTGTTGGCAGCGTAGTTAGTGTTACGCATTTCAGTCTGCAGCAGTGTTCGAGGACGAAGGACACGGATTGGTGCGTAGAGGTTAATTTGTGATAGGAGATCGGGAACATCATATTCGGCGAGAAGAAGCTTAGATACGAAGGTAGCTTGCGACGCGTGTCTACGATCTTCTAAAGTGTGCAGTCCTAGTAATCGACAACGGTCTTCGTATGGCCGCAAGTTCAGCAGATCATTCCAAGATAATTGACGTAACGCATATCTTATGAATCTGCGCTGGACGGCTTCAATTCTTTGGCTCCAAGTAGCATGGTAGGGGCACCAGACGACGTTTGCGAATTCCAACTGTGAGCGCACCAGCGAATTCGTTGGATATTTTGAACATAAAACCTAGTAGACGATTAGCTTTGTCAATGATCGCTGAGAAGTGATGGGTGTACGTTAGCCTTTCATCAAGGATGACGCCCAAATATTTTACATGATCAACGCGTTGCAGCTGAGTTCCAGCGATGTTGTAGTTGAAAGTAAACATGTTCCTCGTTCGATGAAAGCTGATAACAAAGCATTTAGCAACACTAAGAACCATCATGTTTCTTTTACACCAACTATAAAAGGTATCAACGAGATACTGTAGCTCACGGCAATCGGCTTCTTTCCTTATAATTAGAAATATTTTCAAGTCATCGGCGAAGAACAGTTTCCCTCCACGCATTAAGACGAAAGCCACATCATTCACGAACAGTGAAAACAGTAGCCGACCAAGTGTACTACCTTGAGGAACTCCAGAATGGTTGGAAAAGGACTCAGATTCATTGTCACCAATTTGAACAACGACTTTGCTGTGATCAAGGTATGATCGAAGCCAACGGCAGAATCGGGCAGTGCATCCAAGTTTATCAAGCTTCGTTAGCAGTATCTCATGGTTAACAGTGTCGAAAGCAGCCTTAAGATCTGTGTAGATCGTGTCCACCTGCAGTTGTTTGGACATTTGTTCCGTACAAAAGGATGTGAAGGAGACCAGGGGTGGCATTACGCATCTCGATTCGATCAAAATTCTATCGACTCGACCTTGTTTCGCATTATGTATTTCGAACAGAGCTCGAAAGTAAATTTTCGTTAGAGTTAGCTCGAAGAAGTACTAGATTATCGAGAAGTGTTGGCATTATGGAACCATAACAATCGAACTCGAAAGCGACTCGAGTCGAACGTATTTGCTCGATAGTTTTATTGCTGTCGACTGTCGTTCGAGATTATGATTCATGTTTTTATTTCGAAATACTTAGAGGATATAAAATTACCAAAAGGTGTAAAAAGCTCCCACGTACTTTGAGTTTCTTTATGTTATATCTATTTTCACCATCAAGAACATTCTTTTTTTGGAAAAAGTATTACTAAATATTGATAATAAATTATCTTACATCAAGTAATAATAAAAAGTGTTGGAACAAAGTGAAGACACCTTGACTTGTCTAATCGCTATTTAATAGATGTATAGAATCACAATCATTCTTGATTTCAAAGTGGTGATTTAAACAATTTTATATTCTAATTGATTCTGCCTAAGCTCGACCCTCATTAACAGAAGACAAAGATTAAGCCCGTACGATATTAAGCCCGTCTAATGACTAATGACTCTAGCTAATTGAATGTTGTTAAAATGTAAAAAACTAATTGATGCATTTGTTCCCGACTATACCTCAATTGTTTTCAATATCACAATATAGCCTTGAATTCAATGCCATAATGTACGTTTTATACACCAACAGAATTAGTTGTTATATCGTCATTTGCATTAAATGCATGAAAATACAGAATATTATCTTATATAGCAAAGAAATTTGAATCAAATTGAATTACCAACAAATTTGAATGCATCAACCGATTGAAATTATGCCATCTGCAATTTCTGGAAAAACTTCATTTTGATTGTGTTCTCCCTATCTCTGTGTGCTATAACAGAATAATTAACTAACAAGTACACGAACAACTCCGCAAACACGAAAACGCATTTTTGTCTTGACTATTTCAACTAAAAATGACTATTTTAACGAATTTTAAGCTTTTAAATTTTTGCGTCATGAATTGCTGAAAAAATTGTTACTTTTGGAAGTTATCAGTTTCCTGAAAAAAACCAGAAAACCAAAATTTCAATGCAATGCTCGCTATGATTATTTTCCAAAAGATTTGAGAAAAAACGGTCCCGAAGTTGTGTTGTTTTAAACAATTATTTAGATATTAAATATGGTATTAAATCTAAGAATAATTGTGAATAACTCATTCTGCAGATAATACATTCCATCACGCGACTGAGTTCCGAATAAGACACACTACCAGCTAGGCATTTTGATGTTTCGGTGCATCAACTTAAACAGCGAGACATATTAAAAATTTGTGGTAAGAAGTTCAAGAATACAGTTATATCAAACTAAAATAATGCCCAAGCATTGAAAAAGGTGGCGAGGGAGAATGACGTGAACAAATTATGAACATGCTTGGGTCAATTTATTTACCACTATCACTATTTATATTCTGTGAATTTGACGCTCATCGAAAAAAAAACAAAACAAACTGCAATTTTGTTTACACTGAAAAAAATTCTTAGTTGGAATTAAAATTATCATACGATATGAACAAAATCATTACACGTTTTTGTAATGGCAAATTTGCATTGTAAATAGTTCGTTTCGTCTAATGGCATCTTGATGAACGAAAAGTTTAGTAGTTTTACATATTTAATGTACGGGTTATTCCATGTCAAATTTACAACCACAATTTTAATTTCTACCAAAAATTTTTCTTGCATTCTTCTTAGATTTTTTTCAAGTTATGAGTTTTTGAATTTTATGAATTGGACCATTTTTCAACCACTGATAACTCGAAAACTCTTAGTTGTACGAAAAATTTATTAATAATAAAAAGTGCGTTTTCGAATGAATTCACCAATAAAAATCTGATAGTTTTTTTTGTTATTTATGTTATGAATTCTGTAAATGATAGAAACATATCGAAAAACAAGCTTGGACTAATAAGTTTTTTATTCAATGAAAATATTTATAATTATATTGAGAACCTTATTACTTTACGAGATATTTCAATTAAAGCTGGCCCATAACATGGCGTTTAATGTAAAATTACCCTCTTTAACTATATATTTGTAATTCCTCGCAAAACATTTCGAGATCCACTGCAAAAATTTTACACAATATTTCTAACATGATTTTTAATATTTGATGAAAAAATAAGCAAAAAATTTGATTCAACTTTTAAAAAAACTCAATTTTTCCGGTAAGCTCATGCGAAACTGCAACTTTTTATATTAAATATTTTTTCCATGCATCAAATACTTTACGAGCTATCAGCGATTGAAAAATGTTCAATTTTTCCAACTTCAAAAGATGAAAGCTCATATCTTGAAATAAATATTATATTCAGCCATAACAAAAATACCTGTCAAATATTTTTAGCTGAAGAATGCAATAAAGAAATTTGGAATGAACTAAAATTTTATTTGTGAATCTGACGTTGGATCTATGTTTGACAACATCTATTCTATTTCAAAGAGCTCACCCCTACTGTGTACTAGAAAAAAATGTTAGATTTGCGAAACTTATCCAAATATATTTCGATAACAAGCAACCAAAAACAAATTAAAACAATTCCTATATTTTACCAAAGTTGGTTTTATGAAACTTATTCGTAGCAGAATTAAAAATATTTTTTCTCAGTGTATACTCTTATTTGACAGTTTGCGCTCGAACAGGCAGTCGAAATCTAGTACCGCAATCTAACAAGCTCGAACGCTTGGTCGAATGTGATATGTAATGCCGCAAATTAGTCGAAACGACTTCAAAACGTTTCGAATCGAGTCACTCGAATCGAGATGCGGAATGCTACCCCAGGTTCGTCTCCACCGATCGACCGGGAAAGAATCCGTGCTGACAAGCGCTTATGTAATGTTTACTAGCAGAGAACAACACCTTGTTGATAAGTGATTCGAAAATTTTTGACTCGACTCTCAGCGAAGTGATTCCCCGGTAGTTCTCGATGTTGCTTTTGTCACCTTTCTTATGTACCGGAAACATGACTGAACACTTCCAATCATCGGGGAATTTTTGCTGCTGAAATGACACATTGAAAAGGTGCGTCAGTGGAATCGCTAAAATATACGAACATTTTTTCAGAACAGCTGAAGGCATTGCACTTAGTCCTGGAGCATACGACGATTTCGTTTTTTGTATTGCAGAGAGAACCGATTGTTCTGAAATGGTGAACACATCCATATCCACCGCACCAATGGGAACATCACGGGACGCGTTGTCGAGCTCGATGGCAGTTGGCGCATCAGTAGTGAAGACACTCGAGAAGTAACTGGCAAATAGGGTACACTTTGTCGCCGTCGTAGCCGCTACTTCGCCATTGTAAACCATCCTAGACGGAAGACCAAATTAACAAAAGTCCAGAAGAAATGTATATTAGAAGCTTTATAATAGAGTAACCTAAGAAAAAAATGGTACCGATTTACATTGTGTGGATCCCCGCCCAATACTCTATTCCAGGCAATAAAAGAGTTGATAATCAAGCCAAGTTTTAGGTACCAGATACTGAAATATATGAAAGACTCTTCCAATATTTTTAGCGCTTCTCGTGAAAGGACATTTGCAAGTTATCAAACATCTTAGGATAATAGAGACCTGGGTTGACGGTTACTGCACTCAATTATCTCGAAATTATCAACTAAGGCATGACTTAAAGAGAGGGAGTGGGCGTAGCGTATTGGTAAATCGATTGCCTTGTACGCAGCGCACCTGGGTTCGAGTCCCGACCCCGCACATAGGGTTAGAAATTTTTCCTAAGAGATTTTTCTAACCCGAAGAGGCGAATGACCTTAAGGTTAAAACCTCTATAATTAAAATAAAAAAAAAAAAAAAAAAAAAAAATGACTTAAAGAGTCGGATGTATTCTTTGAATGCACATCTACACCGTATCGGGCTCGCAAATGGTAAGCATTGTGCTTGTAGAGAGGGATACCACGACATTGATCATGTTGTTTGGTCGTGCAATGATATCATGAAAAAGGCCAATCCCAAGAAAATTCTCATAGGCTAGAACACAATACAACCCCTCAAAAAGACTATGAATATGGTCCGTTGCAAATTTCACAGCCATCAAAACATCATAAAATGGTCTCAATAACCAATATGCGTTTTCAATGGGATCTATCGGACCATGTCAATGGTGTTTTGATAGGTTGCTCCCATTACAAACACTATCAAAATACCATATAGTGCGGGTGGTCCAGACTAGGACTAGAACTCCAGACTGATTATGGGGATTTTATGGGCTTCTCGTTTGCTCAGGATCCACGTTTCTGTTCCTGACTTGCCGCGATCCTCTGTGCATACTATACACTTATCTAACATTTTTTTAAAACAGTATCTGTCAAAATATAATTATATTTTTCTTCTCCTGCTTTCATCCTAGGTCAATCATAAGAATTACTATTACTATTAGTCTTAAAATTTTTTGTAACATGCTGTGAAAAACAATAGAAACCCCTTCGTTATAAGCTGCCGCAAATGCCATGTCAAATAAACGTATTGGGAAAAAATCATCAAAATTATTTTTTTCAAAAATGATTTGTATTATGACATAAAACTTCTACGAACATACTATAATTTTATAGTTCACCGTTTCGAAATATTATTTAGGTAGTCTTTACTTCGAAAGTACATATCTTGAGAAAGCAACCTTGTATACAAAATCAAAGGAATTCCCACCCATTCCATTCAGTATTCAAATGCACCTCATAAATAGACACTTACGTCACTTTGCTTAGTTTTCAATCCAAGTGGGTGGCTATTTATGTAGATGTAAGAAAGAATCCTTTCACTTGTCTTTATTTATTCAAAAATAATTTGCAAATCTCTATACAAGAATGTTATTTTTTTAAGGGTTAACATACCCTTTTATATTTCAAAAAATTGAAAAAAAAAATATTACTTCATCTGAAAGCACAGCTTCTTGAGAATATTTTTTGAAATTTTCAAAGAGATCCAAGTAATAAATCGAAAGTTACAGCGACTCGTCTTCCAAGAGCAGTGGTAACTTGAAATTTTTAACTCGATTATCTCGAAATGTCGTTTTTCCAAAATTGCGTTTCCATGATCATGATTGCCGAATAACTACACAACCAATTTTCTTCATTTTTTCAATTGTTCGAAATTAGTTTTTCTGGTACCTTAACGATTCCATTATGAAATTTTGGTTTCAAAGGTGAGAATTTTTTAATACACGGTTTAGAGCTAAACACCGATTTTTTGTGAAAAGCGCAAGAAAAAATTATTATTTATTCAACTAATCGTTAAGGTACGAGGCTTACTTCTATACTAATAGATTTTTTTTAAGTTTGCGGATTTTAATTGATCTGTTGGGCTTCCATCGTGATCACCGCAAACATCTTAAATAAAAAAAGGTTTGGGGGAAAAAGCCATAACTCCGTCAATTATAATAATTTAATATAATTATCAATATATTTTTATAAACTAATGCTTGTTTCTTTCACTGATAAATGCACTATGATAATACTATAACTTTGATGTTATAAAATCATTACTTCATACCTTTAAATAAATTTAAACTTTCTTAAATTTTTTTCCCAAAAAGATATGTAACCCCTTAAGTCAAGTTAAGCCATTGACATCACCAAAAACTTAAAATAATAAAAGGAGGAGCTTTCGATTATTTGTAGCAAGGCCACCTTGACACACACCAATTATCTCTCAAGTATCGTGAAACGGTGCCTCCTGAATACACCATCGTAATCCTTGTTTATCACGTTCAATGATGCTATGCGAGAAAAAAAACCTTCTACTTGCGAACATGGTTGGGATTAGGCTTCATACCTACACCAGTTAAAAGTATGGAAGCTCACAAGAATGCTTGGGAAATCTGAGCATCGTAAACCACCGTTTGTGGTTCCAGTATCCCAGTTCCAGCATTTTACTACCCTGTGGCTTACGCCGCATTGATGAATGCTAGGCTGCTCGATATCCATCATAGATACTAATAGACGAGCAGATTTTATTGACACTGATATCCTTTCAAAAGCTGCCTTTGTGTTTCATATGCTTTACACTTGCTCGTGTGCCTTATGCCATAGGTATTTCTAGTACATGCACGGATGAAGTAATCTATGCTCAGCACCAAGAACGTCAGTCATCAAAAATACGTTTATATACTGCTATAGCAGTGTACTGCGGAAGAGAGATAACGTTTACAGCACTTTGATGTGGTGATAAGGTTTTAATTGTAAATTGAAGCTCAATTTTTTTTTTAATTCACGCGCTTGTTGCTGAGACTGACTACTTTTTTATCATAATAATTTAACTTGATTATAATTTTTAAGATTTTAACGACATTCAATTAGCTAGAGATTACTGGGTAGGGAAAGTTATGAAACTTAGAGCCATAGTACTCAAGTGAGAGCAAGGATGTGAAGTAAACAGATCGGAAAACTAGAAGTGGCAGGGTCATTAGAACAGGCTTAATATCGTACGGGCTTAATCTTTGTCTTCTGTTAATGAGGGTCGAGCTTAGGCAGAATAACTACGAATCACCCGAGCTCACTAACATGTGTCCTGATAAAGGTAGACGTGTCTATATTTACCGTGACAACCGACAAAAAATAAACCACGCAAGATCACCACTGAAAACCTGTCGACGATTAGCATCAATCTTAATGATGATTGCTGCTGTTCATCTCTTTTGCCTTTCGAATGCCGGGATAGATTTTTATTAGGCTATTGTCACTGTGCTTACAGTCGTAGCGGGTTTGCTACATTGTGTAAGGTAATGGCAGCGTCTACAGCGGCTACCCACCGCTGCTGATGGATTCCCATCAGATCCTTTTTCTTTTTTGCTTTCTTATTTCGACTATATTAGTCACATTTTTTTAGTCACATTTCGGGGTAGCCGACTTTTCGATTTTATTAATATCTGGGAAATGTAAAATTAATATAAAACCCATTATAGTGCTAAACTTGAGTTATACAGATTCAGATTTTTAAGATTTGGTCAAAAATACATCGAGTTTGAGAATTTTTTGTGGGATAATGAAATGACATTGGAACATCCAGTTTTGCTTGTCTAATGTGTTTATTATTTCAGAATACGTTGATACTTTTATAAGAAATTCAAAATGGCAGCTCGCGTCAACCTCTGCACGCGAAACATCGTCTCCGAACATCAAATCTGCAGCCTCTCGTAGTGAACTGAAATGAGCGATGATTGCTATTTCTTAAAATTTACAAAATTCTCTGACTTATAGCTAAAATGAGCAACAAAATTGAAAAGTATTGTTTTTAAACGAGGTCAAGGTAAAAAGAAGCTGGAATATATTTTTTTTTAAATGTCTATTATTTAGTTAATTATTTGTAAAAACTTTTCTAATTTGTTATAAGTCATAGAGAATTTTATAAATTTTAGGAAATAATCGCTCATTTCAGTTCACCACATGAGGCTGCAGATTTGAAGTTTGGAAGCGATGTTTTGCGTACAAAGGTCAACGCGAACCGCTATTTTCAATTTCAGAACCATAAAGATAATAAAAAAAATAATAAACATATTTAACTATCAAAACTGGATGTTCTTCTGTAAATTCATTATCCCTCAAAAATTCTCAAACTTCGATCCATTTTTGTCGAATCTGAAAAAAATTTCCCAAAATAGGTAAAATCTGAAACAAATATTGACCAAATATGCTATTCGCATTGGCAATCCACGAATATTCGAATAACTCAAAATTACTGGTGGATGTTTTGCTTGATATAAGTCCGTCCGTTTGGAATTGCATGGTAAGGGTCAAATGAGCAAGCTTAAAGTTTTCCGACGACTTAACCCTTTGTCTTCTACCGCAGGACTCAGGATATTTGGGCATTTATTAAATGTGAATCACCTGATTCTGCGGCATGTCCGAACAAGTGTGATGTGACAGTACTTTATGCTACAATTACATAACTAAGTCGAATACTGAAGTCCGACTGACTAACTGCGTTGATCGATAGCTATAGTAGCTCATCGCTGTTGTGCTATCTTATGACAAACGCCAAGTAATCTATGGCTTCGTTTATTTATTACAGGGTGATATATTAAAATTGTAACACAAATCCCCAAATCTAAGTATTTACATGCATTTTTATATACAAAGATGATATGATCTCTCAAACGAAATCGATATATGAAACTAAAATAACAGAAATAGGTAATATTTCTATTCAAAATAAGCAAGGCAAAGCGCCGCATCACTTCGTCAGCCATGCATTTCACAATCGATCGCTCACAAGCCATTAACGCTCTAGTGAAGCAAAATCCACTCTCCCCAATGCCTACCTCACCATTCTAGTCTATGCCCTAAACTATGTAACAGTATACACCGCACCAACGAACCGGTCCAGCTGATCAGATCAAAATCATAACTTAAATAGGCTTGACACTCTGCTTATCTAGGCGATGCATATAGGGTAATGAGCCTATTTTGGCACTATTAGGAAGAAGGCCGCACTATTTTTTAATAACTTTTAAAAGAAGCTATATTAGCCCTGTCATCTTTTTATTTGTTCTATTTCCAACCCCAGTTCCTTGGGAAAATTCGATCAAAGATGCCCATTTTTACCTAAAAGATGCTTTCTTAAAAAACTTAAAACTGTAAAGTCCCGTTGCATTTTTTTTTTAAATTTCTTCACGATGATTTAGTTGGAACCCCAAAGCTGTGCCATCTTTTTATTTGTTCTGCTCTCAAGCCCAGTTCGTTGGAAAAAATCGATCAAAGATGCCCATTTTCACCTAAAAGATGTTATTTAAAAAAAAATCACAAAACTTTGGTTTTAAATTGCGAATTCCTGTTCCAAATTTTTTTCGAAAATTACTTCACGATGATTTAGTTGGAGGCCTACAGTACTGCCATTTTTTTATTTGTTCTACTGCCAAGCACGGTTCGTTGGGAAAATTCGATCAAAGATGCCCAAACCTAAAGATTTTCACCTAAAAGATGTATTTTTTGCCTTTCTCATATAGAAGGATTATGCAATCACTCTGAAAAACGTCAACCTAATCCCGGCCCGGAGGACCGAGTGTCATATCCCATTCGACTCAGTTCGTCGAGATCAGAAAAAGTCTGTATGTGTGTGTATGTGTGTGTGTATGTATGTGCGTATGTGTCAAATAATGTCACTCATTTTTCTCAGATGGCTTGACCGATTAGTCTCAAATGAATTTTGGATCAATCGGAATTCTGGTTCCGGAATTACGGGTTTAAGAGTGCGGCCACACAGAAATTTCTCATATAAACTAGGAAAAATTAAAAATATAATTTTTATTTTTGGTGCTAAATGTCTTCAAGGTGCATGAAACATCGAGATTTGATGCAAACTCGAAAAAAAATTTGACGATTCACTTTTTTGGATTTTGGCACATTTTTGCCTTTCTCATATAGAAAGGTTATGCAATCACTCTGGAAAACGCCAACCTAATCCCGGCTTTTTTGACTCGCATAAGGTTTCTGGATTTTAACAGGGGCGTAGTTGATGGTTTAAGGAGATGGGTTACACCCTCCCTCTACTGTTCACCCCCCTCCCTTAAAAATCTCCTTAAATCACCCCTCAGACCACCACCACCATCCAGCCCTCATACCCCTCCCTTTCAACCCCATCATCATATATCACAAAGCATACCAATTTAAGCTGGGGAGTCGTTCGTTCATGGGACTTTCGCCCTCCTCACATACCCACCCCCGCATGACAAAATGAGTTAGCAAGCAGATAACATTGATCTAATGCTGATTAGGCTAATGAAGTACGATAATTTTTGTTTCAAGTGTTTCACCGTCGACACGTAGCTCATCAAGTTCGTGGCTGGCAAGCCATTGTGTATAAGTGCAAAGTGTACTAAGAATGTAATGGACCTTTCCACAATTATGTTGAACATAAAAAGCCTCCGTGCCATAGTTTAGAAAAATGAGAAAGGCACAATTGCACCGCTAGGTGGATTAAAACAAGTTTTTTAATTTCATAAAACTTTGGGTTTAAACTGTGGAGTCCCGTTCTTTTTTTTCAAAAATCTTTTCACATTGATGTAGTTGAAACCCAAAATCCCTGCCATCTTTTTATTTGTTCTGCTCCCAAGCCCAGTTCGTTGGGATTTTTGTTTGAAATCATAAGGCATTACAAAAATTTTTTTGATATTCGTTTTTTTTATTTAAAAATTTCCTTTTCTTGGAACTAAAAGAATTGAATTTGTTTTTAGCGGTTTTAGTTTTTTTTGACACTAAATGCTGATGTTTCATGCTTTTTTTAGACATATTTTGACAAAAAAAATCAATTTTCAACATCTCATGTACTCCCCCCTTTGGATTTCTTCGAATATAATGAAAACAATATTCAAACGCCCCCTTAATGATGTCCGATTGAGCTAAAAAAATGCATAGATTCCTTTTTCGATGTAATAAGTATTTTATGTAAGACTTTATGCAAAAATATAAGATGACCATTTTCATTGATAACTTTCCTCTTGAACACCCCCAGTTCTCCATACAAACTTTGGTTTTAATTTGTGAAGCCCCGTTCCAATTTCTTTTAAAAATTAACGGGTTTCTTGGGACCGTAAACTTTCGTCGTTTTTTTTCGTTCTGCTCCCAAATTATTTTTTATTTTGTTTCGCAGTGTTATGTATATCTTAAATTGTATAACAATATATTTTCAACTGTATATTTTAGTTTGGTCGCACGGTTGATTCTTTCCTATGTACTGGATGCAGAAGTTTGTTTTGATTGGGGTAGTCGATGTCGATAATATGAACCACCATATTTATGAATAACTTATTATAATACTAGGCTTGTCCTAGCGTGTGAACGCTTTTAAAGTGAATTAATCATAAATGGAATCTCCAGATAAAATAAATGTAAATTTAAATACAATATTTAATATAGTTGGGCGGAATAACGAGATACGAGGCGATAACTGTCGGTTCATAGAACATAGTTTTGCTAGGCTTCGTTGGTTCACTATCAGGCATTGCATTTATCGCTCATATGAGTAAATGCGCACGGATAGTTTGCTACTGCGACAATAAAAACTCACATTTTCACACGAAAAGTTATTGGCACTCACACAACTTATCCGGATAAATACAACGTGTTATTTCTCCGGATAAATAAAACAGCCGGAGAATGAGTTTTTCACGGTATCTTTTCTTCGCTCGCTGCTTTCCTGCCGTTATTCCAAAACACGAAAAAACAAGTGAATCATTTTTCTTTGCCGCTTTTCTTTGTAATTAAGTGTATTTTTTAAGTTTTTATTGATTTCCACGAAATTAAAATTTTATCACCTTCTCCGGTGAGAAGGAAAAAGTCAAATAAATTTTATCCGGAAAATCATTCTCATGCTATTTGTGGAGACGGAGAATTTTGCGACTCTTATCTCGGAAAAGTTGGACATCGGATAAGCTTCTTTTCGCGTGAGTGAGAGAGAATTACAATGCCTGTTCACTATATGAATGAAGCGAATTAGGAAATAATTCAAAAATGTGATTTTATTTTAATTAAGGGGGTGTCTGGTGTAGTGGGCAAAAAAATGACTTCTTTTTTATCCGCTTAATTGTTAGTATTGAACCTCTAGAACAGTCTCCCGCAATCTAAGTGGTCACACTGAACTTGTTTTGTTTTAAACAAGCATGCATTCCTTGCGCGTATTATCTGTAACACATGCAGGTTTCAATCTATCGGCAAAAATTTTCGAAAACCTGACTTCGATAAAAATAAAGTGTAAACAATTCACTCTAAACTACTTCTATCCAAATTTTCAAGAAAAAATACCCAGTGGATTCTCTACAGCGTTGTGTTCGTGATGCAATTTGGTGTGGGGCACCCTTTAAAAGCGTTTTTCTCGAAACCGCGTTTTTAAATTGGCGATAACTCAAAAAGTAATCAACGAATTGACTTGACTTTTTAATGAGAATGCACATTGCACAATGCCTGTCGATGAACCACAGAAAACTAACTAAAAAAATTTCTCATCCTATTATTTTAAAGAAAAGTGAGCGAATTTTACAGTAAAATATGAGATTTTTTAGTTTTTATGAAGCCATTTTCCGAATTATTATATTCATCAAGTAACTACAAGTTTCCTTACAACTCTTATTGAATTTCCAGTGTCAGCCAATTTTATCAAGATTTATCGTGTTTGCCGCGGTGCCTTTCGACGTGGAAATGGTTGGACGTCTATTCTTGGAACAATCGTGTGTGTGTGGCTTTACGCGAGTGAAATTTTTTCATGCACAAAGAATGTATAAATAAATCTTAACATCTAAACACGTTAGATTGCCTTCAAAATCGTAAAACAAAATAACTTTCCATTTAAGCACTTTACACCAGACGTTTTCTTAAAACTGAAATTTAGAGGATAGGATAAATATGTGCAGAACAGATACAGAATTTAACTTGAGCTTAGTTTTGCACACTTGTTTTAGCCAAATAGATATTGGCACTATCCCATAAGCTTGGTTCAAAACCAAGAGGTGCGAAATAGGGTCACAATGGGCTCTATTGCCATAATAGGCACATTACCCTACGTTCCATCTCTCCATATCCATCAGTTCAGCAGTTTCGAGAGTAATTCTCGATTAAAGAATGGCAAAGTTAGTAGTATCGAAATAAGATAGAAATTGAAAAAACAATTCGAATTAACTAGGAATAATTCATTTAAAAAAGCAACTTAGTGGTAGGTCCATTTATAAACTTTACCAACAACATTCAAGTCATTAAATTCAATGATTGCAGCACCTTCACAACCCCATTCATACTTAGTTACTTTAATTTTCTATCTCTAATCTACTTCAATATGCTTCAAATACAATTTGAAATTAACAGTAATACTCTCTCTCATTCCGCTGTTTTTGTTTTTCACTTTTTGTCCAACATTAACAGTAAACCTTTTAAATCTTATTCTTACATATAATTTACTGCTACTTGCAACTAACTAAATAAATTCTGAATCTTTCTCGTTCCTTCAACACTAATCTAAACTCTAAATGACCACTAGCTTTACACATTCGTGCCGCACCAATAACAAAATGAACACACCTGCACTGTAACTCATCAACGCAACTCTGAGTGACTTGTAACGCGACTCACATTTTGGCGCTAAGTATTCTAAAATCTTTAGGTCATCAAAGGACCTTAGGATGAACATGGGAACCAAAACACGACGACCTTACTCGCCATACGAAACTTTGCTCATAAACTAGTTTTGAAATGTTTCACCTCAATGACTGCAGGGAAGGCAAAAATAACATTACGTTTCGATAAAGACCTTGACTCCGGGGATTACAACGCTAAGTATAAAAGAAGAAAAACCGGTCAAGTATAACCGACAGTCGGGCATCCATTAACACCAGTAACTGAACACAACACAAGTAGGTTGCAACGTTATTTTTTCACACGGACAAGTTAATCGCATGCAAACCAAATGATCAAATAAATCAAATAAAACAATGTCTTGGTGCTTCACTTTGAGGCGGAACTTGGCCTTCTAACTTTGCAATTGATTATTAGCGTATTGGACAATTCGAATTAGTACAATTACAAATAGTACAATCGATCTAACATTTATAATTCAACTGCTGAAACTGTTATTAATCCCAATGATATCTTCATAATATAAAACCGAGCTGAATATTATTCAATGAAAACACAGCCGCTTCCAACGCTTCAATGTAAAGTTGACTGTTGATTTCTCATTATCAGGACAGCCTGCTAGTGAATCGGCAGTGTTGTTATTGCTGCCTTTGAGAAGCACTGATAGTTATTTACGAGAAACAGTGAGAGAAGAGCATACAACGATCGTGCTTCATCGATCGCAGTTGGTTTGTGACATTGCTAGAAACAAAAGCGAAAACGGCGAACCGCGGATGCTTTAGTTTCGTATCAACATGGGTCTACAACTGAAATTTATAAAATTCAGTTTAATTGTTTGCTTCCTGTTTCTGCGCCAAGGTACAGTAAATTTAGAATAAGTGCTGAATAAGTACAATGCTCAAAAAATCTGATTCAGTTTACAGCAGTCTTCAACCAATTCGTGTACACAATGAAGAAGTGGAAACGGCAATGTTTCCAAATGAAAGGCTTTCGCTAGACGGTCAGACTAAACAAAATCACAGAAAAGATCGAATATAACTCTTGGAATCCTACAGATTGTCACCTGCGTTACTACAGATATGGTGATTCAACATTTGTAGCACCGGTAGCCGCTCTTCCGGCTTATCTGAAGGAATTCGCCCACATGGCCGCTATCGGATGGACGCAACCGGATGGTAGCATTAGCTGGAAGTGCGGAGGGTCTTTGATCTTGGAGAACTACGTTTTGACAGCAGCTCACTGCACGCAAGATAAGTACGAAACTATCGGATAAATCCCACTTCACTTGTTTGAAATTGCATTTTCTTCTAGTGGGACCGCTCCGGATGTAGCACGATTCGGTGATATAAACATTTTCAGCGATGAGGATGATCAATTTGCTCAACAGCTCAAGATCGTAGAAATTATCAGACATCCTGAGTTTAAATTTGCTCTTTCTTACAATGATATCGCGCTTCTAAGATTGGAGAAAAATGTCACGTGAGTAGCAGATTATTTCTACAACCTAAGCTTAAAGATTCCGGTTGATCTATATTATCATGATTAGGTTGAAGTGTTGATCATATAACCAGTTCCATGCAAGGTATTTGTCTCAATGAATGCGAATATATGAATGTAAAGCGACTCATTCATCGTAGTTACAGTACCGCCAGAAAATCTTAAAACGTTAACAGGTTTTTACTGTATTGCTGCCAACAAAGATCAATGCCTGGAGAAATACGTAGAAAATTCAAATATGTGCGTCCGCTTTGACGCCGGTTGTGGAGTTTTAAATCTTGTCCACACAACTTTATAAGGTTTATATTTGTAAAAAGATATTGAAGAGTTCATTTTCCCTCTTTATTTTATTTAGTTTGTTTCTCAAAATTAGTAAAATGAGCCTACTGATCCTTATAATAAATAAGTGAGGCATCAACACTTCCAGTTTGCCATTATTCTTTATCCTTTGCCGTGAGCGATGGACATGTGGGCGACCATGCTGTTGATGCATTGATACGGATCGAACTAGTATGAACTCCTGTTTAGCTTTATCGAAGCAACTTTTATTAGATAATCAGCAGCGAAACGTGATGAAGCTAGTGGGCAATGCTACAAAGTTATTGTCACAGCACAACGCAACGCAAAGTAGCGAAATGAATTAACAGAAGATATTTTCTTGGAGCTACGTTCATTTTTAGCTCACGTCACTAAGTATTGCTGCAACGCTATATTCAATGTCTCTCTATCGTGTTTGCAGCTCGGTTCATTGCTTGGTTGAGTACTCAAGAGCTAACTATGAGTCTTTGTTGTATTTTAAGAATATCAGAACATTGAAGTTTAATATAAAATGTAACAAAATTTTGCATTGTAAGTGAAATGCGTTATAAGCTTAACAGTATTAAGCACAATTTAAATATCGGCAGAAAGCTACATTTTTAGTGCCACGGTGGTCGTTTCCTGTACATAATCCTTTAATATTGTATTGATCTTCATATCAGAATTCATACTATTACGATTATCACTATTTCCAGATTACATGAAACCGTTTCACCAGCTTGCCTATGGACAGAGGAAGAAGAAGTACGGTTTCCTTCGCTTCAAGCCACCGGATGGGGAGACACAGGTTTTGGTGAGACATATTCAGTTTCTAGAATCATGGCATCATTTGAATACCCAAGCTACTAAACGTTTTCAGCACTTGCACGAACTCCATCGCTACTGAAAGTCACGTTGAAACCAATAACGAACGAAGAGTGTAGTTCATTTTACAGTAGCGCCAATCGTAAATTACGAGATGGCCTTAAGGCATCGCAGATATGCGCGGGTGACGAACGAATGGACACTTGTCCGGTAGGAAAATCTGATTGCTCTCTATCCGAGCGTACTCAAACAGTGCCTATTTTAATTTCAGGGTGATTCCGGAGGGCCACTTCAAATTAAACTTTTGCACAACGGTAGAATTTCGCCATTTCTCGTTGGAATAACTTCATTCGGTGTTGCCTGCGGAATTTCTACTCCTGGAGTGTATACACGAGTTTCGGCATTCTACAAATGGATTTTGGATACACTTCAAAGCAAAGAAAACAACGTACACTGTGAGACACGGGCAGAATTTTTTCTTTGAAAAAGTATAACATTAATAAACAATTATCACTCAGACTGGAGCCTGGAACCAATAAGCTGTGCTCTTCGCTATGTTCATTTACGAGAGTATGAGGATGACGTTATAACCTCCAGGAAAGATGGCTGGCTCAGCATTGACTCTAGTAAGGCGCATATGCAGAAGGCTGGCAGAGAACTCAATCATAAGGTAAGGATTCGTTTCTAGGCCGCTGTAGATACCAAATTTTAATTTTATGTGTAACAAACATGAAATCGTTTGTTTGCTGCCGGAATTCAGGAGCGATTGGAAAATGTTGGAACAGTTCTCAGGAGTATTGTTATAGTTTGCTCCACAATCAAAATTATTACCCATCAATGCAAGGAACACGTGCTTTATTTTAACGAAACCCAAATTCGAAGCCGTTAATAATACAATGGCAGATTAAAAAAAACCTAAAATATGTTCTCATAGATGTTCGAAATCTGGTCATTGTGATCTATGTTATAACAGGTAATTCACTCTCTAATTTGATTGTTGAATTGCGCTATACGAAAGTTTAGTATGCATTGGAACAGAACCATCGTCAAAAAATCTTACACCTTTCTTGTTTCCGCGAACAACAGTGACGTCATTGGCGTTGACCGCCGAATAGTGGGAGAGCTCTTTTTAAACAGAAACTGTGAAAACATCACTAATTGAATTCACTGTCGTTATCTACATGATAACTGGTAGAGTGCAAGGAATTTCAACACACAGGTAAAAAATATACCGAATTTCATTAGAATATCGCATATTTTTAGTCACAAGTAGCGCGTATGTAAATCATAAAATTATCTTATGAAACTGCATTTCATTGGACAAAATGGTTTGCTATGATTTCATTTTCCATAAGGCATCACGCAGAAGAATCAGGCCTTTTTGAATCAACAAAACGTTTGTTTGAATCTAAAACGTGACGAATGACTGTTTCAAACTGAAATGGGCGTTTTTGAAAAGCCGATATTTGGTTTAGTTCAACAAATACTTCTGTTTACATTTTAAATAGAAACATTGTTGAATCAAAATAAAATTTGTTAGATCTAACTGATCCCTTTGTTAAAAACCAACAGAATCTTTGTTTAATTTCAACTAAATTTGAGCTGTTCTCTCCTTTGGTTGATACAAAAGATTTGTTTTTGTTCCTTCAAACTTGTTTGTTCGGTTAAACTTAACACGATTTTGTTGTTTCAAACGAAATAGTTGTTGAAACTACTGAAAAACCAACAAATGAATTAGTTGGTAATTTCAACCAAGAGTATTGAATGAATCAAACCTGAATCTTGTTTGTCACTATATCAAACGGGAAAATTGTTATTTAAAACCAAAATTTGTTTATTTTTACTAAATTTTTTTCTGCGTGATCTTTTATTGTTCATCCCTGCCCTTTTGCTCAGTAAGGGGAATGGGCGCGTTGTGTCAGGTTGGTCGAGGCACAATTCGATTGTGAGTCAGTGAATGCATGACGCACAAAAAAGCCTGAGCCGATTGCAATTACTGTCAGGGATCAATCGAAGACTTAGAAATGGAAACATGTACATTATTAAAATCGGTTTAGTTTACATAATTATAATTCGCCAACTGCTTCGGGTCACTAAACTATAATATAATATAATTAAACGCAGTGTATGTATCACAAAATATGACTAACCCTGTTCCTGTTTCATGTCCCTTCAACCATTCTGAGTGGCCAAAATAAACTAATTTATTCATAACATTCACCTTTTTCCTTTCTGTATAGTTTTAGTTTTTTCTTCTCTGGAGAAGCGGACAAGATTTGCTAAGGCTTAATGATGTGCAAAAACTGAGTCATAGGACTATCAAGAGTAAACAAAAAGACGATAGCTCTCAGTATATCGCTGATCGAGAATCTACAACCATATGTACACATAACACTGGCACCTCAAGCAACATTCGATTCCACAATGCTGAGAAATAAGTTCTCAAAATATTTAATATTTACTGCTTTCTAATGTCACACAATACAACGCACCCACCGGAAGGATAAGTATGAAAGATCTGCTGAGTAAGTGAATTTTAGCATTATGGTCTTTGCACTGCACTAACAATAAAACAATGATGGTGTGGTGGCGTGAGGGAGGGTCTCCACATTGGAGAAGGGTCGCAGCGATCCCCTTCAACATCACCAAAAGAACAAAGAAAGAATAACCCATGAAATCGTGGCCACATAATGAGCTCACTAACAGAACGGAAAAAGGACTAAGAAGAAAGAGCGAAGGGAAAGTACCAACTGACCCATGACAGGCAGAGAACGCCGACATAACCGGGGTTTAAGGTAATATCAAATGTCCTAATCCACTCGTACCTTACAGAGAAAGAAGGTGAAATCTAAAATAGCATCTGTACTCAAAAGAACAAGGAATGATGAAAAAATAGGCGGTAAATATTAGCATAAAGGTAAATTATAGAAACGGAAAGGGGAAAGGTAAGAATGCATAACAACAAATGATAATAATAATGATACCAAATAATACCAAATGACATTCTTTATATTTGAAAAAGGTGTTTAAATGGCGCCCATGCGTTAATTCGTCCTAGTTTAAAATTTGGGTTGAGGGGGGCACACATTTTTGGCTTAGGGCAGAAATGCCGATCAGACCGGATCTACACCAAAAACGTACTACAAGCTATGATTTCATTTTCCATAAGGCATATTTTATTGTTCATAAGACAATATTATACATTTCTCGCAAGTTTATGAGAATCATAAGATGCACGTATGAAATTTCAACTCTCAGGAACTCTTCGACTCTGCTAAAAAGAACCGGATACGATTTGTAAATTTTAATGATATTCTAGCAATGAATGTTTCAAAACATTCGGAATTATTTCAGAAGTCTGTTTTATCGTTACGAACTATATTACGATTTGACCCCGGAAAGGCCCCACTGAAACCAGGATCAAACCACCAAATGGTTCTATGACCATGAGATGTAGTCTTCTGGGGTAATTTCAAGAATATTAAAAACCATATTCAATTGATTTTTGATAAATAGTATGCTAATACTGCAACATACCTCCGAAAATTCGTTCGGTTCATTTTTACAGTGCCTAAATGTAGATGAGTTCCTGAATCCAAAACGTTCTAAAGTGTACAAATCAGTTAAAAAATACCGAAGTTATGCGAGTTTCAGTTTTGCAGGGTACCCAGATACCCTTGTCGGCCTGTTACGGGGTAAAAAATACAGATATCACTAAATATCAACATCCAACTTGGTAAATAACAGTGGAATTTCATGGATTGAAATCTGAAAAGCTACCCGGGTATCTGTCCGACCAGAGTTAAAAATAATCGAAACTCTTTTTTGACGGCTGAAAATGAACCTTATGCGACTCGTGGTAAGAAGAAAAAAAATATTCATTCAAAAGGGCCCCTTACACGCGCAATAAAAGTGTCATTACTAAGTAATGACATTACTAGAATTGTATGGGATTTACATCATTACTCGCCTTACACGTTCATTAAAAGTGGCATTACTGCTCAGTAATGACATTACTAACGCCTCGTGTACGGGCCCCTAAAAACTAATGTTACTCGTTCAGTTGAATATCGTACAATCATATTCATTTCACTAATTATCTAGATAAATGCTTTAAAATGTTGGTAAAGCATATAAAATAACAATTATCATCGCTTTCATTGTATTTTAGGGACTACTTTGATACATTTGATTCGATGCTGTACGTTCACTTCGTACAAATATCAGAGACGAATAAAAACTGCATTGGTTGAATGGGCAGTTTGTTCGTTTGACGTTTTCAGTAGCGTAACTGAATATTGAAAATGAATGCGGCTGAATACGATCAATTTTCATTCAATGAATTTGAATATTTGTAACTCTGTGTCCGATACATAACTGTTAAATCGTCGCCAGCATATGATCTGACAAGGGTTTAGTTTTACAGTGGGTCAAACGGTGAAACACTTGAAACAAAAAATATCAAATTTCATTAGCCTAATAAGCATTAGTTCAATGTTATCTTCCTGCTAACTAATTTTGTCATGCGAGGGTAGGTGTGTGCGAAGGGTGAAAAACCTACGAAAGAACCACTCCCCAGCTTAATTCGGGATGCCTTGTGTTATAGCGGTGGTATAAAAAAATGATGGGGTTGAGAGGGAAGAGATATGAGTGATGGATGGGGTGGTGGTCTGAGGAGGGTGCTCTAAGGGGAATTTAAATTGGTGGTAACCAGTGAGGGGAAGGGGAGTATAACCCTCCCCTGTTAAAAACCAGAAACCTTATGTCAATCGAAAAAAAATTCTGGCCGGGATTAGGTTGACGATTTTTAGAATGATTGCTTATCCTTTCTATATGAGAAAGGCAAAAATTTCTGTGTGGTCGCACTCTTAAACCCATAACTCCGGAACCGGAAGTCAGATCAATTAAAAATTCAATAGCAGCTTATGGGAGCGTTATACCGTTCATTTGAAACTAAGTTTGAGCGATTTGGTTCAGCCAACTCTGAGAAAAGTGAGTGAGTTGAGAAAATACATACACACACATACAGACATTTGCCGATCTCGACAAACTGAGTCGAAGGCAAAAACATAATTTTAAAGAAAACCGCAAAAAAATAAAATTCAAAAACTTTTATAATTGGAACGAGCTCACCGGTTATAAATGCGGGATCCGGCAATATCCGCTACAATATTCACCTTGTTGCTCAACTAATCCACACAATATGAGGCAGCTTAGGTGTATGCTTCTACTAAGCTTTTTCCGTAGTTACTGATGTCGGTAGCCATGCTAGAACGGCAGGAGCTGACCGAATTCGACACCTGGATGATTTTGATTCTTGCAACGATGTTTAAGAGGAAAGACTCAGAGCTGCAATTTATACAGATTTATCCCTATTATACAGATTTTTATGCGCAAATCCAAATCTGATACAGAATACAAATATGCATAATACGAAATTTTTACCATCGGTCATTTCTGAATTAATTTATTGTCAATCAACACGTAACTCTTTTTATATTGATTCATTATAAAAAAGGAACCGTTCCACCGTGTGGTAGTAGAAATACTGCACGGAACTGCAAAAGTTTTTTGGGGTAATATATTCCAGTTTCCAATGAAATCAGACTACCGATTGCTGTTGTAGCGGGGTTTCCCAACTAGCCATAATATTTATCGTTTTGACTTCAGGAGTCTCCGAGATAAAGCTATTTTGCTGAATAATCTAGATTCTAGACACATTTATACACCACCAGGCCCGTAGCCAGGATTTCATTTCGGGAACGGCTTTAAAATTATTGCGTAAATCTTTAATTCTGATCTGATATATAAAACAATTGAACGTAAAAATTCTAAAAAAACATGTTCTTAGTCACAAGAAAGGCTATAGTACATCGATGGATTATTGATGTTAAATTTGATTACAATTACTCTAGTTTAGTTTAAATCGGATCTAAATCAAAAGAGCAACATGCATTTGAAGTGAACATAGAAATTGTGGTTTCGTAAATGAAAATAATTAAAAAGTCCATACATTGCTTCGTTTAAACTGCTGTTAAAAATCCAGTTCTTATCAAATGATCATAACATTTTGAATATATGGTGTGATGAGCCTATTTTCGCTATGTTTCTATTATCACCCTACCCATTTGAAGCCGTTAGTTAGAGCAATGTCTGCCATCTATGTTCAACGCATTGAATCAAATCGTAGCACAACAATAGGAACACTCGATTCGAGTATTTGTTGCACTCAAACACGAGAATTTCACCGTCTTCAGCGTATTTGTGTTATTATATTGGTTCTTAACAACAATGCAAAGCTGTTGATGTCAATTTTTACGTATATTATTTTAAGCCAATAAATTAATGAATTAATGAGGAACCCTGCTTAGTATGGTAAAAATAGGCACTTTACCCTATCATTCAATGCATGGAAAATTTAGGAAAAATATAAAATATCAATATTACAAACATAACTTTTTGAGTTTTTGTTCGGCCTCCAGCTACTGTGCGTCGTTTTCATTAATTGGAAACCATCGAAAGCGACTAAAATGCTGCTGCTGGTTGCAACATGAAGTTTATTATAATTGATTGACTAATATGTGGTTGACGTCGGATGGAAAGTAAAGACAAAATCACGACAGTTAGTCCTACGTCTACTGTGTACGTTTCTGAATATCAGTGAGGTTGTTGGTTGGTAACATTAGGGCATAACAAAAAAAAATATATTTTTTTGATTCCTAAAGTCCCACCTCTTTCACATTGTGACAAATGACACAGTAAGCTCAAATGCCAAATTTCACATCATTTGGACAATTTTAGACCCCCGCCCCCGAAAAATATGGAGGAACGCGACTTCCGTCAGTATAACCTCCATGTTCACCTTCAGCAAATGTTTTACATCACGCATCCTTATGCGTCTTATGGAGGTTAATAGCATCCGTATTTGGTTAGAGCACCACATTTTGTTTCTGAGACACACTCATCACGACAGATCACTTCAGCAAGAATGAAGTTGCAGTTTCTGTAACCCTTCCGACGAGTCACAAAATATAAAAGGAATTCTTTCGTCACACTCAGCTTACGGAGTAGGTATCATGACCGGTGTCTTTGGTGGTTTAAGGCAGCAATCTTACTCAGAATTATCATTGATTTGTTGAAACCAAACAAGATTCAAATTTGTTAAGAATCACCGAAAAACATGTTGTTTCTTATATTTATTTTTAAAAAATTTGCGAGGGGGTCTCCCGTCTGGCCTTGTTCCGGAACACCACTATTATGGAACTTATAGTGGAGGCTGCGGACTGTCTAAAAACTCTTGGTTGTACGGTAAGGATGCTCACAGAACGGTGTTGGATCCAAAGTGGATTCGAGGTTATTGACAAGTTTATACATATTGGAGCTCTTATAACATATGGTTATGCCGATCTAGTGCATGCCGGATGGCCAAATGCTATTAAGGGGTTACATATGTTGAGGTCGATCAAAAAATCGAATTTTTGGTAGAAGCAAACTCAAAGCGTTTTACATTTTGCTCTATTATGGATGCGTGGATTATACTTGAAACTTTAAACGCGATTATCTTGAAATCATGTTTTTTTTCAAAAACGTCTTTACGGTGACTACGATTGCAGAAAAAGTTTTCAACCGATCTCCAAACTTTTTTTAGCTTGTTCGTAATTTAACTGCCGTGCCCTTGAATGATTCCATTTGTTTGGGAAATTTTTTATATTAATGTTATGAATTTTTGAGTGATTTTTTTCTGGTGAAAATAGTGTTTTTTTCTTGAAAAAATTGTCCCCGCTTCCAAAAAGAATTTTATGTTTTATGCTTTCAGTTGAGCTCTTGGACTGGAATCGTAGTCCCGGCAAATCTCTTTGAAAAAACGCGTTTTGCTGAAATTACTATAACTTCGACAATTATTAATATTTTTTATGTTCTCAAGTGGATTTTGCAAATTGGATATTGTACTACGCTAGACGTATAACAAGTATTTCAAAAAAATATGGCTACATACTTTTACAAAAATTCAAACTTTTCCCTTTTTCGGCATCTCAACATATATAAACCCCTTAAGTCAAATGTCATTTAAGCATTTTCCACTTGGCCAAATACCATAACTGCCATTGTGAATAAATCTACGTTTAAGGGGGGGGGCTAAGGGTTTCAGCGTGAAAAAACAGATTTTTTTGCTTTTTTAGTACTTTGCGTGAAGCGAATTGATTAAAACTTTTGTACATTATAATATATCATTTTAATAGCATGCTCTAATTTTTCTATGCAAAAATATAGACAAACGACTCGGTGACGAAGCTTTTGTAGAACGTCTCTGGAAAAAACGTGTTTGTGGTGTTACCTGCAATTCCAAAACTACTGAACTTTTTTTCAAACTTTGCGTACACATTCTATATGAAAAATACCTAACCCCTACGTAGAGCTTTTTGGATAAATTTTCAATTAGGGGGTTCTTTACTCATTTTAAATAAAAATTACTATTTTTCATGAAAAATTACGCGTTTTTTTTTGAGTAAACACCTCCTTAAATGATAAATTATCACAAAAACTCAACATAAGGGTTAGGTATTTTTAACATAGAATGTGTATGCAAAGTTTGAAAGAAATCGGTTAAGTAGGTTTTGAATGGCAGGTAACACCGGAAATCAGAGACGTTCTACAAAAAGCTTCGTCACCGAGTCGTTTGTCGAAATATCACTGGTCAAATGACTAACATCGTTCATTTCAGGTTGAAATCGGTTGGAAAGATGGATACATGCGACGAGATAACTGCAGCGGGACGATAATTGCGGACGATACTGTACTAACACTGGCAGAATGTGCGTCACATTTCGGGTAAAACATTGAACGTATACTTAAAAGCTCAAAGCATTAAAACCTTATACTTTAGAGTTCCTCCATCGCACGTAGTCATCAATGCGTTCCAGGAAAATTTCGAAATCGCTGAGATTCACGTGCATCCACAATATAGAGAAAACTCTCTGTACAACAACATTGCCGTTCTGATACTAAAAGATAGAGCTGTTTTCACCGATACTGTAAAGCCAGTTTGCATTTGGCATTCGGCAGACATTCCCGATCCCCAGCTAGAAGTAGCGGCTGTTGGTCGTCTTGACATAAACGATTTTTATTTTGTGAACGACGCGTTCAGTATGATCAGCAGAAAATTTAAAAACAATGAGTCAACTTAATGAATTTATTTTATAGAACCAACGGATATAAATCTCTTGCCGAGATTAAGCGTGAACTCACCCCAAAACTGTACCATTCCAAAGGAATTTCGTTCACGACTAACACGTGGCCTAGCATCGGAGCATCTTTGTGTAGGAGATCCTTTATTTTTGATTCCCCAGACGTGTCGTTTACTGTATGGAGCACCGATGCAACGCCGGATTTGGAGGAACCGAAGACACTTCCAGTACGCTTATGGATTGAATGTATTCGGTCGGGATTGTGGGTTTGGGGAAGCTGCAGTAGCGACTCGTTTAGTTAGTCACGTAGACTGGTTGAAAACCATTTTACTTCCCAACATCCGAGACGGAGAATCAGCGGTGCAATTTATTAACCCCGATTGGAAGGAAAATGACCACTGCGACTACGATTACGATGATACAGAAGAATCGAGTATTTGTACTCACTATACAAGATGTCCTAAAGTTTGGGACGATTTCAAAGCCAAACGGCGAGTGACCTTCTGTTCGACTACAAATGTGATTTGTTGTCCTCGAATATTCATCCAGAAAGCAGATTCCAGTATTCAAACAGATGAACTAGATACCTGTCAATCTGTTTTCAAACAATATCATCAAAGCCTTCCAGAATATCGCCAAGGATTTCCGAATATAGTATGATTTTTTGTATATTATCATCCTTTATCAAACAATCAAAATCTTTTTTAAGGTAACAATCGAAGGGGAAAGTGCATCCCGTTGTCTGGCGACACTTATTTCAAAACGGACGGTGGTCACATCAGCGAGTTGTTCGTCATCGCTATCAAATGGTCCCACGCGTGCTATTTTGGCAGATAATGCCACTATTCCAATTGAAAGAACCATCGTTCATCCAAACTATCGAAGTAACGACAAGGCAAATGATATTGCTTTAATCAAACTGACCCAGGATATCACGCTTAACGCAGCTGTATTACCAGCTTGCGTTTGGATGAATAGTACCCGCACTCCACTGTATTTACGGTTGATCAACACAGGTAGAATGCTTATTCTAACATCAGTTATATTGAAGACCACTAACTTCATAACTATTTACAGGTAATATTGAAAATTCCGGCAAACAGGTTGTTCCACTGTACAATACAGACTGTCAGAGGGATTATATAAGCAAAATATCAAACGGGCGACTATGCGTAGAAGATGTAAATCTAGACGCTAATAATACCTGCTACCGACCTGGTGACCAGCTGGTTTGGATTGACACTGTCAACTTAGGAGTTCCCCATGTTATCGGTTTCTATAGCTACGAGGAACGATGTGATCAGGCGTATCCAGTGGTCTTCACTAGGATTTCAGTATATGTTGATTGGATCAGAGAAAATATATAAATACAAAAATATTCCTTATTGCGATCACCTTGCTCTAAGTACAATATCTTTTCTTTTTTATGCTAAGGTGTCTGTCGGGACTTGAGGATTTTTGAAAGTCTGCCGCATCCTAATATTTCAATAATTCAATATTTTCGCGAATGTCTGCTTTCTGTGAAGTCAATGAAATTGTTGAAGGTTTTCACGAATGTTGGTACCATGACATATCCTTATACCGTGAGGTTAAGAGCGTTTCAAGTAAACATAGTGAGTTTTATACTTTAACTTTTCGGTAAATGGCTGTGACTATCACGTTAGCTCACTTCACATTAAATATATTTGATATGAAAAATAAAAGTTATTCTGTTCATTGCTATAAACCCTTGGAAAAAATAATTGACGAACGACATGTCAATTCGCCTTATACCTCGCACCGTGTACCATAAAATGAACTAAATACTGGTGTAAATAATGGAATTTGAATGAAAACTTACAGAATTTATTGCAGAATTGATTTCTTATCCTACTTTTTCTTCAGCTTTAGACGCTTAGATTTCAGCTGAGCCTTTTTGTTAGCTTGGACTTTTCTCTTGATTTGTTTAGTTTTCTTTCTTTCATTTTCCCTCAACTCAGTCATTTTAATGTTCTCGATATTTTCCAGGCACTCATCGCAAGCAACACTAGTGGCGACCGAGGGTGGATGTGGCTTAGATCTTGGTTTTGATTTAGTTTTCTGTAACATTTTAGAAGGGTAAAATACTTCACCCAATACATCTCGGCTGGACGATGAGACAGATCTATTGGTGTCGTTTCGACAAATGATTCTGTAAAAAAATGGATCTTATTAGATTATGAAAATGCACAGTGAAAAATTTATCACCTTGGTTTTCGACGAAGCCTCTGAATAATGGTTCTACATCTAAAGAACTCCTCTTTTGAATCTGTGCCTTTACTGCTACCTGTGTTGGTATCAATAGGGAATTGTTTTGTACATGTTTAATCCTCTGCCAAACTTTGAAAAGCCCAGTATCTTCAGCGCTGCCCAGCCACTCAGCGAAGAAATCACTGCGATTAAAATTATCCACCTGCTGATGTGTCATATGATTTTGAATTTCTATGAGCAAGTTTCCATGGATACCAGTAGCTTGCTGCGCACTTGAAAATTTGCCATTTGATCTGCACTTAAAAATAAAATCTATAGATGTTGATGCTTTACACAACAGTGACGAATAGTTAACTTCATCTACATCCCATAGATGCCAACCACATCCAATCTTGGCCATACCAATCAACCATTCGGCCATACGATATTCATCTTCAAGCCTGACGATGGGGGGGGGGGGTGCTTCTAATGGTGTAGAAATCGAATATTGCTGTTTGATTTTATCGCGGAAGGTGCTTTCCAGAACTTAATACAAATGAAACGCAGCAAGGAAAGATCCACCTTTCGTTACCCTAATCACTGCTAGTTGCTCCAGATGGTACAGCATACGGTTTTTGGGAGCTATCATAACTAAAATTCAGCTACGATATTACGCACGAATTAGTATCACAGACTAACAGACATACCACTATGAAGGAAATCCCTCAAAAAACATCGATCCGACAATTTTCCCAGAACACTAGCTCCACCTTTTATTCACAGTCCCAAACACTCATTTACTGGTGGGTTACCCCTCAGATTTGCGAACAATTTTTCACTAGTGGTCTATCCCCCATATGCTTGTTCATATGTCAGTGGCGCCATAATTTCAAATGTGGCCACAGTCCCAACTACAAATATATTTAAAATGACCGTTAAAGCGGGCGAAGCTTTGTTTTTGAGTGTTATGTCTGTTAGTATGTCGAAACCCGAAATCTATCATTAAAAAAAGCTCCAAAATAAATAAAAATGTTACGAATTCGATTATTACCTACTTTACCAGTGAGAATGAACTAAATGCAGTATTACCTTGAATTTACTGAAAAAATTGAAGAAAAATTAAACGTTAAAATTTTCAGGCCATTGTGCTAAATGGAGGGCTACGTATGACAGTTCGGAGCATGCGTTTTTGTTTATGTTTTTTCCTTGCGCAATTGGCTTATTTGAGGTCTAAGACACCAACACAATTGCAATGCACAGTGGTTCGAAATCAGAAATTAAGAAGACAAAACTTTTTGTCGCTAAACTAATATCCAATGCCTTCAACATAATAATCAGTATACTAAATATATGGAACAAGCCTGAGACGGGACATGCGAAGACGGTCTTCTTTTTCCCTCCCGATATTGATGTTATTTTGCAGGGGAAAATCCACATGCATAATAATTTCAAGCAAATGCCGATGATAGTGTTGTGGCGATGCGGCATAGATTTATGCCGATGAGGTATTGATTTGTGCCGAAAATAATAGAGTTCGAACATGACATGAATTATGTTATCATCTGTCTGAACTGTGTAAAACAACATTAACCATAATTATTGAGCAGAATAATAAAATTGCACGTGCCTTCAGAGCATTTTGCATATTTGTTTATGTGCATCTACATGCATCTAAGCAACATGTAAAATATATTTTCTAAATACACCTTATATACATTCAGGACATTACGATACTACCTAGACACTGTCCATTCCAAGAAAATGAAAATGGTCAAGAAAGATCCGGTTCGCAATGACAGGCCATTGCCGGTTCGCGGTGACAGTTACTATTTTTCACTTTGCACGTCCCGTCCCAGGAATAAGCCATCTCCAGATCCCAGTAACGTTCAGCCGGAAATGAGCCGGAATTCCGGCTGGTTCCAGCTAGCATTCCGGCTCCAGTGACACAACCTATTCTAGTTAGAATCGGTTGTGTCCCTGGAGCCGAAATACTAGCTGGAACTAGCCGGAGTTCCGGCTCATTTTCGGCTGAACTTTACTGCGATGTGGATGGTATTAGGGTGGCTCTTATCGTTGGGGTGTTAAGATATTGCAATCTTCAGCAATATTGCAGAGGAACTTGTACCAAGCAACATTGTCGAAGACATCATAGCTGTCTCTTCAAAAGTTTTTATTTTTTAGCTATTTTAATTGAGCAACTTAGGGTGTTCCTAACAAAAACAGTTTTTTTTTCAGTAACTTTTATTTTTGTTTCTCATAAACGGTGTAGTAAGACAACTTTTAAAGCTCATCGAGACAATTTTTTTCAAAATAGAATAATTCAGATATCAGTTTAAGAACCGAAGTTATGAGCAATACTTAATAAAAAATAGGTCCTTTTAAAATAATTTTCTAAAATTGGGTCATTAAATGAAGAATAAAATTCTCCTTTTATTTCATAAACCGATAGAGCTCATCATTCAAAATATAACAATATACAGTTGTGATTCGCTGGTTGGACACTTTTTAACTGGACCGCTTTTTAGTTGGACCTCCGCTGGTTGGACCATTGTCCAACTAAAAAGCATCTGAACGCCAAAATCTCATGTCAAATTTACTTTGACAATCAATCTGACAAATTTTTAGAGATGTGAACAGATGCATTTACACTGCCAGCATCTCTTTTGAACATTTGACATTTGTCAGTCGGTCCAACTAGCGAATCAAATCCGTTAGTTGGACATGGCTGTGGCCCTACCAGCGAATCACGACTGTACTTGTTCAACCTCTAAAACTTCAGAATGATTTTTCATTGATTTTTTAAAAAAAAATGTAAACACGTCCTCGTTTGACACTATCGGTCTTCCTTGACAGTAAATTTAGCCACGTGGGTTAGCATTTTTGACAGTTATCCAGCAAAAAGATAGGGATCAAGGTAATTCAATGGAAGGTGTGGTCGTGATAATTCGAGTTTTTTTTAAATAATTTTTGTTTGTTATTTTGCGTACAAAAAATGTTGGTTACTTTGCGTACAAAAAACAGTCAAAAATTCTAACCCTGCCTGTATAGGAACAGCCAGCCGAATAAGACGCTATCGCATAAAGTTAAAGCTAAATATAATAGTATAAAATAATCGAACCAGTGTTTTCCATCATATCAAAACAGCCCGCTTCTCTATAATTTTTACGTGAATGACATTGATAATTGTATTGTCGGCTCATGCACTCTAAAACAACTTGCAGATGATGGTGTGGTTTCTGCCACAGGGCCAAAAGCTATAAATTTCCAACAACCATTGCAAGATAGCTTGGATAATTTATCAATTTGGGATTTAAAGCTGGGCATCGATTTCTCTACGGAGAAAACAGAGTTGGTCGTTTTCTCAAGGAAGCGTGATACAGCTCAGCTTCAGTTGGTCGGTAGAACGATAGTTCAAGTCCTGACTTTCAAATACCTTGGAATTTGGTTCGATTCTAAAGGCACATGGGGAGGCCACATTAGGTATCTAATACGAATTGCCAACAAAGGATAAATTTTCTGCGAACAATAACTGGATCATGGTGGGGTTCTCATCCAAGTGACATGATAAGATTGTATCAAACAACAATACTTTCAGTAATGAAATATGGGTGCTTCTGTTTCCGTTCAGCTGCGAGCACTCACATTATTAAACTGGAACGGATACAGTATCGTTGTTTACGAATCGCCTTAGATTGCATGCGGTCGACCCATACGATGAGTCTTGAAGTACTACCGGGAGTTCTTCCTTTAAAAGACCGATTCTGGGATCTCTCCTCTCGTTTACTTATTAGATGTGATGTTATGAAGCCACTGGTAATTGAAAATTTCGAAAGACTTGTCGAGCTTCAACTCCAAACCAGATTCATGACAGTGTATTTCAATCACATGTCACAAGAAATAACACCTGCTAGGTATGTTCCCGCATACATCAATATACTAGATACTCCTGAATCCACTTTATTATTCGACACGTCCATGCAAGCGCAGACTCGTGGAATTCCGAATCGTCTACGCTCGCTGAAAATCCCTAAAATATTCACAAGTAAATACCAACACATAGACTACCTTAAAATGTTTTACACTGATGGGTCACGAATCAGTGAGGCCACTGGTTTCGGTATTTTCAACAATAATTTTTCAATTTCTCTCAAACTTGCAGAACCCGCCTCTGTTTATATGGCGGAACTAGCAGCAGTTCATTATAGTTTGCAAATAATTAATACATTACCCCCGAGCCATTACTTTATCCTCACTGATAGTCTCAGCACAATTGCAGCTCTACGCTCAAAGAGGGTTGATAATCACGAACCATTCTGAGAATTTCTGAGTAACCTAACAATAAAATATTATGAATTTACCCTAGTGTGGGTCCGCCCATTGCTCTATTGCGGGCAATAAGAAAGCTGATAATTTAGCCAAGATTGGTGCACTAGATGGTGAAATATATGAAAGACCCAACCCCTATAATGAATTTTATAGCGCTTCTCGTCAGAGGACGCTTGCTAGTTGGCAAATATCTTGGGACGATGGCTACACTCAATTATCTTTAAAGTATCAACGAAGGCATGTTTTAAAGGATTGGATATAAGTCGGAACATCCGTGTGATGTCTAGACTCATGCTCAATTATTATAGTTTAGATGTGCATCTCCGTCGTATTGGGCTCGCAGAGGGTAGTCGTTGTGCTTGTGGAGAGGGTTACCACGACATTGAGCATGTTGTTTGGTCCTGCACTGAATATAGTGAAGCCAGATCACAATTAGCAGATTCTTAACAAGGTCGAGGAAGACCAATCCATGTTCCTGTTAGAGACATCCTCTATGGAATGGAATATATGGAATATATATATGGAACTTATTTATCATTTTCTAAAAACAGCGCCTATCAAAATTTAATTAAATTTATCTCCTCATACTCTCATCCAAGGCTAATCATTCACTAATTAAAGTGTCCTAGAATATTCAGTTTTGTTTTAAGTTCAGACAATAGCAGAAAAGAAGTAAATAAATACACTCGAAAATACAAGATCATTATGAAATACATGAATTTGAGGATAAAAGCAAACATTAAGGTGATTACAGTGTTAGTTTTAGACAAATTACTAGTATAGTTAAAATTAGTCTTAAGGGTTTTTGTAACATGCTATGTAAAAAAAAGAAACTGGCGTAAAAAGCTTTCGCAAATGCCGTGTCAAATAAACATATGAAAAAATGCTATTAAAATCGTCACCGTCAATCGCACTAAGGCTTGCCAAAAGAAAATCAACCAAAATAATAATGAATTTATCTGACCCCGCCACGCATAATTTAAAGAGCAAGAGAGCGTGGTCTCTCGCATTCAACCACCCCTTCGCACGCGCACACTTGCAATCCGCATATTGAACTCCGAAAAAAGAGCGTTCTGTTTTTTCTGCGATGTGTACTCATCATTGTATGCACACCACGCCAGTGCATCATTGGATCAGCTTTTGTAAACAAAATTTGGTTTTGCTGATTTCTTTTAATTTATTTTCGTAGCACGAAATCTTTGCATCTCCAATTTTTGAAATGGCAAGTTTCTTGAAATTCTACTCTGCGGCAGAATTGTGCACAGAATTAAATTTATTTCTAAACATCTCTTTAGCTCTTTGAGTATTTTCTTCTAAAACGGCTGGAGAGACCTCAATTTTGTAGTGTATTATGATGAATACAAAGAGATGTATTCTACCGATATCCGCATAACAGTCCCATATGCATTGTCATCAGTTTTGAGTTAACCTTAGAGTCAGATCTCATTTTTTTTGTGCTGTCAAATAACATACTGAAACTTATTGATTTATAAAAAAAGTGTAGTAAAAACACCAACTAATGACAGGCCCATACGAAAAATACACACATACCAGTCCCATATGCATTTTGGATGAAAGCTACAGACAATTTTTATCTGTTATACTGCCCATGATCGCATATTTGTCCCGTTTTCTATTGGAATTTCCTATCTTTATGGAACTGATTTGCGATCATGAGCACTACTAAAAGAGACGTTACATTGATTTGACGAATCTTCATTCGACAAATATGCTATAACTTTATCAAATGAACGCTTACATCAAAACTTATTACAGATTCAGAAAGTAGACAAAATTTCACGAAAGATTCAATCAAAATAAACTGAAATTTACTGGAAGAAGATTGCTTTATGACCGATACTGTAACGTGACGTTACAACGCGTCACAGAGCTGGGTACAATAAAAAACAAAAACCATATGGACGCATTTTCTCGACATGATGATACTGCATATCGTCGCTGTTGTGCTATCTTATGACAAGCGCCATTTAGCACATTTCGAGAAAAACGATTTTTAAAGTTTGAGATTGAATATCTTGAAACTTATAAATGGTATAAACAATCCAAAGAATACAATTGATGCTTCTATCTGTTCTGCATTAATCTCTCAAATATTACGAAGATCGGTTGACTATGTTGCGAGTTTTTCCTATGAATGTAAACAAAAGTCGCACTCACACGTGTCATAGGCGTGTATTGATGACAAAATTTGTATGACGTGTCATAATCGTGCATGGAAAATTTTCCATAGAAAAAAATCATCACTTTTTAACTTTTATTCATATCTTTGGGTTCATATGGTCTATAAACATTCGGTGAAATGCATTTTAAAGGAAATGAGTCAGGGAATCTAGAAAAAATGGTTATTCTTGATTACAGTGTTGCCAAATATATTTTATTTCCAGTTCAAAACTAAAACTGTGTTTTTCTCACAACTCGTATAATTTTCTTTCGAAAATGTTTATGCCATTGTGTTCCTCAGACATTTTCACACATAAAACCGTCTAAAACTTCAATATAACTTGAGCCAATCCCTAGATATAGTGATTTGAAGCAAAAAACTCACAATTTCTTATCATGTTTCTAGCTATATCTAAGTAACCAAGTAGAATTTCAAAATTCCGAAAACGCCACTTTGTAGCGATTTTTCAAACAAGTAATGTGGCATATCTAACTCAGTTTACCCCAAAATGGCGTTTGTCATAAGATAGCACAACAGCGACGATATGGGACTGTTATGTGAGTACCGGCAGTATTTTAAACATGCAATTGTTTAAAATTCGTAATTTCTTTGAAAGATGATATATTTTCATAAAAACTATACTGTGCTGTGGACAAACTTTAAACAATCAATCAGTCTTTAGAATCACATCCAACATCAACGCATTCAACATTAAAAATTCGTATTTTCGACAAGTCGGAAAGTTGGAAATTTTTCCACGCTTGTCTAGGTGGTTTTTTGAGGTAGATGAAACGAGCAAAATCATAATATAACACATGAAAAACAATCCTCTTATCTGAAAGATTCAGAAATATATATATTTTTCGATTAATTGAAGAAAGCTTAACAGCAGTAAAATATAGTAGATTGTATTGATTAATATAACTTCTGAAAATAAAGCGATCCTAAATACATAATTGTATACAGCTTTATTCTGCATTACGACAAATTGATTCACAGAACGAACCGTGCAGTCGTTTGTTTTCTAAGGAAAAACAATGCATCGTGATGCAAAATAAAACTAAGTTGAACATATTGTACAAACATTAACAATATAAAGTATCTGCCTTTAACTAACATATGTATATTCCGATACACACAAATCAATGCATTACGAGATAAGCTAGAAACCAGCATCTAGTAGTGTCCACATCTACACCCTATCGAAACGCTGGCATTCAGTAAATCTTATTCAGTTGTGCTCGCGGAAGATCCAATTGCACTCGCAAAGTACTCCGCCACAGCCTGCTTGTATAAGGTAGCAATCGTCTTGGCCGCATTCAGTATCATCTCCGATCGGCTAACCGATGTATAGGTTTTGTGCCATTCTGTGTGTTGTGTCTATCAAAAGAATTAAATGAAATCTTTACTTTAAACAGTGAATGCACCTATTTGACTCACATTCAAATTTTTTGCCATTACGCTTCCAACTGTAACGGCGAAGCCAGTATCCTTCAGCTGATAATCTTCCGATGTGTCGGCCTGAATTGATGCCACAACAGGGAGTGGTATCGGTGTCATTTGAGTAACAGTCTTAAGTAAAATATTTTTAGCGTAATCAAACAGCACGATAACACCAGCATCAAACCATCTACGTTCAAATAAGAAAACAATTACATAAAAGATGCACCATTTTTCTGTTCGAAACTCACTGCTCGGGATATAGCTCGACCAAAAAATTTTCCACGGCAACGACTGGCAAATGGTCATCCACTCGAGGGTTCTCTGCGCGAATCAAATTGATCCTATGCTCAGCTCCCTTTAGACCTGCGGCAAAACCGACCGGCTGAGCAGCGATTCCAACTGCTTGTGTAGGAAGACCACTGCGAAAAAAAACACCAGAACGCTTATTACAATTGAAGGCATACAAAAATTCTTACGTACATAACAGTCGCTTTACCAAAAACTGTTTGAAATGCTTCTCGAATTGGACGAACTTTGTCATCTTTGTCTGAAGCCACAATGACTTCCGTGTCTCCTCCTGAATCTGGAAAAGCAAATATATATAGTAGAAACCATTCCATTAATTTGTTCACCAGCTTACTGATATACTCCTTCATCTGAGGATCCAAAGTCGTCACAATTGTATCCACCGAGTTCTTTGCCTTCTCAGCAACCTTCTGCAAAATACCATTGTGGCTAACCGCTCCCTTCATCCAACCGAATAAGGCCGATCCACTCTGCGTGATTGGGCTCAATGCCTCTGCCAGTGGTTCTGGATTTAACACCATGCTGGCAAAATCTCGACTTATCTTGGCTGTTCCGCTCGCTGAAGTAGCATCCGGATCTTGTTGCCCAATATAGTTGGTATCCTTGCTAGCAGGTATTGCTGGACTAAATGTTGTTGGAATAAAGGGATCTGTTTCAGTGCCCTTTTTAGGGGACTCTTCACTTTGATGATCGCCAGCTACGGGTTGCTGTAAGGCGACTGGTGGTGCTACTGCTGTAATAAAACTTGGTAGTTCTGATGGCGGATTAATGTTCGACAGTAAGCTTGCCGTCTTTTTCTGGTTTTCAGACATTTTTAGCTTGGCGAAAGGAAAAGCGATGACTCCTGCAATTCACTAGTTTCCAAATTTATTGATGCGATCTACACAGACGTTGTTTTTGTTATTGTTATGATATCAGCAGTTGATTAGTATACATTTTTAGTACAAAATGCAACCTGCATTCACACGGTAAATCTAGACTACCCATTTTATGACTACGTTTCACACATTTTTGAGAATGCTGCACCGCTAGAAATTATAAAATTTACCACACACATAAATTCAAATCAAACCGAAAATATTGCCTATCCCGAGATAAACTAGCGTTTCGTCAATTTGTTGCTATATGTGACACAGATCAGTGCGAACGAAACAAAAATAAACGTCAAACCGTTTTTTTCGCTTGCACTAATGCAAAATGAACATGCGCGTAATTCGGCGCACGGCTTGGTGGCGCATGACTGAAATGTCTTGATGTGGATTTTAGAAAAGATTCGCAATATGGATTAATTATTTTAAAAAGTAGATACAGACCACTAGATTAGGATTGTCACTGGCATCAGTGGTAGGAACATCATAGTTTTGATCCCGGTATATAACTGTCACATAGGCCAAATAGAAAAAAGCAAAAAAAAATCCTCTATCGTCGTTTCATAGCGACTAATCATTTTGGTATGTTATAGCCAGTAAAACAATGGCCATTCGTAGCTGGTGTATTTTCATTACACAGAATGCACAAATTGTCTAAACCTGTATCGAATTTTGATAAATTTTCATTTCTTTGTGCGGCATTTACAAAATCTTTCATTTCATAACAATAACAGTCGAAAATTTACACCGAGAAAAATCGCTGTATTGAATCTATTGATTTCACACATGACTTTTTGCAATTTGTAGCAGCACATCAAAATTATCTGTCACACATAAATATCACATTATTTTTCGGTTTGCCTCTCGTTTTTTCTGCTGTAAATTTTATGCATGTCTTGAATGCATAAACATCACAGCAGTATAAAAGAGACGGAAATAAAAAAAATTGCAAACTCTGCATTTTAACAATTTGAACATCAACTAAATAGTTTGTTGTTGCAAACAAGCTAAAATTTTCTGCGTGTACCAAGAATGTAGACCGAAGACTTTTAGCAGATAGACGTGCGGCACCTTGACAGATCTATACCGAAAACAAAACAAACATGTTTTGAATCGAAAACAATGGGAACACCAGCGACAATCCTAATCTAGTGTTCTGTATCTACTTTTTAAGCCTATTCAGCTTTTTACGTGCCATAATGGCAGTCTAAATTGTTCAGTTCGTAATACGTTTAATGGCCCTTTTTTGACAATAAACGTTTACGTCAACCGCTCAGCGAGATTAAGTCATCCTACGTTAGTCCAATGCGTTGGATGTTTATTCAATGAACGCCCGACATATTCAACTGGGCGTTGCTGTCAAGCTGGCGTAAACGGTTATTGTCAAAAAAGGGCAATTAAACGTATTACGAACTGAACAATTTAGACCGCCATTATGGTACGTAAAAAGCTGGATACTTTCGAATTATTAATCTAAACATAAGAAAACAACAGTGCTATAAGGAAATGAACAACTAATTTAACATATAAAATATTTTATTCGCTTGAGTGCACTTAGGGCATGTTCAGGAGCGTTTTATTTTATATAGGAGTTTCAAAGTAGAACTGGAACTGAAACGTTCACGTCCCCAGCAGAGCGTTTTGTTTTATTATTTCGAACAGTTTTGTTTCAAAATTTAAAACTGTTATACGACGCAGTTCTATTTGTTGCTGATTTTAAAACACGTTTAGAACTGTGTTTTAAATTCATGCAAAGTTTTCAGCATAGACACTTAGAACCGATAGACTGGGGATAAATTAATTTGAATGCAGTAACGCTGAAGACATGGCGAGACATACATTTTAAACTGGATAGAACACCCGCTAAAACTGCTGCTGGGGACAGAAAGTTCCAGATTTAAAATTTTCAGTTTTATATTATAGAACTGTCAAAATTATAAATCTAAAACCGAAACACTCCTGAACATGCTCTTAATCATATTGATTTCAAATATACCATGGATTAAAACTAAAACTAAGGACATTTGAAGTAAAATAAGGACGCTTTCCAAAATAATCGAAATTAAGGACCTGTCCTTTAAAATAGCGATGGCTGGTAACACTATAGTAAATAAAACATACGAAAACCTGAAACTTTGACAGCAAAGTTTTCAGTCAGTCTCAGTTTTATTGACAAATTCAGTTAAAGTAAACAATTAGCGCGCATTAAAGTTGGGCAATACATATTTTCGACGCTTTTCAGCATTTATGTTAAGACCAAACGTGCCAATTCAATTCGTCGCCTCCAAAATGATTGAATGGCGCGTTTCCAATGAAACGTACAATAACAAGAAATTTGAATTCTATTTAACTTGCAGAGGTTATAATTTGCTTGTGGCACCAAAACTGGATTCTAGCCACACTGCGCACTTACTATTCTTTCACACTGAAAATAATCGACACGATAAAACTATATGCAATGAAACATCACTTTAATAGACTTTTCTACGGCTCTTATACGTACACGTCGCATGACACAAATACGACATCACTAGCTGGCGGAAAATAATAAACAAAGACGGCAAAATCAAATGGAATTGTTTTCAACCAGGAAACTGCATTAGTGTTCGTGAGACCGGCCGACAAGAACTCAGAGCATTTCATGTGGTGTTTTAAATTAAATTCAAACAAATTTCACGTGAATATAACATATTTATCCATTGAATGTTCATTGCCATGCTATTGAGTAGTAAAGTATGAACTTTCCACATGAATTTTGCATGAAAAACATGTCGTGCATTTCTACATGTAAAACAATTGATTTCAACGATTCTTATGCCAGTGAAATCTATAAGTAAAACAAAGTGATATTCACGTGTAATTCATTTGGAAATTTTAGTCATTTCTTAGTATTTCTTATGATGTTGAAGTACTTTTCACACCATGTTCGCATGAATTTCATTTGAAAACCATATTTCCCACACTCGAATGGATATTCAAGTGGCAACTGTGTGCATTTTATGTGTTTGTGGATTGAAATAATTTAATAGATTTTCACATGATGTTAACGTGTTAAGTTTTTTCAGTATATTAAATTCTTCTCATAGACCGATTAGTTCGACTGGTCTGTCTACGAAAGTACCATTTCTATAACTTCAAATACATGTGTTTTGACAGCTCACAGTTTTCGGTAGCAGTTTGATCACTCGCACTTTGAGAAAGTGCGAGGTCCAGGTTGGTGGGAAGTGCGCAATATATATATTTTTTTTTGTGAAGATGGAGTTTACAAAATTAAAAATTTTCAGCGCGCAGAAGAATCAAGCCTTTTTGAAACAACAAAACGTTTAGTTGAATTTCAAACTTGACGAATGACTGTTTCAAACTGAAATGGGTGTTTCTCGAAACCAAATATTTGATTTAGTTCAACAAATACTTCTGTTTGCATTTTAAATAGAAACATTGTTGAAACAAAATAAAATTTGTTAGATCTAACTGTTTCCTTTGTTAAAAACCAACAGAATCTTTGATTTCAACTAAATGTGAGTTGTTCTCTCCTTTGGTTAATACTAAAGGAACCAAAAAACTAGCCAAAAAATACTAAATACTACTATTTTTTGGCTAGTTTTTTGGTTTCTTCGAACCTGTTTGTTAGATTAAACTTCCCAGCAAACCACTAAGCACTAAAGTAAGCAGCATGTTGACTATATAAGAGCTGTCCGATGTTTATAAGCTTTATATGGGCTTTACAAATGTTTATAAGCTGCATAGAAGCTTTACAAATGTTTATAAGTTTTATACAAGCTTTTCGAATGTTTATAAGCATTATAAGCATTAAGCATTAAAATAGACCGTATATGGGTATATGAAGCTATACTTTAGAGCCTACAAACCCTGTAGTTGTAAGCCGTAAGCGGTAGTCAGCGATGCCTTTATAATGCCGTTTATGCTTGACATTTCTATTAAACTAAAGCAATGAAGTCCAAATCAAAACAAATATGATATGGTGCAATTTGTAAGCTCAAGAAAAAGCTTGTCGGCTTCGGAGATTTGGCACAAACAAATTAAAGTTAACTGAATCTTTGAGCCAAAAAATGATTCGAAACTGCGATGAATTACTTTTAAGTTTAGTATAGGAAGGGAAGTAATTTCAAAAATAAAATATTCCCAAAACCATGCTTCTGTTCGTCGGTGAGTGAAATCAACTTCCAATCGATCCAAAAACCGTTCGATTTAAGAACGGCAAATATCATTTATATGACCAAATGCTCAAATGGATCAAACAGCAAGCGCACTGGAACAACTTATCCCCCATCAGTCTACTTTCTACTTCTGCCGCAGTCAGACGTACAATCGAGCCAAGTGAACAACAGGCCTCTCGATCTGGTGTGCATTGTCTCGAGAACAAAGGAAATATCGGATTATTCTTGTCATCATGAGTAAAGTTGACGAAAAAGCTCTACTCCGACCCAACGCTGCGGTCGTTGACTTTAAATTTTGTTTAAAACGACCGAGTTTTAGTTAAGTGGAATACCTTCTGAAGGTAAAAATGCAACTTAGGCTTGCGGAAGTCTTGTACCTTCAGTACCATCATCTTCGCAATGTAGTGTTAATATCATTCAACACGTTAGCACAAGCCGAGCGTTTCGTTTTGAAGAACAATTTAAAACACGTGGTTGAAAGTGACAACGTTGGAATTAAGATTCCCGTATACATTGAGAATGATTATATAGATGTAAGGTTATATGACCTATCACCTCGTACCCCTCCTGAGCCAATTGCAAAATGCATGTCGCAATACAGAGAAGTAGAATCCGTTACACCTGATACTTGGAGAAACTTCTTCCCGGGTACACCTAACGGCGTTTTTGTAGTGAGGATGCGGGTTGAAAGGCCTATACCCTCCTACTTGGCAATAAAACTCAATACTCACGGAACTACAATTATGCAAACTACACTATGCACCCATGAGGGGCAAACTCCTACGTGCAAGTATTGTAATCAGACAGCTCATCCTGGACAACCTTGCGCGGAAGATGCAGAGGAAAATGCATCTCAACCGATTGCCAACTCATCTACGGCAAACCAACCTAAAACAGAGTTTTCAATACCAATGCCTGAACCACAAACGGTGGCCAAATTTGTGGCAGCTGTTCAGAGCATAATGACAACCGCAAAAGAATCATCCAGCACCCCAAAAGCAACTGTAAGCAACATCGGCAACGAATGCAGTAACAATGACGACGGATTTACACTGATCAACAATAAGTGCAAGAAGCAAGGGAGAACATCTGATCCCAGACACCAAGCCAGCTTCGACCGGGACGTGAAAAACAAGAGAGAATTAAATGACCCCCCTGACGCTGTTTGCCAACAGACCTCGCGAAAGAAGGTCTCCGCTCGCAATAAAAAGTTGCGCGCACGAGATCCAATTAATTAAGTCTTGTTTGTATTTTTTATTTTTACATATATTGTAAACGTATAAAAGATCCACGGCTCCGTTAAGCTACCGCTATGAGCCGTGTCAAATAAACGAATTAAAAAAAAAAACTTATCCCCCATATCTTCTAGAAGCAGAAGTTCGAGCCTGGATCAAACGCTGTATAGAAAAAAGTCAAACACATGTGGCATATAGACCATGAAAGATAGAAAGAGAGAAAAACAGTCTTTCCTCCATTTTCGTTTTGTTTTTTTCTCCAACCAGTGGATTCTACCCATTACACAAATTGTTTTGACATTCCTTCATAGGCGCGGTGGAAAAGTGGGAGTAGGCTGCATATCAGCCGAATATTTCGCCAAAAGTGGCTTTTGAACAGCACTCATGTACAGTATGATGCCTATAAGCTCAGTTACCCTTGTTCTATACGCGACTATAGAACCGAATTGATGCAATTTTTACGGCTTAGTGGTTACTTGGGTTATCATGATTTTGTTGTTTCAAATGAAATATTTGTTGAACTATTGAAAGGCCAACAAATGAATTTGTTGGTAACTTCAAGCAATAGCATTGATTGAACCAAACCTGAAACTTGTTTGTCACTATATCAAACGGGAAAATTGTTATTTAAAACCGAAATTTGTTTATTTTCACTGATTTTTTTGTGTGTGAAATATTTACCCCTGTAAACAGTAAAAGCCTTTGTACTAAAAATTCTTGATCATCAATGTCAATGTCAACGCGCATATGACAGTTTCATTCTTTTTCGATTTTCACCAAGTCTTGTTTGACAGCATCAGCACAAAATCATTATTTTGCTGACGAAGAGTGGGTTTAAAATTCTGAGTGATAGTTTCGGAAAGCTAGTATTAGGTATCAGCACCATTATTTCGGAGAAATCAACCAACCAAAATACGAAGCAATATTTTAAAGTTCTTACTATTGACAACATCTCGTAGACGTCCATTTTTCCGATATAAGGCGTATCCACCATCGACTAGTAAGTGGCGTTCCAATACTGAGATCCAGCGTAAGTGGCACGTGAAAAAAAAACTATGGAGAACAACGGTACTGGCGAGGAACAGCAAGGTGGACAACCTCCTCTTTTCGACAATGTGGACATCACCTCTCCGGATGATGAGAACGAGAACGACATCTTTGAATCTGCCATTCAGGTTTGAGCTTTTTGTTTGTTTTGTTACCAACTGGCCACTTCCAATGCTAATTATTCACTCCACCATTGATACTCTGCATTGTTTTCGAAAAGTTCGTTTTGAGAACAAAAGTCAGTACCGCCGGCGTTGCCTGTCTCACTCCTCGCGCACCAGCATCTCGATAAATTGGATTAATTTATCCTATGGCTCGTCGTAAGAGTGAAAAGTAGAATATAGCGGTTCGCTTACTGAATTTGACAGCGATGATTCATTGCGTCTAAGAAAAAAAATTAATGTTGATATGTTTACTGATATTCAAGTTTCTTTCGAATACTGCTTATCGGTTTTCTAGATAAGCCGGTAGCAACCGAATGGGCGTTATTTCATTGTGGTGAATGATTGAGGCAGACTTCACATTGACAAATTTGAACTACGGCAGGCATCTAGTTGGATGATAGTTCGATTTTTTTTAATTTTCAGATTCGATTATTTTGGAATATATTTTGTAAGCGTCTTGGTTTTTTAACTCGATAGACACGACTTTTGTTAAGCAAGTCATTTATAATGTATTATTGACGCTCAAATCACTTTTTTGGATTTCCCTAAAAAAAAACTAAATACACATATTTTATTTAAATGAATAACAATGTCCAAATTTCGTTTTTCGTATGCCTTCTTTATGTACCTAAGGCTAGCCACTGGTAGCAGGGCTATATTCAAACTTAGAATTTAATTTTAAAGTGATGGAGCTATAGCTCAGTTCTTGTGGTTGTAGACTACTTTAGGGCTGAAATCCCAATGGGCACCAGCACACCACCAAATAATCAAATTTGAGTTCACTTCTTTCTATGAACTATAACAAGTTGTTTAAATAATGTCGCGATAGAGCAAAACGATCAAGACGATGTATACTATGAATGATCCTTGCATGAGTATTCTTTGGTATCCATAGGACAAGACGAGTCCTTAAAGTCAGAATTCAGTGACACATTCATTAACTAAATAGTATCGTAAATTATACCGTCTGCAGGAGCCGCTCTCGCCCGTGCTGGAAGACGTTCCTACCACTGAAGCAGGGGATGTATTTATCGAAATATCTGTATCCGAGCCTCAAAAAGTCGGTGATGGCATGGGTTCCTATCTGGCCTTCAAGTAAGCACCTGTCGTCATATCGTTATTTCATATTCCAAACGGTGGATTTTTTTTACAGGGTATCAACCAAAACCAACATTCTCAAGTTCAAAAAACGCCAATTCTATACACTGCGTCGCTTCAGCGACTTTCTCGGACTGCATGATTTACTGGTGAGTAAGTACTTACGACTCGGACGTATTATTCCACCTGCTCCGGAAAAGAATATCATCGGCTCCACCAAGGTAAAGATGGGTAGTCAACCTCAGAGTGAACCTGGAACAGGAATTAATCTGGAGTGGGTAGAAAATAGACGCGCTTCGCTGGAACGTTTCCTAAATCGTGTAGCGCAGCATCCGTATCTGTGCCAGGACAGTGACTTTGTGAACTTCTTGGAAAGCGATCAAGAACTGCCGCGGGCTGTTAATACGGCTGCTCTTAGTGGAGCTGGAGTGATGAGACTATTCAATAAAGTTGGCGAGACTGTCAATAAAATTACATACAAAATGGATGAAACCGACCCGTGGTTCAATGATAAAATCAACGAAGTAGAGACCATCGATGCCCATATGCAGAAGTTACATTCTGCAATTAAGGCACTGGTCACCCATCGTCGAGAGTTGGCCACTCTAACAGGAGGCGTGGCGAAATCGGCTGCCTTATTGAGCACCTGTGAAGAGCACACAGGCCTGTCGCAAGCACTTTCACAGTTGGCCGACGTTGAGGAGAAAGTTGAACTGCTTCGTTCGGAACAAGCAAATTCTGATCGCTACATCCTGTCGGAAACCATCAAAGACTACATCGGACTGTTTGGAGCAATCAAAGATGTATTTCACGAACGTGTTAAAGTGTTCCAAAATTGGCAGCATGCTCAAATGCAGCTTACGAAAAAGCGCGAAAATAAGGCAAAACTTGAGCTGCAGGAGCGAAGGGATAAGCTGGATTTGGCACAAAAGGAAGTTGAAGAGGTAGATAGAAATAATATAAAATACGAAAATATTATAGATTGAATACAAAACTTTAAAAATGTTCCATTTTAGTGGGAAGCCAAAGTGCAACGCTGCCAGAAGGAGTTTGACAATATTTCCAGTGAAATTAAGAAGGAAATGGAACGATTCGAATTGAACCGTGCGCGTGATTTCAAACTAACTATCGTTAAGTATTTAGAAGATCAAATGGCGCACCAACAGCAGGTTAGCTTTTTTAAACATTCATGATTTTGTGGAAATTTAATTTCTTGCTTGTAGCAAATGAAATACTGGGAGGCAATCGTGCCGGTTGCCAAGGAAATTGCTTGAGACGAACTGAACGCGACGACGAGCACGATTTGCACCGACGACGAAAACAGTAGCAGCTGGAAGCTGTCCAACACGTTGCGTCTGTCCATTAATCTCGCCGACGCCAACGCTAGAATTTCATAGATTAAGCCGATCTTCTTGTTAGAGTTTCATCAAATATTCCGACATGAATTATTCATTATTACAGCATGCATTTTGTTAATATTCGTTACGTTGCTTAAAAACACAATTGCAAAATTTAATATGGACATTTACGTAGAATATTTTTGTTCCCGGATAGCAAAGCTAATACCTGCGATAAAGTGAAACGACCAATATCAAAGTTTGATCTTTTTTTCTCATCGCAAAATATGTATGTATATAATATGTTGATTCGACTCGAATAGCTCAGAGCTCTAAGTATGGAAAAACAAATGGACATATCGAGCGATTGCTGATATTTATCCGAATGCTGTGTAAATATATGGTATTGAATAGTGAACGACCCTTCCAAATTGTAGCAAAACCAAATCATTCGATCAGCGACGATTGTCCATTAAATTCATCGTCGAATGATGTTTTTTTCCAAGTGTGCGTGTACTGTGGTAGAATAAGGCATTGTAATAATATTCAGATGAGCTCTCATGGTTTCTGTTCAGACACTATTGACATATTAGTGCGGAGATGCAACAATTTAAGAACAGTAGATATTTTGGTTTAAACGAATTATACACATCTATTTGATACCGAAACGTGCGACGAAAATACTAGATTAAACTTATCGCAATTATTGTAGGCAAATTGATATAATACCGCATACCCAACGTGGCTAAATTGTTCATGAGCAGAAGTTTAGTAAACATTTTAAACTTTTTCCCATTTTGGCCTGCATTTATGATCTGCCTCATTTCTAAGCATGTAGTTTTATATAACTCCTAGTACTCGGTTGAGCGTAAAACGTGAAACTTTGCGTCCGTGCGAAACAATCAAACTTACACCCAATCATGAGAACCTAATAATAGCTAAAGCATTCCATAAACCGACATTTTTAAGGTAATCATTTTTAGTGGACAACGGCTTCGATTCGTTCTGTAATCAGCATACTTACTTTGCTACAAAAAAGTATGACAAAGGTGACGCAACTGTCAGCATCCAAAGCGCCAACAATCTACTACGTGGTTTTTTTTTTTCATTCGTGTGGACATCCTTACCGTTACTATTTAGTCGATAACGATTATGTTCTATGTGCTATGTACACTAGCGTGATACTTGATAATTGTCTATATTTCATACAAAAAAGAAAAATTATGAATTATTGTTAACTATTTCTCTTTGAAAAGTATATATCTGAGAGCTATTGAAGGAATAAAGATTAAGTACTCAATAAAACGGCATTTTTGGTGTTTAATGGTGAATTTTTGCAGTACAATTGTCTGTGAGCTCGAATTGAATCATTATGATCAAATAGCTAGTGACTGAGGTGATTATCTGAAAGAATAGGTAGAGCTTGAAATCAGTCATTCTACATTGATTTTCGTACATACTGAAAACAGCACCGTGTAGCCCATTGTGAACATTCCGAAAGCAGTGAATTTTACCGGTTGATGAATTAATTGTATAAGAAACAGTTCAATCTGAAAGGTGTATAGAAACACAGGATTGTTTTATTATATATGTTATTTATTGTATTTTATAAACAGGATGTTTAGTCCGTGGTTAAGCATCTTTCGAGGGGTGATGGAAGATCGCAATTCGGGAAAAATCGTTCTAGGGGAGCTTGGGTTGCTTATCTATCCTTCCGGCCAGCATATCGTATAGTAGATACACGTAATATGTGTAATATGTTTATCTACAAATGCGATATGATTTTCCGTACCCAAATATCATTTTCCGTACCCAAATATCACATGTAACGCCAGTGATAAATGGAGAAAACCACGAGGATGGTGGAAGAGCAGTGAGTACAAGGCCAAGTGCTTTCCGGCTGGTACCAAAATGATAAGCAAAGGGAAAGTAAGGGTTGTGTACGGGGTCTGGAAGGAGAGCATTTCGCATTTATTTTCTTTTTTTGTTGTCTTCATTTGTTTCTCTTGCTACAATATATGCAACTCGGTGTAAGAGGACGTGATGACCAAGGAACGGAAAGCCAATAGCCCAAGCAGATCAGGAACAGGAAGGAGGACTACGAACAAGGAAACAAACAACAGATGAGAAATCGTTTACTCATTTATTATAACTACGATACTAATAACAATTATTTTACTTGTCTTGTTTCGTTTCAGCAAACCAAAATCTCTCTACTATCTCTTCAGTTTCTGCTTCCGACTATCCTCTATGTAATGTATTTGAAACTTGTGGGACTGGTTATCAGCCGGCGCCTGCTTGTGGAAGAAACTGGTGTGCTATACGGACTAGCACATACGAACAGTTAGGCTTTGTAGGTCTTGACAGAGTCTAGATGGGCGGATGAACGCCTGCCAGGGTGTGGGCTGAGAAATGACAATGACAAGGATGTTTAGTCCGTGGTTAAGAATTAACTATCCAATTTTTCCACCGCAGGTAGTGAAGGGGTGAATAAATTCATGACCGTCTAATTCCTAACACTAACTATCAGGCCCTATAGGTTGCCTGATATTTGTTGCAAATTTTGTGGATTCAGTTAAAATGGTATATTTTCAATTCTTTTACTATTTTGAATCGATTTTGTCACGTGGTAATATTTTCATGCTGAATAAATTACTTGAAATTAATATTTTTTGTGCAACATAAATCGTATTATGAACAGAGTTAAAAATAATCGAATCTCTTTTTTGACGGCTGAAAATGAACCTGATGCGACTCGCGGTGAATAGAAAAAATATTCATTCAAATATCCATGTTATGTTGAATACAATATATTCATTTCACTAACTATCTAGGAAAATGTTTTCAAATGCCGGTAAAGCATATGAAACAACAATCATCATCGCTTACATTGTGCCAGGGCCTACTTTGATGCGTTTGATTCGTTGCTGCACAGTCGCTTCGTGTAGTAATCGGAGACGAATGAAAATCTGCATGGATGAATGGGCGGTTTGTTCGTTTGACGTTTTCAGCTGCGTCACTGAATATTGAAAGTGAATGCGGCTGAATATGATCAATTTTCATTCAATGAATTTGAATATTTTTAACTCTGATTATGAATCTCATTTTTGGGATCTTGATTCATCTCCTTATTGCGCAAAGAAAATAAGCTTATACCGTAGTCTAGAATGGTGTAAATTCATACGATCAATTTAGAACGCCTCGAAATGCGGCCATCTTTGAAATTGAAAAGGCAGTGTTTTTCACAACGTTGGCACCATTTTTATGATAACCAATCACTAATACTCTAAAAATGCCCAGAAAATTAGGTAAAAGGCAACGAAAAAATATAAACATTCCCTAAAATTTAGTTATCAATATTCCTGAAACCTTTGAAATTTTATAGATTGTGAATGTATCTGTCTGAGATGTTGCTTTCTTATAAATATGCATTCTTCTTTGGAATTTTTTCTAGAATGTTATTTTAATCTACATGAAGTTTCTCTGAAAATACTCTTGGACTTTTGATTTTTATTTTCACTAATATTTGCTTACAGTAATAGTGCATTTAAGACGCCTTCAGTGTTTCAAAATTCACTTCGTATTAAAAATTTCCATATGAATTAGACTTCTTTGGAACAAGAGCAAATCAATGAAAATAATTTTAGAATTTCATTGATTCAAATACAATAAAATTTTCGTTGTATATTTTTGAAATGTTATTAATTTTAAATTAAATTACGACCTTTGATATCGCCTTCTTTTTAGCTAAGCTACTCCCGAAGATTATTGATGCCGGAAATTGAAGAGAATATTCTAAGGTGCGTACGAAATGATCCAAAAATAAGTACGAATCTGTCATACCCTCCAAGTGCAGGAACTACTGGAATGCGAAAAATCGAAGAGAATTAACTTTTGCAGAATACTTAACACGTAGGTGGAAGCAGATGCTCAATTCCTCAAGCACATTCTTTGGAGTAATGAATGCACCTTTACGTGAGCCGGTTTTTTCAACACTCACAAGGAACGAGGGGCAAGTACTAAATCTTCAATAGGATGCAGTGCTAAAAGTCGTACTTAATTAGTTACTTTAAGTGCCATAAGGTACTTTAAGTACTGACGAACTTACGTGCCACATGGAACAAAAATGCGTCAGATGTTGTCCTAATTGTTTAAATTAAAATACGTTGTTACACTAGCGACATCTGCATAATGATTTTTATTACCTTTCGTATGCACTATTTCACAAAACTGTTCGTTAAAAGAAAAAAAAAGTAACTGAATACATGCATTCTCAATGAATTTTGAATACTATTTTGATGCATATTACCACTAGGTGTGCGGGAAATGCACACCTTTTGTCATATCAATATACTTAACGAGAAGCCTGCCCTTATTCAAACATGGCGGGGCGATTTGTCACAGTTTGACAGTAGCGATCGCTTCATTTCAAAACAATCGTTTTGTTGTACACTGATAAAATCAAGTACCCATTAATGCGTAGAAAACTACTCATTTTCAATAAAAGTGGAATAACCCATTAAATGGGAAAAGCGTTTGTACCCATAAATGAGTACAGACCTTGTACGTCAACCTGGGTATGTTTCACCCATTATTTTTCGCAGAACTGTTACAACAAAATGCGTAAAAAATCCCCATTCATGAAATTCGTGCCAGAATGAAAAATACTGTCAATAGAATTATTTCTGAATTTAAAAAAAAAACAAAATAACATTCATTTCACATTATTGTTTCCTTATAAAAGTATAGGAATCTATATAGAAATCCTATTCTAAAACTACTTAACAAAATAAAACCGCCAACTGGATATATTTTTGACGGCTGGATCTTTTGTCTGCTCTAAAAATGCCAAACTGGCGCATATTTTCAACATCCTCAGTAGTCTAAAAAGACGTTGTTTTCGGAGCATTGCCGAAATGTTCCGTTTCCGCCACGAACTCCGATGCAGGGCGATAATTTGCAGGTTACACTACGGTCCTTAGTTTGCAGGTTAACTCGCTTGAAATAATGCTTACGGATTTTTCACCCATTATCAAGATCTACCCATTGACATTACCTCATCGAGTAGTTGTGAAATGGATAAAAAGTACTCATAGACTTTTAATGTAGAATACATTTAAGGTTTCAATATAGGGGTCCCGTTTCAAAATATCAGCTGCGGCGCCGCGTCAGATTTTGAACGTTAATAACTTTTATCATACTTAACAGAATGATTTGATTTTTAGGCCAATTTGTTGCAAATATGTTCCTCTATGCTGTATTAAAATTTGAAGTATGTATAACATGTACTAATAACAAAAAAATGTGTTTTGAAAAATCTTTCGAAAACGACTCGGAAAAGTGAAAATTTTCAGCCCATCCCGCACAGAGCCGTCGTTATGGTGGACCAACCGAACAATAAAATAATGAAAAGTTTATATATAGGTCCACTACATGTTTGTTCGTATGGTTATTCGCATTGGGTTGCTTGACGAGAGCACTTGGTGGGGGAAAGACGGCATATTCCTTTGGTTAGGCTATTAGAAGCCGGACGGAAAGGAAAGGCTCATGCACGGCACGAGAACGAGCGAGAAAGCGATAGTAGTGCATATTAGCGCGATTATATAAATATCTGTCGGTCGGTTTTTCTCATCATTCGTATTCGTTCAAGCACTAGCAAGCAGCCAGTCCACCGAAGAAAAGCAGTTGGCGATGACGACGGCGGAAAAAGTGCCCCAGCTACTGGTGACTCATCGCAACCCGATCAGGAACTGTCGCCCTGCAAGAATTTCGCCCCAACTAAAGGGCAACAGAGTAGGCTATCGTTCCAGCGTCTGGGTCGTGAGATTGTGCAGGACTGCAAAGTTGAGCTACGCTTACAAAGCTCAGTCGTAATGATGCCCCGAGAAGCCAACGATGCCTACTTGGTCGGTTTGTTCGAGAATGCAAAATAGTGCTTTCTAGCTCACCGTGTCCGCGGGGAGTGCGTCTGAATTATGCTCCCGCAATAAAACAATAAACGGTTCTTTACAGGACCAATTAATTGTGTTCTAATAAGAGTTAAACTGAAATTTACATTTTATGGTGTATAACAAATAATTTTCAGAAAGCAATATAAGAAATACGATGTGTGGAAAGAAAGAAAGGGAATTTAAATTATCCTCTCTCGCTCGTTTTCGTGCACTGCTTTTCCATTCCTTTCTGCTGCTACTACCATCATAACTAAAACGAATGTGCGTGTTCCCCCACCATCTCATGATCAGTGTTGCCACAATTGCATGTCGCTATTACAATTTGAATTATTTTATTGATCCTCTCTAGTATTGATAAAATATAGAACATGCAAAGTACACTAGTCGCATGCTTTTATTCGAACTTTTTGGCAGCCTCCGTTGATTAACTGCATAAATCGATTTGTTTGTGCAGCTCCTTGCTAGTAGCAAACTAAATAGCCTTTATCAGCGCTAACAAATAACACGAAAGAATTTAAATTTGTGAAAATCTTTTCCTTCCTTCTTTTCAAATCTGCAACATTCTTTGAAAATATTGTTTGAATGTTGTTATTTAAAAACTGAACATGCAAGTTTGTTAGCACTGGCCACTAGATTGAAGGCGATGGAAAGACAGAATATTCGTTTTGGTTATGCTAGTATTGGTAGCCGAACGGAAAGGAAAGGCACAGGAATGGCACGAAAACGAGCGAGAGAGCGATAGTAGTGCTTTCTCGTGTGTTCATATATGAATATTGGTCGTTCGGTTTTTCTCATCATTCGTATTCGTTCAAGCACTAGCAAGCAGCCAGTCCACCGAAGGAAAGCAGTTGGCGATGATGACGGTCCGCAAAAGTGCCCCAGCTACTGGTGGCCCATCGCAACCAACTACCGATCAGGAACTGTCGCCATGCTAGTATTTCGCCCCAACTAAAGGGCAACGGAGCAACTAATCCGCTGGCTAACATTCCAGCGTCTGGTTCGTAAGGTTGTGTATTACTTCAAAGTCGAGCTACGCTTACAAAACTCAGCCGTAATGAAGCCAGTGATGCCTACTTGGTCGGTTTGTGGGAGTGGGCGTAAATTACAATAAAAGCAACGGTTCTTTTCAGGACCAATCAATTGTGTTCTAGTGAGAGTTAAACTGAAACTTTCATTTTAAGGTGTGTAGCAAATTTTCAACAAGCAACATAATACGTTGGGTGGAAAGAAGTAGCTTGCACACGGAACAAAAATTTAAATTATCTTCTCGCTCGTTTCGTGCACTGCTTTTCCATTCCTTTCTACTGTTATTATCAGTATTACCAAAACGAATGTGTTGTTGCATGTGTTTAAGAGAAACGTTGAAGTCGCATGCTTCTATTCAAGCTTTTTGGCAGCCCCCGTGAACTAACTGCATTAAATGATTTTTTGTGCAGCTCCGTGCTAGTAGCAAACAAAATGGCCCTACCAGTGTCTGATTCGTGAGATTGTGCAGGATTTCAAAGTCGAGCTAAGCTTATAAAGTTCAGCCGTAATGGTACCCGAAGAAGCCAGTCTTGTCGTTTTGTTCGAGGCTACAAAACAGTTCGCCAGGCACGTAACTATCATGCCAAAAATATCCAACGATCCAGCGCATCACCATCAACACCAACGCCGATACCAAAGGTTCTTTTCAGAACCACCATTATTACCATAGAGAATTATTTGAAAATTTCCCATTCAAACGTGATTCTGTTGAATATTATTAGATTTAAATTAACGTCTCGAATTGAAATCACGACGCTCCGGTTATGTGACAGACATTACCCACCCATCTTTTTTTATTGTGACCACGACTAACGGTTTAATATAGACACCCCATTTCAATATTTCTGAAGGAACAGAAGGTCGAGTTTGGAAAGTTTGTAACTTTCATTGTACTTAACCAAATTACACAATGTTCGCACCAATAATTCAGATATATGACCAGGAATCTTCTATTAGATTTGTAAGTATGTATAATTTACATGAATAAAGAAAAATTGATTTTCAGGAATCAATTATTATCTGTTCTTCCATTGGCCAGTACTACGCGACTTCCTCATGCTAACAATTAATTTCATCGTTAGCCATCTCCCTCACCAAGGCCAACAACGCCAACAAAACCGGTCCTTATCAGGACCACCATCATTTTTGTAAAGAATAATTTGAAATATTCCTCGCCCAAATCACCTTTTGTCCGAAAATCCTAATGAGTATCAACATATTTGAAGAACGTGTTCCTTATGTATTCTACATCTCTCCGGTTATGTCGCAGACATTACCCACCCATCTTTTTTGCGGCTCATGTGCATACACGTCACATGACACAAATACTACTTCACTAGCTGGTGGAAAATAGTAAACAAAGACGGCAAAAGTAAATGGGATTGTTTTCAACCAGTAAGCTGCCCTGGTGTTCGTGCGACTGGTCGTCAAGAACTCAATTGTTAAAAAAACAAAAAAATACCCATTTTTTGACAGCTCGAATAACTTCCGAAAATGGGCAATTTGAATACATAAAATGGGTAAAGTTTTTTTACCGTGTATGCGACACGTTTAGAATGCCTCTGTCACTTTGTTTCGTCGGTGCTTTAAGTACCGCCAATATTTAAAAAGTACATGACAAATTGACCGTAATTTAATCACAGAGAAGTTTGCATACAAGTCCCGTATAGCGATTGCTGGCCGATCGAAGCGCCGACCAGTGGCAAGTTGCTACTTGCGGTTGTCATTTCAAAGCGACAGTTTAAATTCTTACACAAGTTAAAAACTTTATTTGTATGTCGGTTCTCAGTGATTTAATTACTGGAAAGTTTTTAAGTACAGATCTTTGTGCTTTAAATACGCAAAATATTTTAAATACCGCTTTTATGTAGAGGTATTTTTAATTACCTACAATAAATACATAAATTACATTCAAAATACGCAAGTATCTTCAATGCGACGCACTTAAACCTGCTAGTGCTGGCCCCTCGCGTGGGAAACTGAAAACCCACGTGAGATCAAAGAAATTAAACCGTAGTTTCAGTTCTTGGTAAACACGTATGGGCAAGTATAGTTGATCGACAGCTTGTCGTCCCATACTTCATTGAGGAAACTGAACGCGACGAAGTATTTGGAGCGAGCTCCCCAGCTTGCTGGAAGATAGTCCACTCGGAAAGATAGAGCTCCACCTCAGTTAAAATTTCCCTCAACACCACCTTCCCCGATCGCTGGATTGGATGCTATGGGTCTTTTTTTTATTTTGATTAATGAGGTTTTATAACCTTAGGGTCATTCGCCTCTTTCCGGGTTAGAAATTTTTATTGGGAAAATATAACCCTATGTGCGGGGTTGGGAATCGAACCCAGGTGAGCTGCGTGCAAGGCAATCGATTTACCAACTACGCTATGCCCATCAGTGATGTCCCTATCCTCTGTGCAGTAAAGAGAAATTGAAATTACTCCCCACACTCTGGCAAGCAAAAGGAGAGCGCTTCTCTTTCGTTCATATACACCACCGTATTTGATATGTGTAAGCGCATGTTGATGGCAGAGGTAAATTTTCATACACCCAACACTGGAACGATCTACACGCAGAATTTTATTTATTCATTGATAGCATACTTTTCTATCTGCCTCTCGTTTCTTCTGCTGTAAATTTTATGCATTGGACATATTCGGTCTATCCACTCATTGAATGCTTACTAGAAGTTTATGCATGAAAATGCATAAAAATCACAGCAGAAGAAAAGAGACGGGAATAGAAAGTATGCTAATAATGCATATTTTTGTTTCTCAGTGTAGAGTGTGGAGAAGAGCTCTTGAAATTCTCTGTGGCGCGCTCAGATAAATTCGCCACCCCGCGCGCCCCAGAATCGCTGTGGTGTATTCACTGGCGTGTGATCTTTGGTTTGTTTTCGTCTTACAAGTGGCAGTGCGGGTGAAATTGATTTGATTTGCACAGGTTGTTGCGTTGTGTTGTGTGGATGGTGGTGGCTTATTTCAAGCTTATATGATTTTCTACTGAAGATTTCATACAAGTTGCTTGGTAAAGCTTACGAGTTTATAGAGTGTTGTTACACTACCGTGGGAAACCTGAAGTATTCGAGCCTAGAGACAAACAAGGAAAACATTTTACGTATCAATGTATCGGCTGGTATAAACAAAGTTTTATAATGATCTGTAATATCAGATTAATCGTATAACAGATGAAAGACGGGATTTTTACATCCACATTAGGACCGGCCTATTTTTTGTTCGACTGAATAACTCAATGGTAATTTAACTTATTTTGATTGCGAATTTGGCGACGTCAAAAAGTAAAGTGATCCATTACAAGTAATGTCCTGGTATCACACACGTTTTCGATTATTATCATACGCAGGCATTGTAACTCTCTCTCACTCACGCGAGAAGAGGCTTATCCGATGTCCAACTTTTCCGAGATAAAGTCCACATACTGGTGCTTTAGGATGCTGAAAATGATATTCCAAAAAATGAATCGCGAAAACAATAAATAAATATTCAAATTTTTCGCAACGCCTCTTATGTATACCCCGAGTATATGGAAAACGTTAACCGTGTTCTTCTCGAAATATTTTTTTTGATCTGGCCGGAAATGTAACTCGAACAAATGATTTTTGATCAGCCTAAAATTTTTACAGCATGTTCAAGATTACTTTCTCCAGCGATGTACGCGGGATTTAATTTTTTCATTGCATAATTTTTAATAAGCAATTTTGTGTCGATTTTTAACACATTTTCAGCGTTTTTCGACTAAAAAATATGCCATTTCGCGAAAAATCAAGACATAGAAAAAAATTTACGTACACCGCTTGCTGTCGTTCTAAGAAGTTTAAAAAGCTTTGGTTTTTGGCTCTGGATTAAAAATTACGGGACATAGAGTTCCGGCCGTGGACCCCTTCCAAAAAAAACTCCCCGACGGGAAAGTGCTGCACAGCCGCCATCTTGTGATGAAATTACTCGAATAAATCATTTTTTTGCTATTCATTACTTATGTTATATATATATATATATATATATATATATATATATATATATATATATATATATATATATATATATATATATATATATATATATATATATATATATATATATATATATATATATATATATATATATATATATATATATATATATATATATATATATATATATATATATATATATATATATATATATATATATATATATATATATATATATATTATTAACCCTCCGGAAGTCGCGCTTATAGCCCACTGAACGAGCAGCCGCTGATGCTTTAAGACGATTTCGCTAGATTTTCAGAGCAGCGTGCACTGCCGGAAAGTTAAACAAGATCTCGATTCATCAAATTATTGCGTCAAGATAAATTCCCGAAATATGCCTATTTTTCGTGCTCTATAGTGGTGTAACCCCTCAATAATTAGTTCTGGAATCTTTTGACGGCATTTTTCTTCTGTGCCATCATTTAAATAAATTAGTTGGTTTTCTCTCGAATTTCCACGCGATGGAATAACAAGAGAGAATTAAAATTAAAACCCAACATGTTCGGGTACGAGTATAGCAAAGAAGTTCAAAATGGCAAATCCACCGTCTTTGCAGTACATACTAAATTGTTCCAAGGAACGTTTATCTGTTCACCGTGATTTTATAATTTGTGAAACTTATAATATTAAGTTTATGTATCAGAGGATGTTTATGACCTCACCGAATAAAAATCTTCTTGTGTAAACCTTGAACCTATAGTTGATTTCGTGACGTGAGGATGTGCTTTTGTTTTCATTTCGATCCGAAAAAGGAATACGATCTACGTTTATGCCAAAAATTAACGTAAACTTCGTATTCTATACATATATTAATCAATTTACCTGTATGTTTTCATGCATACACTTCGAATCGAGTACACTTCCGTCATTTTTATTCTTAGTCCAATTAGGTGATTCAAATTTTCTGATAAACAGGAATATAGGATTTTATTCATGATGAAATAAGTTTTTATGGATATTTAGTAATATTATATCAGACAATACTAATTATCCTCAACATATTCCATTTTCTTCTCAAAATTTATCAATTTCCAATGCTCTAGTAATGCTAACAAAGTAAGTACGTAATAGTTTAATAGTTCTGCACTTTAGGTGTGAGTCGCATTTTAGTCATGCTTGGGTCAATAAAAGCCAAATATTTTACGCTTTTTTGGCTATTCTCGAGCGACGTAGCGATACAAAAAAAATATTTCGTTCTAATTCTAATATAATTTTTTTGAAAATCTACACTTGTACTGCATTACAACGATAGCATTAGTTAGACTAATAATATAGTGCAATAAAAGCAGAATGTTGAAAGTTGTTCTACGTGGCTTATGAACTGCCCTTAAATTTCAATTGCAAATATGTGAAATCGCTCAACGTATCTTTGGTATGTGTGCAAAGAACTAGAATATTTGAGTGAAAATTCTGCTAAAAAATCGATGAAAAGTTCTATGGGCGATATCAATATATTAAACGAAAGCTTTTAATCCCTAAAATGATAAAAAAAATGTTAAGATTGTTTATTAACCAATTTATGTATGTGAAACTTCTTGTACCATTACCACTACCATGTATCATCAATGTAGCCATTGCTAATTATGGCTCCTATGGGACATGTAACTATAGATACATTAGCTCAACTATATGTGCAAAGGAGCTCAAAATTTAACGCAATTTTTTTTCAACTGTTTTTTCAGCAAATTTCCAAGCTTGCAATTGGAACTTTTCATTGTTCCTTTCCTAGTACCTTTATGATAAAACACTTCATTCAAGAAAGTCATAATGAGGAATAATTTATCACACAAAAATCGCTTGTTTAAACTTGAGGAAACACCTTACTTGTTACTTGAAAATACGAAAATTTCTTAGAGATTCCGACAGATACTAGCAAATACCTAATACTTTGTTTTGCTGTTGATATTACGTGCAATGAATCCGTGCGTTATAATTACGGTCTAAAATACTAACTGACGCAAAAATCTAGAATACGTATAATAAACATTGTTGCTGCTGACCCATTTATTACATCCTTTTATGGAACACAAGATTCATTGTACATTTAAAATAAGCGTGAACACTAGTGGCCTTTTTTCTTGACCCCGAAACTGAGCCAATTTATTTTGCTCATTGACGCGCAGAATCCCCTTCCTAGCTCCCATGCTCTTGAAACATTTCCACGCAAAATAATAGACAAATGAACAACGGGTGTACGCTCAATTGTGATGTGTGTGTGTGTGTGTGTTAACCTTCCTATCTCCCACTAGCTGGTAGTGATTTACAGAAAAAAGATGTTTGCATGTATTTAAACATTCATGCAAATAACTTGGTTCACGGATTTAGGAAGGTGTTAGCTCAATTGATTTTCCGATGACCCATTTCGTGTACAGTGCCAGACATGTTCCGAGGTCATCGTTCCATCAACTAGCCCCGCCTTACTGTAATGTTTGTATCAGTTGGATTCTAACATTACAGTAAAACTTTCGATTCCATTTAAGCAGGAAATCGACGCGTATTTATTATAATGGTTCAATTTGTATATATATAACATAACACATGTGTACTAGAACTTACCATTTTTACAGTTTTTTACCTTCATTCCTATCTCCCATTTATGTCTCCTTTAACTCTCATCCACATTGCTTGAATTCCTGCTTATTTAAGAAAGAAAAGGGGAAATAATAAAAAAGAACCGATAGGCTCCGTGTTTTCCTCAGCGCTTCCGTTTCTCCTAGTCTGGTGTCACTGCCTGTTGGACTTGTGTAAGTTGTTCCATTGGAGATCTCCAAGGAGCTGTAATTGGAGGAAGATCTGACTTCTATCCAGAAGTATCAGTTTTTTCACATTAATAGATTATATGTGTACACTACAAAACAATCCCGTGTATAATGCAACCATTTTTTATGTACACATAAACACATACACATATATACACACATGTATACATAAAACCGATTTAATCCACCCATCAGTGGGATGAGACACCTCTCATACATATAACTGTTGTATTATTCATTAAATTGCCAAACGCACGCAAAGCTGGCAAGCAACTATATGTGAGACAAGCACAGCCTCGAGTCCTGCACGTATAACACGTATAATAAACTGAATAAATTAAAAAACAATAACAAAACAAACCAAAAATCAAAACAATTATGAAGCAAAAAAAGTTATTCATAAAATGGATAGAATGATCCATATAAATCAAATTAATAAAACAAATCAAATTAGCTCAAATGAAAATCAGACAATATTAAAAAAGTTATGAAATTAACAGAGTAAACTAAATTGTTTCAAGCTAACTAACTGTCATCCAATAACTAAAAGAACTGAATAAACCGAATTAATAAAATGAAGAAACTGAGCAATATATGAACTGGGAAAAACTAACAATTTAATAAAATGATTAAAACAAATGAAACAAATAACATGAATAAAACAATAAAAAAAATTATTGAATTAATAAGATAAATAATATGAATAATGTGGATAACACTAACCGCCATGTTTGAAAAATGCAAAAACAACCAAGTCTATTGCAGCCGCCAGAAAATTTGTCGTCTAAGTATTGAAATTGCCTTTAATCGCATTCGCTAATAGCATTTGTTCCTAGGGGCAATTAGCACAGGCGAGTTGAGTCAAACGTCAAACTGTTTAAATCGCCTGACGATCTTCATCCGCATTTTTTTGACTGGGTACTGACTCCATTCAGATATCCGAACCGGTTCCGGAATGAGTTTAACTGGGAATCAGTGAAATCGTTGCATCAACTAGTCAAGTTCAGATGGCGCTGTCGATGCTAAGTGGAAACAGTTTTTTGGTAGCTTGCTCGAGTCGCGCACATACATAGTAAAATAATTGTGATGTGACGATAAAATCACTACGTTAAATTACACTATTCCAACGATATTTTTGCCTACCAGCACATAACACAGCAGGAGAAACGACCTACCGAGCGATTAACTTCGATTTCCTATTAAATATACTATATTTCACTGCAAAATTTGGTAAACTATGGGAGGAACACAAAATCACTTCCGAGATTCGGCAGTGCTGCCACTTTTTTCTGTACGCTCAATTGTGATGTTGTATGTAAATTATTTATCGCCACAAGCGTATACCTAATTTTACTGAATATGTCAAGCCTGTCGACGAAATCAAAGATTTCGTTTTAAACTTGTAGGATTAAGTTATAATAAAACTATTAATACTTATAACACGAGTTTGCATATCAGGTGCCTCTGGTCATTATAAAACTCTATACGATGATACGTAAAAAGTTTTCCCAATTTGCTCTGAGGACCGAGTACTTTGAGTTTTGCAGGTTGTGTAACAATACTTTATAAACTCGTTCGCTTTACCAAGCAACTTGTATGAAATCTTCAGTAGAAAATCATATAAGCTTGAAATAAGCCACCACCATCCACACAGCACAACGCAACAACCTGTGCAAATCAAATCAATTTCACCCGCACTGCCGCTTGTAAGACGAAAACAAACCAAAGATCACACGCCAGTGAATACACGCCAGTGAATACCCCACAGCGACTCTGGGGCGCGCGCGGTGGTGACTTTATCTGAGCGCGCCACAGAGAATTTGAAGAGCAAGAGAGCACGGTTATCTCGTACCCAACTACCTCAACACCAGCGCACACTTGAAATCGGTCTATACAGCTCCGAAAGAAAGAGCGTTCTGCTTTTTTCTGTGGTGTGTAATCTTTGTATCCTCTGTGTAGGCATCACACTTACGCGCCAGTGCATCACTAGGGTGAAATGCCATCACTGATGCCCATCTCTGACGCTATTGGCCTCTTCTTTGCCCTCCCCATTGGAAGTCCTGATTCAACGTCAATGGACTTTTTTTCTATGAAGGTACCTCAAAGAAGTGGTTGATTCCGTACAAATTCATACTCTAAACCTACTCAAGGAGAGAATGATTCTTGCTGCAAGCAACGTGCGAGAGAATACGCATAAATCTTGTGAAAGAAATGAAAAAAAAACTAAACATCTGCATCGAGCAAAATGGTGAACATTTTGAACAAATTTTAAAATAAAATTTACAAACGAATCAATATTTTGTTTTATTGTTACCAAAAGAGCAGTTATTACACAGTTATCTAATATGCACACAAAAATCTTGATGGTAAATTTAACCCCGGATACTTATTTTGTCTAGCCATTGCGCGAACGTCAAATCACTAACAGTATGTAAACCTGTATTCTTCAAAAATGTACTTAAGTCATTGGCATCCAATGTAATATATACAGGTATGTAGGAGATGGCACTTTGGTATTCGTATTAAGATGAATCTTACATGAGTGGGGTAAGTGATCACAGAATAAATCGACTTGCTTTCGTCATACCGGTCGTTCCGCTCCCATTGAATCGTGTGAACGCTATGACGTCGACCCGTTGTGCTTCTGGAATGTTTACATATTTTAGGTTACCAACACTAGCAAACCGTGTGTTTTGTCACACCTATATATAGCTCATTGATTAGCATCCACTTACTTTCGTATTTTATAGACCAGCCGCTTCGGTTTGTCACTTTCCATTGGCGTTTTGCGGCAAAACCAAAATTAGTCATGCGACACCTATGATTGAGCTTGTAAACTGGCAATGTGATATAGTTTGTATTTTTTCACCCGCAAGTGAGCCGTAGCTTGCAACAAAAACTTCATTTTTTTCTCGGAAAAAGCTTACCACTGCCTAAATATGAATTAAACGAGAAAGAAATTTTGTTTTATTTGCAATTATTCTGAAATTACAGCCATTTGCAACTATTTGGCTCAGACATTTCTTCGAAATGTAATCAGTGGTTATAAAAAATCGTTCCAGAAATAAAGTACCAACTCGAAACCGAGACCCAATCAGTACCAATGTCAAACTCCTTCATATTTTGGACTACGTAGGAGATTCTATCAGAGAGAAGGAACGGCTGTGTATGATACAAAGCTGACACTTTCCTATTAGCCGGATATATTATTTCCTCGCGTGATCTGGAGAGTTTTATGATTAAGGATTATTGTACATCTCCAGTGCTGTAATTCTTCGAAAGACAAACTTACAATTTCATATTACCGTATAAAAGTGACCCTATATACGAGATGTAGAAAGTGCGACATCTCACCCGACGCGGCATCTCTCCCGAAATTACTCTATATGCTACGGGATTCTACGAATCTCATCTTTCATGGATGTATCATGTAATCGATGAACAAGGACATGCATCAAGTATGGGAAACCTCACCAAAAATCAATTTATAACATAAAATTCAAAATGGCAGCAAAATCCGAAATGACCGCTCTAAAATACGATTGATTGAAATGAATGCTCATATTTTCCCTTTTCCAACGATATGGTAGTACATAGTATCTTCCGCCTTACTTTTCGAGTTATGGAGGATTTTGTGAGCCATCCGTAGATGAAAATCGAGAGGTCCAAGAATATGTTTATGTGACTAAAATGCCAAGGTTGTATTAAGATTTCCGCAACTAATAACACATTTTAAACCTATTACTGAAGATCATCGATTGAAAATTTAATTTTCACTTTTTGAGACATACGTGTGAAAAGTAACCCGGTTTCATTGAGAATTCTCCCAAAAATTCGCACGTTTTCGAAAATAGACTCTTTTTCGTAGCCCAAAGTAGAATGAAGCAGTGTAGATGCTTCGGATACACCTTGATACTTACATTTTGTTTCAATCCAGCATCCAAGTTAAGTGTGTTGAACCGATATAATAAATAAGATGTTTTGGAAGACTGAAAAGAACACAGAGAGACGTACAGAATGTTAATTAATTTTAGAAAACATATAAACAATCTTACTTTAATCAGTAGCGTAGCCAGAAATTTGTTTAGGTGGGGGGAGGAGGTTTGGTGAAAATTGTTAATTTTTTGAAAATGCAAAAATTTAATAAGAGTTTGATCAATTATTGAAAATTCAGAAACACAAATAGACTAACAGATGCCTTTCCAGTCTGCAAACAAGGAGAATTAATATGGAACAGTATTTAAACCTCTATACATAATTTTCTTGTATAATATGTCAACGAAGTCAAAGAATATGAACTATTAAAGTGTGACAAATTTTCGAAAACTTTCTTGACAGTCAAAATCACATAAATTCGAAATCATCAAATTTAAAGATTTAACAACTTCTAAGAAGTTTTGAAACATAAAACAGCACATCTTTTGATATATAAATTCTGGTGATTAATTCTTATAGAAGTAATTATGGAGAATTAACTCTTCAAAAATAGTAAGTGACTTGGTGCTTTCAGCAAAGTTATTGATAATATCATTTTAACTAATACAAATATGTTAAGGTTTAAGGTTGGAAGAGAATGGACAAAAATCAAAAACGAAAAAAAGCAGTTTTTTCCACACCGAGTGTTAGATCTTCATAAATATCAATCAGCAGTACTGTAACATCATTTTACATAAGCTAATTATTTTTTTGAAGATCTAACACTCGGTGTGGAAAAAACTGCTTTTTTTGTTTTCGATTTTTGCCCATTCTCTATCCAACCTTAAGTGAACAGATTTGGTACAAGCATTTCTGAAGCCTCTTAGATGTATTACCAATACAGTTGTATACAAATATTTTAAAAAAGGAAAATAATGAACAAACATTAAGTTTTGGCACCAATGGAAACTTGCAGTGTTAGGGTACGGATTTTATGTTTGTGACGAATGACGATACCTTTCTCGTTTCGGTAACTCGTCACAGTACACAAAAAAAAGCTCTCCCTCATGGCAGACAGTTTCCGTAGTTCTATTTTTGATGGCCTCGAGAATATAATCATTGACCTTAATAATATGAGAGATAATCAATATAGAAGCAGCAATATTCGAATATTCGTTGAATGAATAATAAAATGCATCATTCTTTCTTCCATGAGTTGTTCTTCAAAGTTATATATTTTCTTCTTGGACAATTACACCATGCATGCATGTAGGATCTAATCTAAGTTAACCCTTTCATTCCCAAATTGTTTCTAGCGTTCATGGCGTTTAAGAAAAAAAGGAAAAACCCGTTTTGAAAACCCGTGCTGGAGGCTGCTCAATATTTACCTTCCGATTCTCAATATAATTCTCCTAGAAAATTTTCAATAGGGAGAGTTTTTTTTGTGTACTGTGGCGAATTACTGAAACGAAATATGCTACGAAAAGATTACGAAAGTCGAATACCGTCCAAATTGATGCGTTTTAGCAGTTTTCAAAAACAATGAGAAATAACGAAGAAATATCAAAATTCCATTTATCAACGCTAACTGAAAATATCTCTGCCCCAAAGCTCGTGAGCGGAAAGCGGTTGATAGTTACAAAAAAACTCCACTTACCTGTTCCATAGTGATCTCACAGGCATCAGCTATGCAGAACGCCTCATATAAATTCAAAATGCACATGAAAAGTACCGCTATAGTTTGCAGTGCATGAATACTAGTAGAATATCGAAAATACCGGTACACATTGGTGAACAGGAAATTCATCTGTAAAACGTAGTGATAATATTTCAGTACTACCGATTGAAAGCACAGTATAGCTACCTGACTCAAAGTTAAGATTGCAATCAGCATATGGAGCATCAATAATGGGTAGGAATATATTCTATTTAATTTATTAGTTAAATCGATGACACGACCTCGCAACAACATTATATGGTGTAATCTTTTCGCATATTTCCCCAAGCAATGTACTGAATTACCAAGTGCAAGCTCCCGCTCTATTTCACAATGCAGAGACGATAATTTCTGATTAACGAGCTCAAACAATCGGTGAACGTACAGGACTTGTAAGCAGAACCATCCAGTGAGGTTGATCATCCATAGCTTCGGATACATCGATGTGATCATGGCAAATATATCCATTGGCACAACCTCAATCGCGATCTTTTGCACACAAATACATGTCACTGTCACTGCAATGAGTATCATACTGATTGTCAAATTTTTCAAAACGCATTCGTTAGCTCTCATATGTGCTTCTCTTGCAGGACATCCGATAAAAGCTGGAATTCTCATATAATCTTGGTACAGGTCCGCCAACTGTGCTTGTCCTTTATAACGTCGGAAGGAGCCGAAAATCATCGACTGTATAAACAGAATTGTCTCTATGGCATCTACCACGATGGCAACTGTACTGCTTCGCTCACCAGCAATAGCCAACAGCTCACTGGATGTTCTGTAGTATATGCAAGGAATTATTGTAAGTAAGATACTGTAGAGTGTGATAATTTTCGAAATCTGTGGTTTCTTCGTGGCTCGGTCATATATATGCGTAGTGAATCCCATAATGATTGACAGAATGTAAAAGAATATCAAGCTATTGCGCACCCACAAAAAGTGACAAGATTTAAATACTCGTTTAACGGATTCCATTTGGATGAAGTTTTTCGTGACACTGAAAACCTGACTTTCATATCAAACAAATATGAATATGATACATATGACAAGTTCTTACTAACACCTTCACAGATTGCTGTAGAGAAGTGACCATGTATGCTGGCATAATAGAATCTACAAACAGCAAGCAAGTACATCAATTATTAAAATGGATTAGTTAATTGATTGACATGAAGCAACACCTGCCAAGATGTATAAGGGACCATTCATAAATTACGTAACGCTTTTAGGGGGGGGAGGGGGTACGACAAGTTGTGACAAGTTGTGACATAGGGGGGAGGGGGTGTTAACTAGATCGTTACGTAACATGTTTTCATCGAAGAAAAAAAAATTTTTCTTGGAATTTGTTACGTAACAGGGGAGGGGGGGATGGAAAAATTTGTGACAATTTGTTACATAGGGGGAGGGGGGGGGTCAATTTTGGGCAATTTTTGCGTTACGTAATTTATGAATGGTCCCTAATGCCTAGCTTGATGGCCGTATCAATACTAAGTGTTGTTACTTTCCCATCAGGCATCAATTGCTAGAATAAAATGACTCAAATATCACGTTTCCCGAGGGTTCCGAAGATATGTGTCTAACCGCATTTTTCTCATAACTGTCAAGATAGAAATGTTTAGATATTATTTGTTGAGGAAGGAAGGGAAATTACCTGACAATTTTAATTGAATAATTCTCTGGTCCAATTCAAATTATTAGGTAATTTTGAACCTCAGGTACTTCTAAGCCAAAACCGCAAAAAGCACATTTATCATTAAACTAAGTGGTTCACCAAGAAATACACTCAATCAAATTTTCTTTGTGGCCTTTTCTATATTTTTCTACATGGTCGTCTCGAAGCTTATTATTGAGAAATTTTCAAATTAGTTTTCAATTTTATATTAGTTTCATACTCAAAATTTTTTCAAACCAAGTTTGACCATCAAAACTGATTTTCACTAAATGGTGTTTTTGTATATGACGTATTGTACAATGTTCATTTCAAAATCTTAATTTTTTTCTGGATCCGCCAACTTTCCGGAATTCAGAAAATTTACTCGGAAAACCCCGGGTAAACAGAAGAAACATAAAAAGATTTTTTTTTGAAAACAAAAGAATAAACTGAAATATTTATAAATCCAATTGATTTCATGTATATCTGTCCTAAAACAATTGTCAGAAGATGTGATTTCGTACACTACACATCATTTAATCAGTTGATAACTCATCATTTCGTTTATACAACATCAACTTCATTCGGAAGATTTTTCTTGGATAGATGTATTCACTAAATTATGCCAATCTCGATTACGATTGAGACGATATACTTAACGCAGCTGCTAAAGTTACTGTCCAAAAATTGAAATTCGTCGCAGAATATTTCGATGCCTTGGTTATCTTGAATGAAATGATACAGCTGCTCCAGTATCCATTGCGATTATTTTGGATCAAGTGAAAAACATGATATTTCGAACCCGCTTCCGTCACAGTAGGATCAGCATCACTCCGATGAAAGCGGATAATTGACTAACTGTGCAGCGATGGGTGAAGTCCAACAACGATTTCGTGTTACGGTCAAGTATCGAAGTATCTTAAGTCCGTTCAAAAATACTGCATCATTGAAAACGAAATCAAAAGAGTGCGCTTCTAAGGAAAATTTAGTTATATTTTTAATTTTTCTGTTGAAGTCTACTCATTAGGAAAACAAGAATTGGTTTTGTTATTTTTTTCATCGAATGGCTTTCTGTGTACTCATGGTTTTGATTTACTTGTGGCTTCTTCAATATCACGTATCTTAATTCGGCGATCTGATACAACCAAATCAGCTGATCAATTTTTTCTAAAGCTACTGCTATTATTGAATTTCCAGGACAAGAAAAGTCTCCCGGCTCTCTTTACTATATATATTGACTCATTTTAAAAAAAATAGTACAATTCGATCTTATTTTTTTACTTTCATGTGTTTTGTGTCTAATTTTATGTTTCACATGGTAAGTGATCAGCATTTTATCTTTCCATCTTTATTCTCCTTCTTATTATACATTTGCTGTTTGATAAGCTTTTGTGTCTTGTTTTGCCTTTTAAGCATAGTAGCAATTCAATCAATTTTTATTTCTTTGAGTTTTTTGAATTTTTATTTCTTTGAGTTTTTTGAAAAATATGCTACCGTTTCAATAATATCTGTCCCATCACAGAGGAGTAACTAGAACAAATACCTATAACCAATAACCAAAATATTTAGCCCCTCTCTTTTATTTCTCGTTTTTAGAAGTTTCCTCCTGCCTTGTGGAACCGATCAGCTCCAGACTGCCACTTAGCAGGTTCGATTTCAGTAGGCCACATCAGCACACAGAACTTCTTCACCTACGGGACATCGCAAGGTAGAAGTTGTTTAGTGTGTTCACAAGTAACGTTTGGACTTGGCGTCAGCCCGGTGTATTGGTCAAGTGCCGTGGATCTGAAGAGTCAAAACGCCATAGAAAGCTCTCGGCACGAGACGCGCACCTCAGGTAGAAACCTTTTCATGGCATTATGCGCGTTCCCAAAACGATTCTGTGTGCAGATCTCGAGAACATATTTCACGGCTTGATCTGTAGAGGCATCGCAGACTATCGTGAGTTATCAAACAACCACAGAAAACGGTGAAAGACGAAAAATTTTGGTTGAAATACCACTTATTTGTTACGTGTGGGTACGCCGTAATGGATTGGTCATTTTGAATTTTGAAAAACTGACTTCGGATTCGTAATCAGCGATCTCCAAAACCCACAGCTCCATGTAATTCTTACGAAATATTGACATTCTACCAAGAATTTATCGAAAATGTTCCCAAAACTTTAAACACGTTTATCTCAAAACATGATTTTTCAAAACTGCTTGCAATCTCATTTGAGAACGGTTCAATTTAGAGACTTCATCTATTGACCTCGCAAAAAAACCTTTTCCATTAGAGGAATGACTTATAAAATCTACAAATTCTTTGTATTCACTATTTTTAGTGAAGGCCTAAAGTGGAAAAAGCGCTAAAAATCAATCTCAAGTTATGAGATCGCACCATTACGTCAATGTATAAAGGTGAAATTTTTCCAAAATGTAACCACAACTGCTTCGATTTGTAGTATTAGGTCACTAACAGCCATTCAAAGTCTCTTTGGCCACCATCATCGGTTCCGGAAGCCCCGGCGGAAGTATTTAAATTCAGAATAACATTCACATTGGGTTCTCGGATATGGCTAGACCGATTCAACCAAGCTTAGTCTCAAATGAAAGGTGTTGCGCCCCAGTAAATGACTATAAAATTTCATCCCGATCCGACTTCCGGTTCTAGAGTTACGGGTTGTGGCGTGCGATCACATAGCAAAAGTTAAAAGAAGTTAGAAAATTTCGCTAAAATGTCTCTCAAACAACTTGAATTTGCAGTTCTAGGTCACCGATGGCCAACCAAACTTTCGTTGACTACATTGACCACCATAGACGGTTCCGGAAGTGCCCGGGAAAAGCGGCCATTTTTCAAAATTAACGAACTCACTTCAGTTTCCTGGAAATGGTTGAGCCGATTTTCACAAACTTAGTCCCAATTGATAGCTATAATATCCCTACAAATGTCTATAAAATTTCGTACGGATCGCTTATATGGTTCCAGAAATATAGACTAAACCTTCCGGTCACATATGAAATTCCCATATAAGCCGGAGCTCAAAATATTTTTTCAATGGGGGACCCCATGAAATTTCAAAAATCGAATCCGTATTTTTGATGCCAAACATCTTTAAAATGTATGAAACGTCGAGATTTTATGTTGTATCTATAAATTTTTTTATGAAGATCGACTTTTTGGGACTTAGCCAAATCTCCTTTTTTCAATTCAATATTACCGTTGCGATTTTTTTCTTTTGCAAAATTTTAGAACTCGAATAATGATTTCTTTTCTTGTATATAGTTGTCAAATCATGTATAATTAAATTGTAATGTATACATTTGAAAGCTTTTTATAAATATATAAATATAAGCAACTAAAAAATTCTCGTGTTCATGATTGAGAAAGGCACAATTGCACCGCTAGGTGGATTAAAACAGGTTTTTTATTGTTACTTTTATTTGACACGGCTCAATGTGCTAGCTTTACTGAGCACTGAGCAGTGGATTATAAACATATTTTCCCAACTGTAGTGCGCAGTTTTCAACTGTAACGATAATATGCGTTTGCGGTTTTAGCAGTAGATGCCGATGGCTGAACGTTGGTTTTTATTGCAGTATCTGCAAAGGGTTTTCCGTAGTGTGTCAGCTTTTTGCTGAACAAGAACATATTTTCCTGAATTGGGTAGGTGCACAGAGTTATCCGGTTATAAATAAGGCAATCAAGTTTCTCTGTCATGTTCACATAGAAAGAAAAAGGTTTTACCACCCTTATTCTCACCACACGAACTCTGCTGGAAACGTCCTGGGAAGAAATTTCTCCTAGTATCAATCGTAATGGATATGATTTCTCCATGTTTTGACATGCTGTATCTAATGATATGTTAAATGGTGCACGGTAAACGGTCATGCAGCCGAACTTCGATTAAGCCATCTTCAATATATGCGGGGATTTTGATTCTAACGTCGCACAGTGGCCGGAGGCTGGCCAAAACCTCAAAAATTTATTTTTGAAATATTGATATTTTATATTTTTCCTAAATTTCTCATGTATTGAATGATATATATTCAAAATTTTATGATCATTGGAAAAGAACACGATTTTTAACACGAGTTTAAACGTACCAAAGTCCGGATTTTTTAATTATTTTCATTTCCGAAACCACCATTGCTCTGTTCATTTCAAATGCATGTTGCTCTTTTGATTTTGGTCCGATTTTAGCACAACTAGTTTCATTGTGTAGAGGAACAAAAGAACTTTGTTAATGAGTAAAATACATTTGGTAAATTTGCTTGGAACTATGACTTTTTAGTTTAAATATGTTTAAGGTGGTCAGATCCAAAATACTTTTTTCACTAATGTATTCTGTACAAATTTCGGAATCATTTCGGAACGGTCACATAGTATACATTCTACGTGAAATTACCTCTACTTTTCGAATAGCATGGTCTCGTTCTGCGCCTAGGTGCGCAAAAAGGTTTAAGGCGATTTTAAAGCTTTGTTGCTGATATGGAGACGCATGGTGTTTTGTGTAAAATAGTTAGACAATCTACAGTAAACCAACACATTATACAATGGATTTAAAGTAGTGTTCTTCATTTTTTATGAGATTGCTGACATTGGTGAACAGTAACGGAAAATCTATTATGAAAACGGGATCATAGTTATAAGAAAGGTTCAATGACACTGTATGGAAAAATGCATTTTATATTTTACAACTTTTGACATCAAAACTGAGCTCAGCACCTCAAAATTAGCTTAAATTATGATTTTCAGCCAAATTAGGTAACATTTGAGGTTTTGTCCGACTTTTGTTTGAAGACCCGCCACTGTGCGTCGTCATGTACGACGAAATGTTGCACGTTGTTCTGCCTAGTAAAGCTTTCTGCCTTTTCTAACTTATTGGACTTCATTCAAACTGCATTGCGTACGTGGTGGACTTTCTGCAGCTTAATCGCCATTTTCTTTATTTGTAACTGTTATACGCCGCAGATTGTAGGTCTTACGCTAGTTTGTTTAAAGTCAATCATAATGGTTCTCCCGCAAGGAAGGCTAGAAACCAGCCAGTAGGTAAAAAAGCTTGTTTTCTTTGCTCTTAGCAATACGGTTTTTAACTTCTGTTCTAGGTGAGATGAGAAGATAGACTAAATAACAGAGTTATTTGATTATTAGTGGAATGGTATTTACAGGTACTCATAGTAACTAACTACAACGTAGGGTGAAGATCTTTGTTTTAGATTCTTCTCAATGTACCAGCATCTGTATGTGTTTTGATGAATAAATAATTAGAATCTGTTAGCAAACATCTGTAATATTTATTAGCTGTACGCCTTCTTTTTCCTTCTTTTTTATTTACGCTGTACATTATGAATATGTAAGAAAATAAACAATATATTTCAACACAGGGTAATGCGTAGACCCCCTTTACATCAATTGTTCTAAACATGTATAATAGCACCGAAAATGTTAATGATACTCAGTGGCACTTAACAACCAACGCTTAGTCGGTGATGTGCCTATTTCAAAATATTTTCTAGCTGCACCGTAGCCTTAATATTACAATACTACATCCCGCACGTGCTCCAATTTCTCCTAAACTGGTGTGGCGTACTCAGGCGTACCCATTCTACTCCCCACGGAGAAATAACCTCCCTAGAATCAATAACAGCGTGGGTAAGAGACAGTGGTTCCAGAATGAACACTAAATCTTTAATCGCTGATAAATAACTACTTTAAACATGGCTCTACTCCTTAATTTCTAACCAATAACACGGGAACCGACGGACTAATTAAAAGGATCAGAATTATAATGAAAATGAAACTCATGTATCACCGACTTCGACCTTATCAGTGGAATGATACTTGACACAAGCATAGGTTTATCTGCCAGCTCTTCACACGGCAGGAGGCTGGCCCTGTTTCATACCTCTCCATGCTATCCTGATGGACCATGTGGTGGTGAATTATCATCATCATCATCACAGACGGCAACGTAGTCATCAGTTTGTATACAAACCCCGAGGTGAACGGACGTATTTTTTCTGGATAACATACTAGTTGGTGCGCGCTTCCTGAAGATTGTTGGTGGTTTCCGCTGTTCCAACAACGCAAAAAGGGCGCAATACACACTGTTGGCAACTAAAAAACGCTAAGTAGCTATTAGTGTTTGTCAGTCCAAATGGATAGTATTATTTGCTTTAATATTGTGTTGTGAATAGTATGTGTAAGGAAGTGGAAAAACTGCTAGGGCATCTGTCCATCTAATCGTTTATGAATAAAAGATACAGTGAAAACGCTCTGAAGAGTTCATTGATTCTGGTACATATCGCTGGATACGTTAAACGCGATACTTCCGACGGATCCCTGCTGCAGTTGCTGACGTAATTAATTGTGGAGTCGCGAGTGGCTGTGAAAGAAGAAATGTGTGCATGAGAGAAAATCAATTTTGCAACTTTCGAATGTGATTGAGTGGCCCTTTATTAAACGAAAGGAACAAATCAATTGGATTGTGGAACCTTGTTTAAACAAACTGAAAGAGAGCTCTGCCAAATAATCTACGTTTTCAATATTTTGAGATATGCTTGAAATAAATATTCGGGCCAAAATACGATCCACAACAATATGATAGAAAGGGTTCCAAATTATGTGATTTTACCTTAGATGTTCTCTGGAAAGGGGAATTCATTTTACCACTTAGCGCTAATCAGGTTACAACTTTATTTATTTACCTATAAAGTAAATATTGATTCAATGGATCAACGAATATTAAATTCCAGTCTGATTAATGTCTGTCCCAGTCTATATGAACCAACTTTGTTCCTTACTTTTTGCATTAGGGGTTACACCACTGTTCAAAAAAATGTTATAAAAAGTGTTTTAGTCTTAAAACGACATGCGAAGAAATTTAAGGTGGTAAGAATATCTATATGTTCCAATTTTCAATTCTACCGCGACACCACTTATTTAAACCCTGGGCGTACTGCAAACTTTGAAAATTATCAAAATCACTTCTTTTGAGCTGTTCGGAAATGTAACTCAAACATATCTTTTTGCATTATTTTGAGCTTATAGTATATTAAAAAATTTCTTTCTCCAGTAAACCATGGTTAAAAACTCAACAAAGTTATTTTCAATTGTTCTATGTGTTTTTTTGTATTTATAATTCATGGGAAGCTTTAATAATTTATGTTGAGCACATTTTCTGAAGAAAAGTGTATATATAACATATGCCTTCCTCGATGAGTATTTGTTCCATACATTTATACAAGTCCCATAGCTGGTTTTGAGAGGTGTGGAGGGAGGAAGCTGAGAGTTTGTCAATAGTAATAGATCGAAAATATATGAGTCGTACTATAATAAGTAGTAAACTATATGCGAAACTGATAACAAATAATTTCAAACGAGCCAGTGAAATAAAACATAAATGACTTATAAAGATTTACAAAAAGAACCAAAATTATGTGAAAACTACAATTGAGCGACCGAAAATTAAAGTCGGACATTTTTTTTCGATTATAGAGGTTTTAACCTTAAGGTCATTCGCCTCTTCGGGTTAGAAAAATCTCTTATGAAAAATGTCCAACCCTATGTGCGGGGTCGGGACTCGAACCCAGGTGCGCTGCGTACAAGGCAATCGATTTTCCAACTACGCTACGCCCACCCCTAGGACAGAATATGCTTCGTAAAACTTGTTTCAAATATATTAGAGTATAAAAACCGGACTTCAAGCATAAAAATCGGACTGGGATATTCCTTTGCAAGAGTCGGATAAAAAATCCTTCAGTAAAAAACACCGGAAAAAAATATATCCGATTCTTACAAAGTAGTTTTTGTTAGCCGATTTTTAATCTTGAACATCAAGATATACGGATGCTCTTACGAGCGATTTATTTATTTTTAACCGATTTTTATAGTAGAGGTACATCCTTGCCGAATTTAACAAGTAATTTTTTTTAAAGCGATTCTTATGCTACAAGATTTCTGTCCGATTTTTAGGCTTGAAGTTTATTTTCGATTTTTATATTCTAATGTATTTGAAACGAAGCATGTTCAGTCCTCGCGACTTTTACTTTCGGTCGCTCAATTTTTAAATAGCGACGTAAATTCATAACGATCGGACAAGTATCCGCCGGCGATGGATTGACAATAGTCTATCAGGGATGCCAAAGGTACTGGTAAACTACATTTTTTTCGGTATATTTACATTTACACAAGCCGTACAGCCCGCTACAGCGACACATCACTACAGCTCTTGCCAGAACGGTAGTCAAACCGAGTACATTTTCCCGTAGAGAAGTAGAATACATTTTTGTTTTGCTGTTGTACTCCGATTGCTCGGTGAGAGTGTGACGTAGTAAAGTTTGTTCTCTCGCTTTGTACACTTTTCTCTGCGTAGTCAAAGGGAGAGGCCCGCACACGAAAGCGATGATGCCAGTCGTGGCGTAAACGAACCGCATTTATTACCGTCGTTCGTTATTGAAAATATTGAATAGATTAAAAATATTAAAAAGTGTAAAATAAGGAAAGAGAAGCTGTACCGCTCGCGTCTGGTGGCTGTACTGGGGGCAGTATTTCTTTGTCATGTTACTGCTTTGCTTACAGACTGCAGTACAGCGCTGGGCGTCCTGCAGTAACGAACGACAGCAGCGTCAAAAGAGAAATGAGAATGTAGGCAGAAAAATTACAGCCGCAGAAAAGGTAGACATTTTGCATCCTTGGTCATAAGCTTTCAACTTTTTAACTTAGACTTAATTTTATTTAATTTGTTAACTTTTTTTAATCGCGAAATGGTAGGGATACCCGGGGTTATTAAGGCCGTGGAAGTAATTCAGACCCCCTCGATTTCTCAGAATATCGGAAGACTTTCGGACTTTTATACATATTCGCTGCAGCGCCATTCTAAAAAAATGATGTTAACGGCTGAATCTCATTTTTCAGCTATCTCAGAGGTGACATTTTTCCACATGCACACATACATACACACAGACATTTTCCGATCTCGACGAACTGAAGCGAATGGTACATGACACTCGACCCTCAGGGCCGGGATTAAGTTACCGACTTTCAGAGCGATTGCATAATAAAATAAAGGTCAATTTCGGCGATATTGTATTTTCGAACAAGTTTTGCAGCAGAATACAGTGCATCTTCTGATACAATAATTTAAATAAGCCTCCTAGAAGTAATTATAGAGAATTAACTCTTCAAAAAGATAGACTTTGTGTCATAAGAAAAGTTATCGTTAAATAAGCAATAATCGATCATTTCTTCTGAATCTAAATCCAAGGCTTGCAATACCAATTTTAGTAGTTTACGGTAATGAATCCCTAACTATTTTAAGTTTTCAAGGAATTGTATGTGATATTAACGTCGTGATGGTAGAATAAAGATTGTATAAAACTTTTATTGTGAAACGCAACATGTTCCGCTTATTTTGCACAGTTTTACAAAAAAATCGAGAGGAAACCAAAAGTTGTACTTGTTTTGTCCAACACCAAAATGCACTTTTCATAACAATTTGCTTAGTGTTCCGTCGTTAAAGAGCTTATCGCCATATAACTATATAGAATGAAATGAGATTCCTAACCCATTGACTGTGGAACTTTACTTTGTTTCAGTTCAAGAACAATCAAGTTTACTGACTCTTTTAAATAAAGTTGTATATTAGTTGCACATGTTTGGCCAATACTGTTGATCCCAATGTTAACCAATCTTGATATTTTTTTCGTAAAGTATTTCATGAGACTCGGTATATTTTTATGGGTCCGTTCATACCTTCCTAATAACTACAATCATATTAGTCACGATTCACATATCGGGTCCTGGAAATAGTGCACAAAATCATGAAATACGTCACCCCTTTAATCATATAGGGTAGACGAACCCTTATTCATCTCATTAGTTAGGAATCAGGATGTCACACTATTTCATTGTGAGCTCGGCTAACTGCGCTTAAATAGGTTTATACATCTTTTCTTCGTTCCTAAAGAGTGATATAATGAAAAATCTGGCCTAGAAAATGTAAATAACTCGTTTTTGAGCGATGTGATAAGTTGAGTACAACGCACTCTTATTCATCCTATCATTTAAGCTAATGCGTTGAATAGAGATACCAGACACTGCTCTACCTAATATGTTCAAATGGGTTGGATGAATAGAGATGCTAAGATGAATTAGGAAATAGTGTCCATAGTATATGAGATTTCACAGAACTTAGAATATCATTCTTAGATTCGCGAACCAATTTATGATTTCTGCTGTATTATTCACGCTTCACCATTCATGCTCGTGAAATAGTTCATAGTTCATTCGTTTCCCATTTCCTAATGATCCTAATATTTTTACGAGAATAATTTCACGAACTGAACATTATTCATAGATTCGTATACTGGTTATTGCGTTCTTTTGAATAAATCCCCAAATACTTGAAAATTCTACTTGAACTTTTTCACAATATATGGTATATTGATTTGGTTGGTTTCATTTTGTTTCGTGAACTGCTTCATTAAATATATTAAAGTTGTGTCCAGTTACTGTTCTAACAGTAGATATAATAAAACTATTGAGACCTCGAACGTCATTATTCATCTGATCAGATTGAGTGTGATCTCCGGAAAACGAAAACTGCACTAGTCGTAACATGTCGTGGTAGTAAAATAATTCACAAAATCACAACAGATCGCAGATCAGTTACGCTTTCATGATCCAATTCCAGACTAACATATCACGAAAACGCTCAAAGAAAATTCGAAAATCATGACTAAGGTCCTGACTCCTTGCGAAAAATTCATGATTCAATTCGTGGATAAAATATCATGACAACACGATAAAACAACACGATTATGGATATGAATCACATGACTAGGTGCGGAAATTCCGAGAATGAAATCACGAATAAAAGATCACGATAACACAAACATGAATTACGAATATCGTAACAAAGGTTTTGAAAACGTGAGCATGAATCATCGAATCACATTATTCTGCTAATCTAATCTAATAGTAAACACAGGAACACATCTTAAGGTAACGTACCTAGAAATCACGAAAATTAAACCTATGTATTACAGACATACATGTAGAGCTAGAGTGTCTATCATGACTACAGATGTTGAAGAAGTACATGTACCTCGCCGCCATGTGAATCAATCATTTTCTAATCAAATAATTTATCCACGTGCACGAGGGGTGAAGAATCCTTAATTTGCTGCTCGTGCTCCTCCTATAGGTACTGTACCTATTGGGTCAGGCTCGCAAATTGTAATGATATACGCTTTGCAACTTCAATTAATCCAGCACAAGATTGAGTAAAACGTTTTTTTTTTTCGTTTATTTCCAACCACTGTGAATAATTTGACCAGGAAAGCATTACAATTTAGAACATGTTATTAGCCTTCACATTTAAAAATGATGATATTAAAACTATATGTAAATCAATACGGTTGTAAACATATATTGCTGCCATCTGAGGTTCGATTGAAAAGTAAATTAAAATCGATTCACACAAAAATATCATCGAAAAGCACACGATTTCTCTCTTTTATCCTTATATTATAACACGTCATATAGGTATTTTAGTGCCATAAATAAATAACAGCCGTGAGATAAAAAGATATGCATAGTTTTTTCAACCTATGAAACAGTAATTTTCAATCAACGTTGAAAATTACAACAAAATTTGTTGGGAAAAACACGCCAAGTAACTTGCTTAAATATGTGCAAGAACATAAATTTAAAATTACAAAATGTTTGATGAATATGAATATTTTCTTCACGCGAAGGTATTGCAGTGAATCCTCTTAAAAAAATTTGTGTGAGTTAGGATAGAAGCTGCCGTGATTTACGATAGAAGCTGCCGTCGTGGGATGTCCGCCAGTAACAAACCATAATGGAGAATCGATTGAATGAAAACGCATTTTTTGCATCTGATAAACTTTGCGAAGGCTTCTTTACTTTCGATTTAATGCGATCGTGACCTAGTTCAGATTGTAAACATTTTCGGTAGATTACTTTCTAGCAATAGAAGCTTCTCTAAAGGTTTAACCGAATCAGAACACTCGCTTATGAAAAAGTCAACTAAAGTGAATGGTAGCTCAAACGATGTTTTCAGATTCTTTTAGACGCGTTGTCTGAATTTCAAAAATGATATTTAGTGCAGACCACCTCGTAAACCACAAAAGTAATAAAGTTCTTAGTAATTTGATTTCCATATATTATTATCTAGTTTAAAATATAAATTAATTAAGTTTGCCAACTTTTCAACAAATTTTACATTCCCACATTTTTACAACTTCTTATAATGTTGTATTCTGATTGCTCAAGCAGCTCCGGAACTTTAAATTGCTGAGCGAGGAATAAATCCCGCAAGCAAGTTTATCAATTGACTTTGGGGTTTCATCTTAATCATGTTTGTTATGATTTGCGAACGTGCCATCGCGATTTCGAAGCACTCTACTATGCTGCGGATATAACGTTCAAACAATTAATTTATTACCCTGTTTACCGACATTGCTAAGCAAAGACTGGTGGAAAGAAAATATTCAAATAAGAAGGGCAAATCTCTACCTGACGAGAATTTTGCCCCAAACATGGCGAATACATAAATACAAAGATGAGGACGTAATCAGTTTGATAACGGGACGCCAACCCGAAGAAGCATGACATTTTTCTACAGAAGGGATAGGTGTAACAGCACATCGAATTGGCAAAAAATGCGGTGATGTAGATACACAAATGATATTATTTTTCGACAATCCCATAACTTCCGCATCAGTTATGAACCCGATTGAAAAGCAAATTGATTTTCCCTATTTGTTGTTCATATGGTGATTGGCACGTTTCATGCCCATCAAGGACGTTTGGCTTCAAAAACACAATTTCGATTCCTCAAATTTGAACATTTTTCAGCTCCTGCCAACATATACGGTATCAAGAACCATGGTCAATGTGGTCAAAGCGTCTTTGGTTAGTCATTAGCTCTTGCTTGACCTGTTTTGATCAAGATATGTGATAGCCCCAATCATCAAGCTTACTTGTTTTTGTAAACAAATCTTGTGGAAACCTATTAAAAGTTATGATGCTCAACAGACACTATAAGCGGGAAAGAGTAAGTTATTTAGATCTGCAAATTCCAGTAATTTTAGACGAAATTAATAAATTTTACATCAAATTGATTTTAAGCTGGTTTATTATTTATTTATTAACAGATTAAGGCCGAAGTGGCCTATACAAAAGATTCCTCCATTCCACTCGGTCCATGGCCGCGCGTCGCCAGCCACGCAGTCTGCGAAGGGTCCGCAAATTGTCTTCCACCTGGTCGATCCATCGTGCTCGCTGCGCGCCACGTCTTCTTGTACCGGTCGGATTGCAGTTGAGAACCGTTTTCACCGGGCTACTGTCCGACATTCTGGCTACGTGCCCGGCCCACCGTAGTCGTCCGAGTTTCGCGGTATGACAGATGGGCGGCTCCCCCAACAGCTGATGCAACTCATGGTTTATTCGCCGTCTCCATGTGCCGTCTTCCATCTGCACTCCACCGTAGATGGTACGCAGCACTTTCCGTTCGAAGACACCAAGTGCGCGCTGGTCCTCCACGAGCATGGTCCAGGTCTCGTGCCCGTAGAGAACTACCGGTCTAATCAGCGTCTTGTAGATGGTCAACTTCGTACGACGGCGAACTCTGTTCGACAGAAGTGTCTTGCGGAGGCCAAAGTAAGCACGATTTCCTGCCACGATGCGTCTACGAATCTCTCTGCTGGTATCATTGTCGGCGGTCACCAGTGAGCCCAAGTACACGAACTCTTCAACCACTTCGATTTCGTCGCCACCGATGCAAACTCGAAGCGGGCGGTTCTCATTCTCTTCTCGTGAACCTCTTCCTATCATGTACTTTGTCTTCGACGTGTTGATGGCAAGTCCGACGCGCTTGGCTTCTCTTTTCAGTCTGATGTAGGCTTCCTCCATCTTCTCAAAGTTTCGTGCAATAATATCAACGTCATCGGCGAAGCCAAGTAGCTGAACGGACTTTGTGAAAATCGTACCACTCGTGTCGATCCCTGCTCTTCTTATTACACCTTCCAGCGCGATGTTGAATAACAGACACGAGAGACCATCACCTTGCCGTAACCCTCTGCGTGATTCGAAGGGACTCGAGAGCGTCCCTGAGACGCGTACTACGCACATCACCCGATCCATCGTCGCCTTCACTAATCGCGTCAGTTTATCCGGGAATCCGTACTCGTGCATAATCTGCCATAGCTGATCTCGATCGATAGTGTCGTATGCGGCTTTGAAGTCGATGAACAAATGATGTCGTGGCACATTGTACTCGCGGCATTTCTGCAGTACTTGACGAAGAGCGCACACCTGGTCCGTGGTAGATCGTTCGCTCATGAAACCCGCCTGGTACTGCCCCACGAACTCTCTTGCAATTGGTGATAGTCGACGGCATAGTATTTGGGAGAGTACCTTGTAGGCGGCGTTCAGCAGGGTGATTGCTCGGTAATTACAGCAATCCAGCTTGTCGCCCTTTTTGTAGATAGGACACACGACACCTTCCATCCACTCCTCCAGTAAAATCTCCTCCTCCCAAATCTTGGTAATCACCCAGTGCAGCGCTTTAGCCAGTGGCTCGCCACCGTGTTTTAGTAGCTCGCTTGGTATTTGGTCAACCCCAGCGGCTTTATTATTTTTGAGCCGGCTAATCTCCTCCTGGATTTCTTGGAGATCCGGAGCCGGTAGTGTAATGTCTTCCGCGCGTGCTCCCAGGTGCGTTACCGTGCCATCCTCGTCGTCTGCTGTATCGCCGTTCAGGTGTTCTTCGTAGTGCTGCCGCCACCTCTGGATCACCTCACACTGGTCCGTGAGAAGATTCCCGTTTGTATCTCTGCACATGTCGGCCTGTGGTACGTGGCCCCTGCGCGAGCGGTTCAACTTCTCGTAGAATTTCCGTGTGTCTTTAGCGCGGTACAGCTGCTCCATCGCTTCGCGATCTCGGTCTTCCTGCTGGCGCTTTTTGGTCCGGAAAACCGAGTTCTGCCTGTTCCGTGCCTGTTTATATCGCGCCTCGTTCGCCCTCGTGCGGTGTTGCAGCATTCTCGCCCATGCTGCATTCTTCTCTTCGACTAACTGCTCGCATTCGCCGTCGTGCCAGTCGCTTCTTCGGTTAGGGCCCACCGTACCTAGTGCAGTGGCTGCGGTGCTACCTATGGCGGATCGGATATCTCTCCAGCCATCTTCAAGGGCAACTGCGCCTAGCTGCTCTTCCGTTGGTAGTGCCACTTCCAACTGCTGCGCGTATTCTTGAGCCACTCTGCCATCTTGTAGCCGCTCGATGTTTAGCCGCGGCGTTCGGCTTCGACGAGAGCTATGCACTGTCGAAAGTTTTGAGCGCAAGCATACTGCAACCAGGTTAAGCTGGTACGAGTTTCAAATCTGGAGCCCAGATCGACAAAAAATTAATAGCAGCCTATGGGAGCGTTACACCGTTTGTTTGTTTGCTCGTAGTAAATCGGTTCAATTCATCGTAATATGACAAAATTTGGGGCACACATACACATTAGAGTGACAGAAAAAAATGACCCCCATCGGCCCACCCCTGAGTCGATTCCTAGTCCCACCAGGAGTGTCTACTCCAAATTTGAGCCAAATCGAACAAGTCTAGCTACCGGACCAACGTGCTTGAAGTTTGTATGGGATTTTTCGACAATTTACATGGAGAAAACCCTCTTGCTCACATTTTCGCCGCTAGGTGGCACTGTATACATGGTAGTGTATCAGTACTAGGTTCTAACAAACTAAACATTTTTATGGAATAATGGTTAGATCTAGCTGAATAGTATGTTCGGAAGAATTGTAGTACATAATACGAGTTATGTTTTGGTTAGAAAATTGTAGTTCCACATCTGACCGCATAGATGGCGCCAACACTAACTTTTCAACGAAGAGAGATAGAAATTAGGTGTCTTCTACAAAGTTGTAGAACAAGAATATTGCAGTAATTCTTCCAAACATTTCGATATTCTATCTCTCTCCGTTGAAAAGTTAGTGATGGCGCCATCTATGCGGTCACAGATTGAACTAAAATTTTCTAACCAAAATATAGCTCGTATTATGTACTGCAATTCTTCCGAACATACTATTCAGCTAAATCTAACCATTAATCCACAAAAATGTTTAGTTTGTTAGAACCTAGTAGTGATACACTATCATGCACTGCTAGGCCCCATGCAAAACTGACTCAGACATCACTTCGTTAAAAGTTTAATAACTTTTCCTATTCGAGTCGAATCGCTTTGCAGTCTTCAACAAAGTTGTAGACAATAGAATTATCTTCTTAAGTTTCACTTTTGGTGATAATCTGTTGTATACAGTGCCACCTAGCGGCGAAAATGTGAGCAAGAGGGTTTTCTCCATGTAAATTGTCGAAAAATCCCACACAAACTTCAAGCACGTTGGTCCGGTAGCTAGACTTGTTCGATTTGCTTCAAATTTGGAGCAAGTACTCCTGGTGGGACTAGGAATCGACTCAGGGGTGGGCCGATTGTGTTTTCAAAAATTCATTATTTTTCTGGGCAGTCTAATACACATACACATACAACATAGGCACAGTCACTTACATACACACGCAGAGAAATTTTCCGATCTCGACGAACTGAGTCTAATAATATATGACGGGATAAGGTCAACGATTTTCAGAGTGATTGCATTACCTTTTTATATGGGAAAGACATAATGAAAATAAATAATTGAAAATAAGAAGTATGATTTATAGAAATCAAACCAATAAATTAAATAAAAAGCATGAAATTAATTAACAGAATAAATTTGATAACCAAACTACTAAATTAAATAATAAAATCAATTGAATCGCATGAAAAAACGAATAAAATGAATCAAACAAAAAATGATGGAAAATGATAGTAATGCAATGATTGAAAGAAATAAAATTAACATTAGAAAATGCACAAATTTATATTATAAATGTAACGCATTAAGTGAATAAAATGACAAACAGGAATACAATGAATATAAGAAATAAGAAGTAATTGAAACATCAAAATTATCGAAATAAATTGAATTAATATCATTTTAGCGGGTTAATAGGACTGCAGCTTATAGCTTAAGGGATGTCGGTCCGTCCTGCGAGACAAAATTTGCAAAATCGGACGAAGTGGCGACTGTCACCCAAAAAAAAAAACACCGGTACTCGTGAAGAGGACTAAATTTGGCGCCTGTTTAGTTCTCTATTTTGTCTAGTCCAATGGATCGTGCTCCTAACAACGCGTGTTGAGGCGTTATAGACAAAGCTCAGTAAAGTATATACTCCTGAAAATATCTGTGCGAAATTTCATCCAGATCGGAGCACTAGAAAAAAATATCTCAAAAAATATTCATTCGATTCTCGTGTTCTTGAACAATTCCTCTTTCATCTAAAATAACTCAATTCTAAGCAATAATTTTTTGTTTAAAATTTTGAACACCACAAAACTCACGCTTTTTGCAGGATTTTTTTCTATTAGGATACCGATCCGTTCAGGTACACCAAAATACATTTTTCTTAAATAATCCTTTTACTTTTTTGATTTCAGTTGAGCGGTTCGGCTTGGAGAGCGTTTACCGCAAGCCTCTGCCAAAAACACACTTTGGGGGATGGGCCATAACTCCGACAACTTGCAATATTTTTTAAAATCAACTGGTTTTTTTTTCTATTTCCGATAGTACCAACGAACTGTCTTTCGGTTTTTCAAATAAACTTCGAATAAAATGATTTAAAAAATCACGAACTTAGCTCCATTTTTGCCACAACTTTGTATATAACCCCGTGATACAATTAAAACTATAGATAGATTCCGCTTCTTCCGCTTTTTCCTGATCATTGTTCTGTCATTTGAACAAATATCCGCTAGACCATTACGACCACCATACTGCCATATCCCAATATTATTTTAACGGTCACATCAATGTGAACATCAATTCAGTAAAACTCACGCACTAAACGGAATGAAAACAAAACCACCTCTGGTGGTTACATCTCAGTTACCTTTGGATGTGTTTTTTTCTCAACTTTTACGCTTAAGATGGAAGTTTGTTCTCTGTGCGATGTTGCTTCTTAGTTTTGCACGACCCTGGGGTAACTTGGCCTTAATCCCACTGCTCTGTCACCGATGGTACGTGATATTCGTTATGGAATATTATTCATTTCGATGCCATTCATAAACAATGTCTCGTTGAAAAAATAGTCTAAAATAAACTTCCCCTAAGCATATTGCAAATTGTTGTGGGTTTTATTATCCTCACTCCGCTAGTACATCTCATTATTTTTTAGTTTTTCTGTCGGTAATTCATGGCTCTTCCCCAACTGTCAAAAATCATCGTTTATGAACGGCCGCTTGGTGATATCTTTATAACTGACAATCCAATGAAAAATAGAATTGACGAGATTTTAGTGCGCTTTTAGTACCTTGTGTCACATATTTATGTTTGTTATACATACCAAGAATACCGAATCATGTGATGTGATGGCCGGAACATAAGAGAAGAAACCCCTCGCCCCTTTCCCCACAAAATAAGTAGAATTAATAATAAATATTGAAGTAATCAAGAGAATGAATAAAATTAACAAAATTAGTTAAGGAAATTAAAGCATAAAATCAATGAAATTTTAAATATGCACATGATGCGATGAATAGAATATTCGGATTTCATTAAATTAATAAGAAATATTAATTAGTATTAACGAAAGAAATTAAATGAGTAAAACTTATATAATGCACACAAAGAATTAGCCAATAAAATGAACAAAATGATTGCAATGATGGAAATGGATGACAAGACATAAATTAATAAAATGAGGAAATCGAAAACAAAAACAAGTTATTAACATGAAGAAACTGAAAACAATTAATTATTGAAATAATTAAAATTAAATTAAAATGCATAGAGCGATAGAACTGAAAAAAATATTTCTTAAAAATATTCTTAAATGATAAATATAATCGAAGTTATTGAGTGATTGAAGAAAACTAATAACATCAATTTAACGGACATCGTTGCAGAAAGTCCTGAAATGATTATGTAATACTAGTGCAGTGGTAGTGGCGAGGTGAAGTGGCTAAGTGAAGTTGAAATAAATTTTCCATAGATTCCATTATATTTTCTTCGCCTTTTGGGCGGTGCACGATGAGGTAACTGACCTAAAAAGCTGACAAATTACTTTATATGTGTTATTTTGCGTGTTAGGGCCGCCGAGAGGGGGGGGGGGGGAGACCGGGGTGTTTCCCCCCGGGCCCGGAGCTTTGAAGGGGGCCCGGATTTTTAACAGAAACTAAAATTTTGACAAATACTTTTTCGACAAAAATTTATTTGAGAATGCAATTGAAAATTCAATATCTTGTGCATGAGGTAACTAGAATAGCGAAAATTCTAAACTACTGCATATTTGATATCAACTATATTTATACCAACCTAATTCTCGCATCGAAACAAGATCAGACTCGAGTGGGCATAGCGGAATTTGTACATTGAATGTTGTAGCCAGCCCTGGTCGATCCCTAACAAGCGTGCAGCTTATGCGCCACTTCCCGTAGGAAGACTGCACGCCAAGATTTGTTTGCCCGGATGAGACTCTTCTTAGGGCGAGTCCCTGAAGAAAATTCACCTAAAGAAATTATTCAGGATCGAACCAGACAGGCTTATCAAAAGTCAGCCTCCAAAAGTCGGGTAGACGACCCTATTATCAGTCAGTAGCAATCATCAAGAACCTATTTACCCTCAGAGAATACGCGGTAAGAAATTCCCCATACCTAACTTATCATCACTGGAACTGTAGCCACTCACCGCCAGGTGGCCCAAACATACTGAAAGCGAAGCTTTCACCACTCATCAAATTCCGCCAAGCGGAAGACAGTGAAACGAAACGAAAACTACACCGAACGAAGTGACGTAACCATACTAGAACGAGACTAAAACCATAAGGGAGTACTACATGAATCTACAAAACATTCGCTTCATTTACACTAAACAACATTTATTTACGGTACAAAACGGCAGATTTATGTTCTATTTCATGTTTGTATTTTTTAGCTTTTAACTTTCTAGGCCTATCTTCTGATGTGTGCGTGTACTCTCTCCCTACTGTGCTCATTGACCTGCTTGTGCTTTTCTTCTCATTTCCAAAATCCTCCCAAAGTTCGGTGACGTCACCTCACGGCTCCAGCGTATCAATCAGCTATTGCTTTGCACCCGGGTGACTAATTAAATGGGTTGTGTGTGGCGTTCGTGAATGACGGACTAAAACGTAATGGCCGACACACAACCTCAAATCATGGACGCGTCCCTAATTCTAGCCGTCCGTGGACGACTTCTCGAGCGTTTTGCGCTCTTCCGGATTAACTCACTGTGGCGTCCTCCCCGGACGCCACCCTTCACACTTAATTAGCAAGAACGATACGACTCACCCAATCTGCTGCTGTTGGTTTCTGCTGCTGTCGATCGTTCTGCTGCGATGGCTGTTTCGATGACGGGCGATTCGATGACGGGCGATTACATCGATCGGCCGCGCCGGTTTCTGACCAGCGGTTGTTGGATGCTGGTTGATGATTTATCGGCCGGAAAAGTTGCGTTGATCTTTCCCGACGATAGAAGGGACGGCTTTTAGACGGGTCGTCCTTCCTTCCGGCGGCGTAACGGTGCCGGGTTCAAATTTCGTCCGATGCGCTTGGACCTGCGCGCGTGTGGTTTTGTTCCTCTCTTCTTCCTCTCGTTCGTCGTAGCTGTGTCAAATAAAGAGGTGCCGTCTGGATATTGCAAACGGGGTCATTAGCACATGGGGAGGGTCAATGGCACTATAATTTTGAGCACTATTACCTTTCTCCTGAATTCGCACGCACTTTACCACACGCTAGCGTTTGTTACGAACCTACAGACAACTAATGGAACGGGAGAGACAAGAAATTTAGACTAATTCAAAGTACTATCACGACACTTTACATACTTGGAAACTAAACCGGACAAAACTACGCGCACTTTCACTATGTTTGGCGGACTGGGACGAAATGGACTAGCAGCGTTAATCCTCAGATTAGGGAAGGTAATTTCGTACGAACTTACAGGAAGCGCGTATTTTCCCGCAAATTTCTTCGGGCAAGTTCGGAAATCAACGACCCCACTAGCTGTTTTATTCTGTCAGCTAACCCTTGGCTCTATCTGTCCCTTTCCATCATGCATTCCAAGGGAAGGATCGTCATGGTTTTCGTCTTCAGGAGAATCTCAACAGGCAATTTAATTTCTTCCCCTCGCGGAGAGGAGTATTTGCTAGGGTGTTGCGCAAGAGTCGATCAACGGTAGGTTGTCTAACTCTTGGCGCAAACAAATCAGACTGGTTCTACTAAATTTGAAAAATATTGCTGAATATGACATGACCGCTACATAACACCAGGCTTGTTTTACGAAAATTTGGTATTAGGATTAATACCAAATTTTCGTAAGGGACAATTTTACGAAATGACTAAGACTAACAATAGAAAAAAAAAACTACAACTACTATTTACAAAATGTTATGTACAACTAATCCTAGGTTCGCCTTGAATACAGAAATACTGATGGATTTGACATTTCCCCTGCTGCGCTCCGGTAGTTCAGATATATAACACTCAAAGACTGCAACAAATCCCCAAATACTGGCATTGATACCAAAATGTTGAAATTTTAGATCAAGCCGAAACCCCAACACTACAACATACATTGAGTTTCTTACGACTCTCAATGCAACATAATTCCCAATGTAACTTCATGAATACTACAAGAAACAGGCTTATTGAGTTCCAAAACTACTCCAATCCTTACGTTGGAAATGTATCCCTTCACTCAATTTACCGCACAGTTTTGTCTTTTGAAAGCACCTCAGAGCTCTTCCCTGAATAAACACTTTTTACTAGACAAAACGCCGAACTGAACTTCATAATTTCCTTTGCAGTGACTCGAACGCCGAAATAATTCAGCTAGTGAGAAATCTGCACATAATTCTCCTGAAAATATCCCCCGAAATATCCCCCGAAAATCTCTCCCGAAGACCCCCGAAAATATCTCCCTAAACAATCATTTTGGTTATGTATTAACGCCGGATGTATTCCGACAATACAAACACATACCCTAAATGACCACATATCCCATAAATCCATCTTACGTTACATTTCCTACGTCGAAAAAAAACTTTCGACACAACGGAAATGCAACGAAAATGAAAAAGTACCCAACCCTATTAAAGCTCTCATAAACTCACGCATACACTGAACTAACAACCCGCAACGAAGAGAAACGTCAAACTGAAAAAAATATTGCAAGTGATGTGTTGTGCTGTTTGTTAATTGTACATTTTCCAGGTAATTTACCAAATATTATACCGAAATGGCCCAAAAAACGTGCAGATAAAACGTTTCCGAAAGACGGATCATGTACTAGAAGGTGAGTTAACTAATTTTGTGTTGTTTTTTCATGTTTTTTCAGGTGAAACGGACTACCAACCCAACATAAACAAATCCACTCAGATGGAGGCAGGGATGTTTCCGCGCGGCACTGGACGGTTCTGGACGGACGGATTTGGACTCCTGAAGCGGACGATGGGTGAGTTTACATGATTTTCTTTAATGTTTGCCAGACCGGCTGACAAAAGTTTGATAGATTTTAGAATTGAAGGATGTTGCATGCAGCTAAACTAGGAGCGGATACGGACCACGGCACCAGGCCGGAACTACTTTTGGCGAGCACACGCCGGACGGACTGCTGCCAGCAAACGGGAATTGCCTCAAACGGCCTATTTGAAGACAGCTCTAACGGATGCCGAGAAGGGAAGTTGACTTCCAGTTAAAGGTAAGTGTGTGAACAAATTTTAATGCTTTCTTTTTCATTTTAGGAACAATCGGACGGCGGAACCCAAGATGTCAATCAACCCGAAGGACCCCTACCCCAACGTGAACCCACATTTAACATAAACTCCCACATTAAACATTAACCCACTAAATCCCAAATTTTTTGCTAAATATTGTGATAAATAAATAAACACTTAAATAAATAACAAAGAAAATAAATAACAATTAACACATAACATGAATATAAGCAAATATACGATAATTTTAAGTACTAACATAGATATAAGGAAACATTGTGAACTACAAACTAACATTACTTATATCCGAAAAATAGTATTTACAAAATTTTATACATTGGGTGATCGTGCAAAGGCACAATCCCCTTTCTTCATCCTTGCACATGTCTCGTATAGGTAGTTAACAAGGTATGTGTATCCCGATGCAATACAACCTGTGTTTTTTCCAAACATGGTTAAATTTCCAGGAACACTGCCGATTTCTTTAAATTGCAACGCTATTCAGCTAAAGCAATTTGTTACTGACAGCTCGATTAACTCGGGTTTGCTCAACATCGTCTGTAGGACTTCTGAGTCTTATTTTACGATCAACGTTTAAGATTCCCCCGTCTTAAACTCACGCTTTGTTGCTTCTCGCGGAATTTTCGCGGTACTCCTCATCAACGCACTGGTGGCTCCGAGTTCTTGGTTTTATAGGTCATCGTCCTGATGAAATCAAGGACTCGCTCTGTCTTCAGGTCGAGGGGAACTAGTTCGTTCAGTAACAAATGTTTTATACCCAAGAGTGCTGCAACTCAAGGAGATATAAAATGACCATAATCCAACACGTTCGCAAAGTTCTTCTTGAGCTAGAATGAAGATCTTAGCAACAAGGTTGCCCCCAGTAAATGAAAGTTGTTGTGGGGGTGCACTGTCTGAAGGACAATGCTAACTTTACGAACTGCGGTACAGTATTTTCTGCAACCAGAGCAAAAGCATCATGGTGCGTTGTCTCAATCAGTAAATACTGAGAGGTACATAGCTTGACTTTTATCCAATCAACGAATGATCGGTGTCTATAAAGCGGAACTTGAATGGGTAAGTTTCTTGAGGAACTTGCAGTTGAAAATTCCCAGTCTCTTCCCCTTCAAGTCCTCAAGGTCATAACAGTGAGTTCCTACTACCCTTTTCACTACGGCTGGCACATACTTGGGGGCCAGCTTTGCAGAAAATCCCTTGCCTTTGTCCGATTGTTCCATGTTTTTCTTCAGAACCTTCTCACCAACAGAGTAAGTTGGACAATTGGCATTGGAGCGAAGATTATAGTAGGACGAGTGTTTGCTGTACGCCGCTTTCAAGTTCTCCCGAACCTCTTCGAGCATTTTCTCCCTTTCCTCGTTCTTCAGCTGACCATCGTTGGTCGTTTGCGAATCCCTCAGATAGCGATATTCCCTACCGTCGGAAACCATATTCCGGCCGAACAAAACAAAATACGGAGTGTAGCGAGTTGCGTCGTGTACTGAGTTGCGCACGGCATTGGCTATCTGCTGTAAATTATTGGCCCATTCCTTGTGATTTTTCCGGATGGAGGCTCGTATCGCTGTCGTGATTACACGGTTCACTCGTTCCGTATCGTTAACCTGAGGATGGTAGTTCGGAGTTCTCCAGTGCGTCACATTGTACTTCGCTAGCAGACTTTGGAACATTGCCGAAGTAAACTGTGTCCCATTGTCCGACAGGATCACTTCCGGAACACCGAACAACAGGAAGATGATGTTTTCCACGAACTGTACCAACGTTTCCGCGGTCGCCTGCCGAAACGGTTGTACTAGTACGAACTTGCTGAAGAGATCAGTCACGACTAGGAGACAAGTGCTTCGGCCTTTGCCGGAATCTGGGAGTGGACCGACATAGTCCATAGCCAGAAATTGCCAGGGGTACTGAGCAATCTTCTTCTGCTCTGCCATCGGAGGAGTCGTATTCTGATTGGTCGCTTTGCTAGTTTGGCATGCAAGGCATGCCTGACACTGCTTTTTGACCTCACTGCTCATTCGTGGCCAGAAATAGCGCTCCTTCACCGCTGCTAGTGTCTTCTCTGGACCGAGATGAGCTTGATCGTGAATTCCTTGAACGATTTCCTTCCGCTCTGCTTTCGATGGGTATCTCTTCCACTGGAATCGTGTATCTTCCACCTTTCCATTCCCTTTGACGTACTTCAGAATCAGTCCGTCTATCACCCTGAAATCCGGGAAACTCGCTGGGTCTGTCTGAATCTTCGTCGCTAATTCCTGATGCTCAACATCGGCAGTCAGGGTAAATATCGTCTCCACCGACCTCGACAAACAATCTGCCAGGATATTGTTTTTACCCTTCCGGTATTCTAACTCGATGTCGTATGACTGAATCTTCAAAGCCCACCTTAGCAACTTCGAATTGCCCGATTCCACCCCGATCGTGAATAACCACAGCAAACTACGTGCGTCGGTAACCACCTTGAAGCGAGAACCCTCCACATAGTGGCGGAAATGCTCAATTGCTAGCAACACACCCAAGCATTCTTTTTCTACGCTGGCGTACTTCCGTTGCGTGCTACTCAGCTTCTTGCTGAAGTATGCGATCACTCTCGGCTGATCATCAACGTGCTGTATCAGCGCTGCACCAACTGCATTGTCCGACGCATCAGATTCAATCGTGAACGGTTTTCCGAAGTCTGGATTCCCCAGAATCGGTGCCGACACCAAAGCTGCTTTTAGCTCTCCAAACGCTATCTCTGCTGCTTCCGTCCACACGAACTTCTTTTTCGACTTTTTCAGCAGATCGGATATCGGAGCTACGATGCGACTGTAGTCACGTATGAAGCGCTGGTAAAACCCTGCCAAACCGAGCAGTCGCCGAATATCCTTTACGTTCTTCGGACGAGCATAGTCGAGGATTGGCGAAATCCGTGAATTGTCAATGGATACTCCGCTCTCCGTTAGCAGGTACCCGAGATATGTCACCTGCTTCCTACAAAATCTACTCTTATCAAGCGATATCGTCAGATTTGCCTTTGCCAAACGTTCTGCTACTATTTTCAGTAGTCTCACGTGCTCACTGAACGAATTCGTCGCTATCACGATATCGTCCAGGTAGACGAAAACGTTTGGTTCGAGATCGAATCCGATTACCCGGTCCATAAGCCGGCACATCGTGAACGGTGCGTTTGTTAAACCAAACGGACAAACTTTGAACCGAAACAAGCCTTGCGGTGTGCGGAATGCCGTATAGTCCCTTGATTCTTCCTTTAGAGGAATCTGGAAATAGGCATCCTTCAAATCCACTACCGAATAATACTTCGCCTTCCCTAAACGATGAAAGATCTCTCCCATATTCCTCATCGGGTACGAATCTTTCTTAGTCCAGGCGTTTATCTTGCGAGAGTCCAGACAGACTCGTAGTTTACCATTCGCTTTCCGAACTGGTACTAAAGCGCTGGCCCACTCGCTCGAACACTCTTCGATAGCATCCATCTGCTTGTATCGTTCAATCTCAGCTTCCATTTCCGCTTGTACTGCTGGTGAACACCGATACCATGGCTGTCTTCTCGGTTTTGCTTCTTCGGTCAACCGAATCTCGTGTTGCAACAACGAGGTCCTACCCAACTTATTTTCTGTTGTGCATGGAAATTGCTTGATTGCTTCAATCAGCTCCTTGCGTTCAACGGGTGTCAGATCGTGTTCCGTTTCTACCGTCTCCGGAGTCGTTTTTGATGGTTCCGGTAGCTCTAGAGCCGGAATATCCAACGTCGCATCAGGGTCAACATTCTTCAACGCGGGTAGCGTCTCGATCGGCAGCAAGGTGAATTGGATCGTATCCACCTTTCCATATCCCGTTGGAGTGGTCTCAACAGTGGCCACTCGTTCGAATCCGTGGTCTCCCTCAATCATCGGCTCGATTCCAAACGATTTCCAGAAGTTGTATCCCAGGATCAGGTCTCTACAAATTTGCGGTACCACTAGCGTCGGAATCACTCTGGTCATTCCCTTGAATATCATCGGTAGCTGTACGAATCCGAGACATTCATGTACAGTTTTATCGGCCGTGACAATCTTCAGTGGGCTACGCTGCATCGTCAAACCATACCTCTTGGCAATATCGGTCATACTCGTTACACTGACACTTGCGCCAGAGTCGAGTAAAGCGTCGTATTCGGTGTCAAAAATCTTCACGGTTACGTGAGGGCTGCTCTCGGTGTGGACCCTTACTTCACATACCTTCAGAAACGGGTCCTCAAACGGACTAGAACTGGGAACATCGTTCGTCGGCGGAATGCTGTTGTTCCCTACTCCGCATTCCTGACCTAGTTTCCCGATGGATTACCAATCCTGTCCCGGTCAATCCGTGGGTGGTTCTCGCAGGTCACCGTCGTCTTACCGGGTGTTCCGCAGATGTAGCAGAACAACTGCTTTTCGTGTCTACAGTTTCGCCAAATATGTCCCGTTTGGCGGCAATTCCAGCAAAGGGGACCATTTGTCTGTTCGACTGCCGGCGTGGTACTGGGTTGTTGAGCACGCGTTACTAATTTGGACTGCTCCTTTGCCCGCCGATCACCATCGAACCTCTTTCCTAACGCGTTCACCTCTTCTGCTTCGGAATAGGATCCCGTCGACTCTTCAGCCTCGATGTTGTGTAGACCCGTCGTGTTACGTGTCGGTCCTTCTCGACACTGTCTGAGTGCCGGATCGTTCGCATCGATACGGTACGCATAGTATTCGAGCTTGCGCAAATCTCGTACAGTTCTGCACGCCAGTTTGGAACGGTAGTGTGGACGCATGTTGTCCCAAATGACTTCAAACACCCTTTCCTGATCAAGTGGTGATGATAGAAGCTTGTTCAACCTCTCTATCTCCGTCTTAAACGTCAAGAACGGCTCGTTCCTAAGTTGTTTCCGCTCGTAAATTTTCTGACGATTTCCCTGGTCCTTGTTCGGGTTGCCGTACATGTAGCGGATTTTCTCCTCGAAGTCCTGCCAATCTAGGAACTCGTCAGCGTAGCACAAGTACCAATCGTAGGCATCTCCTCGCAATATGGTATGCACTCGCTGCAACAGGATGTCATCTGCGATCCGGTCCATTCGCGCTAGCCTACGAATCTTATGGAGAAAATCTTCTAACGATCGATGGCGGGGGTTGCCACTAAAAGTTAGATGCCATTTCTCCATACGCCGGTCTGCGTCCTGAATCTCACGATCCGCGATTCGTCGATTCACACGACGTCTTGGACGAAACTGCTCAGCGTCATACTCCTCTTCGTCCTCGCTACTCTGCAGGATTACTGCACTCTGCCTTCGATGCAGGCCACCGGTGGGATTACCTCGACTAGCCCACTGAGAAAAACTCCGTCTGTCGCTCCACCGTCTATCAGCTGGATCCTCCCGTTCAGCTATTCTCGTCTCCATATTATACATTCTGCTCAACCGTCGCGCTTGCTCCTGACCGTCTCGTGTATCGTAGTAGGAACGGTCGCTTACTGTCTCCATCCGTCGTTCGACTGATTCCCTTCGAATCGCTTGTCCCCTATCGGACTCATCCTGTCTCGTCTGTGGAATGCCGCTATATCGTCGTTGTGGTACCTCTTCTCTCAGCCTGCGTTCGGTTTCTGGACGGTTGACTCGGGTGTACGGTGTCGGTTGCGCTTCTCTGTCGAACTCCACCCTACTCATCAGCTCAGGAACTTGAAGCCCTCGATTGGAAGGGTTGACGAACCTCGTCGGATCCGGTATCTGGGTTGCCAGTCTAAATTCTGCCAATTCTCGCCTCAACTCAGCCACTTGCATTCTCAGCATTCTGTTCTCGTCGTTAAGTTGGTTTTCCCTCCGTAGTTGTTCCTCACTTGCCGTTTTGGGAATAGCTCCAAGGGATCGCTTCGAATGCTCATCAGACGACCTGTCTTCGCGTTCTTGTCCGTCGTCTCGGTGCTTCTCGTCTTTCCTATCATCATTCCCTGACTCCAATGACTTTTGCTGATTGTCGACAACTTCTCCTGAGTGAGAATCTTCGGAACCCTTCTTCCCACTAAATCTGTTCAACACACTTCGAATTTCCCTTATCAGTTCTTTACGCATGGCTTCGGATCCAGGATCCTCAGCTATGCTTCGGGCGACCCTAAGCGCGTAATGTTTTAATCGGGAAATGCACCTTTCATCTGGACCTTTCTCCAACTTCCCTCTCAAAACATCGATTATACTTGACACGCGATCGAACTCTTGTTCGATAGTAAACCGCGACGGATAATCCCGATTTTCCCTCACATCTTCGTAAAAAAGGTTTCGTAACAGTCGGTATTTGGCTTCCGAATCATTTTTTGTTTCCTCAACCTTACCACGGATTATGAGCTCGTAATCCACTTCCTCATTGGTTAAGTGGTCGGCTCTCGGAAACTTAGAAGCCATTTCGGTTTATTTTTGAATATGTAAAATTTAATAAATAATATAGAAAATGTACAAAATAATGGCAAAAATAAATATACAACCTTATCTCTAATTAATGTTCCCGTATAACCACATCAACACTCGAATATTCCTCAGAATCCCCAAAATATTTCTGTATCCTCAATAAATTTCTCCAAAAAAAATATGCCTGATGATATTTCTCCAAAAATAAACGGTCTCCAAAATACGCTACATTACCTTAAATACTACATAAATTACAACATGAACCTAGATTAAATATGTACATAAGAAAAGAAATAAATAACCGAAACAATCATAATTTCAACAATATTCTCCAGATTATTCTTCAAGACTTCCGAAAAAATCCTGCAGTTGGGCGCCAATTTGTAGCCAGCCCTGGTCGATCCCTAACAAGCGTGCAGCTTATGCGCCACTTCCCGTAGGAAGACTGCACGCCAAGATTTGTTTGCCCGGATGAGACTCTTCTTAGGGCGAGTCCCTGAAGAAAATTCACCTAAAGAAATTATTCAGGATCGAACCAGACAGGCTTATCAAAAGTCAGCCTCCAAAAGTCGGGTAGACGACCCTATTATCAGTCAGTAGCAATCATCAAGAACCTATTTACCCTCAGAGAATACGCGGTAAGAAATTCCCCATACCTAACTTATCATCACTGGAACTGTAGCCACTCACCGCCAGGTGGCCCAAACATACTGAAAGCGAAGCTTTCACCACTCATCAAATTCCGCCAAGCGGAAGACAGTGAAACGAAACGAAAACTACACCGAACGAAGTGACGTAACCATACTAGAACGAGACTAAAACCATAAGGGAGTACTACATGAATCTACAAAACATTCGCTTCATTTACACTAAACAACATTTATTTACGGTACAAAACGGCAGATTTATGTTCTATTTCATGTTTGTATTTTTTAGCTTTTAACTTTCTAGGCCTATCTTCTGATGTGTGCGTGTACTCTCTCCCTACTGTGCTCATTGACCTGCTTGTGCTTTTCTTCTCATTTCCAAAATCCTCCCAAAGTTCGGTGACGTCACCTCACGGCTCCAGCGTATCAATCAGCTATTGCTTTGCACCCGGGTGACTAATTAAATGGGTTGTGTGTGGCGTTCGTGAATGACGGACTAAAACGTAATGGCCGACACACAACCTCAAATCATGGACGCGTCCCTAATTCTAGCCGTCCGTGGACGACTTCTCGAGCGTTTTGCGCTCTTCCGGATTAACTCACTGTGGCGTCCTCCCCGGACGCCACCCTTCACACTTAATTAGCAAGAACGATACGACTCACCCAATCTGCTGCTGTTGGTTTCTGCTGCTGTCGATCGTTCTGCTGCGATGGCTGTTTCGATGACGGGCGATTCGATGACGGGCGATTACATCGATCGGCCGCGCCGGTTTCTGACCAGCGGTTGTTGGATGCTGGTTGATGATTTATCGGCCGGAAAAGTTGCGTTGATCTTTCCCGACGATAGAAGGGACGGCTTTTAGACGGGTCGTCCTTCCTTCCGGCGGCGTAACGGTGCCGGGTTCAAATTTCGTCCGATGCGCTTGGACCTGCGCGCGTGTGGTTTTGTTCCTCTCTTCTTCCTCTCGTTCGTCGTAGCTGTGTCAAATAAAGAGGTGCCGTCTGGATATTGCAAACGGGGTCATTAGCACATGGGGAGGGTCAATGGCACTATAATTTTGAGCACTATTACCTTTCTCCTGAATTCGCACGCACTTTACCACACGCTAGCGTTTGTTACGAACCTACAGACAACTAATGGAACGGGAGAGACAAGAAATTTAGACTAATTCAAAGTACTATCACGACACTTTACATACTTGGAAACTAAACCGGACAAAACTACGCGCACTTTCACTATGTTTGGCGGACTGGGACGAAATGGACTAGCAGCGTTAATCCTCAGATTAGGGAAGGTAATTTCGTACGAACTTACAGGAAGCGCGTATTTTCCCGCAAATTTCTTCGGGCAAGTTCGGAAATCAACGACCCCACTAGCTGTTTTATTCTGTCAGCTAACCCTTGGCTCTATCTGTCCCTTTCCATCATGCATTCCAAGGGAAGGATCGTCATGGTTTTCGTCTTCAGGAGAATCTCAACAGGCAATTTAATTTCTTCCCCTCGCGGAGAGGAGTATTTGCTAGGGTGTTGCGCAAGAGTCGATCAACGGTAGGTTGTCTAACTCTTGGCGCAAACAAATCAGACTGGTTCTACTAAATTTGAAAAATATTGCTGAATATGACATGACCGCTACAATGTCATGTACGCAGTTCACCTGGGTTCGAATCCCAACACAGGAATAGAGATTTTTTTTATAGGAAAACTCTTAATCTGAACGAAGAAGCGAATGACCTTAAGATTAAAATGTCTATAATCGAAACAAAAATATGATCAGACTTGTAAGGGTTAAACAATTAAATGGTTTGATTAGAAGTCATGAGGTTGTCTTTAAATTTCGCCAATATGAAATCGATTTTTAGCATTGAAAATGCTTTACTCCACTATATGGGGCTGAGACTAGGTGTAAAACTAAAATCTAAAATTCGATCCGCGTCGCGAAAATGTGGCATAATTTTAAACGACTGCAGCGTTGTAAATTGTTGATGGAATTGCATCATTTACATACCAATCGATTCAGAGAAGTCCAACTTGAAAATTGATTGCAACTTTAAATTGGTATTTTAACTGTACACTATTGAAAAATCCGTATTATTGGAAATGCTTTGGAAAAATGTAAGAAGACATACCAAGTTTTCACTCACATTTTATTAATTGTTGAAAGATTTTCATGATTCGAACACCAATCGATTTAGAAAATGGCCAGTAAAAAATTGTTATCAAATTTATCTGTGTGCACACTATTGAAAAATCCGTAAATCCGCAGGGAAAACATATAGAATTTTCACAAATTTGCGCAACTCTTTCCCTAACACAGACCTCATCTCGACACTCATAAACGTCTTACACATTTCATCGCATGACATAAAAGGAATGTTTCTGACCGAATTAATTCACTGCCATACCTACGCTGCTGATGGAACAAGGTAGGTTATTGCTACTGCGGCTGGTAGGATCTCAGATACATCTTTCAGTTGATACGAGCCATGGAAGGGGAGCGTTTCTGTGTGCTGGAAGGATTTTGCTCGCATTTCCAAGCGACGATGGCGGAACAAATGGCGAATTGCTGGTTTATGCAGTGCGTTTAGTCGTATAGGCAAGTCTCAAATAGTTTCATAGGATTCTCGTCCTGTATCACAAAACAGTTATTGGCAAATCGTCCTTATTAGGACGAATATATAATGGAAAAAGAATTGATGAAGAAAATTCCGTTTATTAATTTGTATTAAGTTTGTGCTTGTCGATTCTGTATCTTTACCAGTAAATTATAATATAAGCAAATATTATTCAAATTAATAATTTACAAACTAGAAGTCTTTTGCAAAATGAAAAAACGTGGCAACCATGCCACTAAGCGAAAGCCACCCCAAAAAGAATGATGAAAATGTTTTTATTTGTCGTACAAAAGGATGGTCTTCTATCTGCACCAAAAAGTTGATTAAAGAGATCACCTTGTTTCAGTGCTTATTTGACATGAGCTGCGAAAGGAAAATGTTCGTGTGTGTGTACGTAGCAGAAGCGAATCGCCGGCAAGGTTCGAATCGTTTCAAAGGATTCTCGTCCCGTATCACAAAACATAGTTATCAGCAAACAGTCCTTATTAGGACGAATACATAATGGAAAAAGAATTCAATTAGAAAAATCCTTTCATTAATTTGTATTAATTGTGCGCTTGTTAATTCTGTGCAATTCCCTAGTAACAAATTAGGTTTTAAGGTTGTTTTATAGCCACTCATAAAACTTATATTGCACTTGTAGCGTGCTATAAAACTTCAATTGATACTTGGGTTACCAGTGAATCATAACATAAACAAATATTCATACATTATACAAAAATCCCTTTTATTAGCTTGTCTTAAATCTGTGCTTGTTAATAATCAATTCTGTATCTTTATCAGTGAACAATTACAATAAAAGTAACAAGTAGTCGTGTCTTGTAGACAACCCTCTATTTTTTTATTTATTGAATTTCCAATCTTCGAAAGCGTTGGATTAGTATCGAAAGTAATTATTGAAAAAAAAAACCCTGCTTAGGGTTGCCACACCGGTTTTTGGAGACGAATTTCGTGTCTTCGTTCAGGTAAATCCGAATTCGCCTGGAAGAATCCATTGGATTATTTTGCTATTTTGCGATGCCCTTTTCTTTACCAGAAATCGTCCAGCTCACAGTCCTCATAAACATCATCATCGGGTTGCAGGCCCTATTTGTTAAGGAGGGCCCCTATTGGTATTGACAAAAATTATTATAAAAGTGCCATTTGGGTTTACTTTACCCCACTGAACCTTCGGTTCAATGGATCATTGTTCCTCACAAAGATTCTCGAAAGAAACTGAAGTGTGATTTCACAACCCGTGTTTGTTTATTGAGAAGCAGAGCAAAGCTCGCTCGGGTTATCCTTCACAGCGAGAGTGGCTGGTGCTTTTAGATTCTTTGTGGGAAGGAAGGAGAGCGAAGTACTACACCCAACTACATAAATCGACAAAACTGTTAACAAATGCAAAAACATACAACTAAATGTGAACGGCACAGAAAGGTAGAGTGCTTTAGCAAAACATTACACTCTACGGTGAATGTGAAGAAAATAAGATATTTTTCCTCCTAGTGCTACGAGCTGCATAAGAAATAAAACAGTGCATATTTAGTTGTTTTTAAGCATTTTATACAATAAAAAGCAATGGAAGCGCTCCAAACTTCTGTCGAGTGATCACTTTAATTCGAAATTGTAATTTATACCCATGTGTCTCTTGAAGTCTATCCCCTGCACAGTAAAACTCTACTGATGAAAGTACTACTAGAGGCGGTAACCCTACCTCTATTTGAGAGCTCAATTGGTCAAATGAGTCATCAAAAACTCTTGATATACCTAAATAATTCGAAATTATCAAAAAATTTAAATTTAAAATTTAATATATTTTGTTTGCCGTTCATTGTTACATAATCCATAAAAAATCATATTCAGATACGAGATGATACCGAAACATTTTTGTCTAGGGGTCGTAGTCAAATGATGTAGCTTTTTTCGGATATTTTCTTGCAAAGCGGCCAGGAATGGAAAAAAGATAAATTCGTTTTACAATTCTTTCAAATACGGCCTTTCATCAACATTTTCATTATAACAGCAAATTGCGTACACAACAAGCCCCTTTTATGAGGAATATAGTGTTAATAGTTTTGTTTTGAATTTTATATGTCATAGAGCATGAAGAGATGATCTCTCAGTTCACAATCTTGCAGCTGCCAATTATTCTAAGAAGCATACGTTCAACTAAATTACTAAATTGTGTTTGATTGATTTCGAAGAGAAAATTTAACTCTGCTACCAAACTAAATAAACTAGTTAGCAAGATTAGCTAACTAATGTAGCAAGTTAAATCCGCATACAAAATCTTTTCGTTTTGGAGGAGCGAGCGTGAGATTTTGAACGTCGCTTCCTGAACGTAACGATTTTATTTTTATTTTTGAACTATTTACTAGAAATCAGTTACAACATTAATTTATAGTTTTTTCTCTGTTATTTCATTTTATTCACAATTTTTCGAGAAAATTCTGCTTTCTTTATTTCATTTTTCTTATTGTTTCATATTTTAATACCCTGCTTTTTTATTTGTTTCTTTTTTCATTCCATCCAATTTTTAGAATTTGTCTATTTACTACATCTATTCTTATCATAGCTTTTTCTATTTCCGTTTTTTTCATATTTTTTTGCATTTCCATAAGCAATTTTACTTATTCAAATTCATTCCAATTCGTCTTATTGTTTAATTTTTTACCTTTCTCCTATTTTCTTCCTTATCTTTTTAACTTTTCGTTTTTCGTAGTTTTATTTTTTCCCACTGATCGTTTAATATAATTTTATTTATTTCTTACACCTTTTTCTTAAGATTTTATTCGTTATTGTTATTTCTTTATTGTTTCCATTTAACCTATTTTGAAAGTACTTTTTCTGTTGACCATTTTTTGTACGTTTATATTGATTTTTTTTCTCCTAAAAAACATTTGATCTTTTTTTAGCACTATGCGCACTTTTCCTTGATTTTACATTTAGTTCGTTATTTTAATTTATTTCAAATTTCATTTCTAGTGTTTTTCTATTCTTTAAATAATTTAATCCATTTTAATCATTTTCTTAGTGTTAATTTCTCCATTTTTTGTGTTTCTATAGTATACTATGTTGGATTTTTCCTACTATCTTTGTTTTTCATTTTGTCTGCTCCGTTTTTGTTCATTATCCAATTTTCTTTACTTTTTGTCTTTTTATCATTCCACTTTACCACTTTTTCAAAATTTTCCGGTTCGTACATTTATTTTAATTTCTCTATGGTTATTTTATTCTTGTCTTTTATATACACTCCTAATTTTATGCATTCTTAACGTTCTATTTACTTTTTCTATTGCTTTAAATATGTTTTGTTTTAAATGTTAAATAAATTTTATTATTCTTGATTTATCGAGTTTTTCAGTTTTATGCATTTTTTATATTAATGTTTGTATTCTTTTTAGTAGTTTTTCTTTCATTTTTATTTATTCTTAAATTTTTTTTCTACTTTCTTATCGATTTTTCATTATTTTCAACATTTGCTCAATAATGTTCGAATATGTTTTTCTAGTTTCCTGTTTTCTTTTATCAAATTTTTATAGGTTTTATTTTGGTTTTTCTAGATTAAACATTTTTTGACAATTGACATTAATTTGTTTATTTGGTTGATTTTATTGTTTGTAGCTCTTTTTTACATTCTTTTAATATTTAGTTTTCTTATTGTTTTTTTTTATCTTTTGCCGTTGATAGCCGTTTAGATATTTTTAATTTTTGTAATAACTACATTTTTAATCTTTCCATTTCCGTACTTTTATAAATACTATTGACAAAAATGACGCTTTTCAAAGTCACCAAAACTGTCGAAAAGGTATTTAAAAAAACTCCCACAGTAATGACTTTCAAACATTAACTTTTTTGTACTGTACACAGTGGTGGGGGCCCGTACGTTGGACCCCCCGGGCCCGTATTTTCTCTCTGCGGCCCTGTGCGTGTATACATATGTATACGTGAAATGCTTAAATAAATGATATTTAAACCGTTTTCAGTCATTTCTACTAGCGTAAAAGTTGTGTACTTTACTGATTTTTTTGATCAACCTAAGTCAAACAATTGTGGAGCAAACTGTCCAACATGACCATGATTACATTTGAAATCATTTTCTGTTTTCATTCTTTTTTTAAGATTTAGGGATCATACATAAACTATTTGTTCACTTGATTATGAAATTTGTATGGAAATCACCTTATTGTATTTTTATTTCTACACTTTACACCTTTTAAAGTATGCAACCAATTATGCGGCTGAGTAGTTCAGGACGTGTACAACAACTTTACAGTATGACGTATTGTGGTAGAATGTTTCTGAAAAAAAGAAATAGCTGTTCAAATGCAATGCGAAATGACAGGTCCTATTAAGCTCAAATTTGACATAGATATTTAAGAGCACAAAATGAATCAAAAAAACGTTGTTCCGAAAGAATGACCATATTGCGTGATCCAAATATCGTTAGACTAAATTCGGAAATGTGAAGATGGCTGTAATTCAATTGGGCCACCCTGTATACTGTTCCTTAGAACATACCCAAAATATTGTGATCCAGTGAAGTGCTATTCATTGAATGTAGGCCTATATGAGAAAGGCAAAAGTGTGTCATCCCTTCTAACATGTATAAAATATCTTACTTCATTCCTTATGAGTTGAATTCAGTCCCCTAAAGCGAAACAAGTATAACATTATGTTCGCAAGAAACGAAACTAGCGGAAAGTTTTCTCCAGAACTATTATTGTCCTCTGTTTGAGTTCCCACATTGTTTACTCATCGTCTATCCCGCGCGGGCTAATTTGCTACATAGTTTTGTAGCTCGATTGTATAGTACATAGCAGTGGGGTAGCTAGAAATTTGGGTTGGGGTGAAGTATGGATTTGGCTGAATTCGTCGATCGCTTTAAAAATGCTCAAATTTAATGTATAAATTATATATGAAAAATTCCGAAGTAAAAACATAGGTTGTGACATAGGGGGAGGGGAGTAAGCTAGATCGTTAGGTAACATGTTTTCACCGACGCAAAAAAAATTTTTCAAGAAATTTGTTACATAATAGGGGAGGGGGGATGAAGCAATTTGTGGCAATTTTTTACATGGGGGAGGGGAAATTTTTGCGCTACGTAATTTATTAATGGTCCCTAAGCCAGAAGCATTCATCTATAGAATAGCTTTTTAGTCAATCGAACAGAATTATTTTCCTATTCTATATTATTAAGAATCAAGAAATTTTTCCCAGTTGTTTATTCCAGATCTTCCTGCGACAACTCGGTCCTTACTGTGTTAACAATAATTCATTATTATCTATTATTACTGAAAAAGCAAACAATATATTATTCCAACAGTGGTTCGACGGTATACACAAAGCCAACAAATCTGGCGAGCCCGAAACATTTATCAATAATAGTTGTTGCATCCGGTAATAAGAACATTTATATTTAATAAAAATCCAGAGCGATAATATATTATACACTAGAAATTTACTTTGCAAAACTACTTAAACTATAATTTCATCAAGGTACCAACAGTTCATGGAATAGACTTTGAAATGCTATTATGAGAACCTTGTTTTCAGTTGATTCACGGTGTATCGAATTCATGAGTCTTTTTATGCACAGAGAATAAATGAAGCAAAATGACACTATTTGTTGATTTTTTAAATTTTGCTCACGCACTTTTCCAGTACCATGAATTCTGGAATAATCACGTTTTAACGTTATGAAAACAGGACCATGAACAAAACGCTCTTATTAGTGGAAATATTTGTTTTGTTACGGTTTCCGTCAAATCATTTTTAATTCGATTTTCAGTACGCGAACTAGTTCATAACTTCATGAACATTATTCATAAAACCAAAGGTTGACTCATAATGTTTTTCATAGATATAGGAACTTTAGTTCACAAAATCAAAATATTCTGGATATTTTTTCGTAAACTTTTTCACGAAATTCGTAATTTTATTCATAAATCCATTCAATTCTCGTGAACTAATTCATGGTCCATAATATATTAGTCACGATCCAATATCCGTGCTCGTAAAATACTTCACGAAATCATGAAATATTATTCATGTATTCGTGAACTTGTTCATGATACCTAGTGTAATAATCACAACTAACCATTCGTTTTCGTTAAATAGTTCACGAAATCATAAACATCATCATCATCATAAATCATCATCATATCATGAATATCCCTAATCATATATAATTTCATGCAACTGTTAGCGATCAGTAATAGGTACGAGCAGAAGATATAAAAAACTATTAGGATCTCGAACATCGTTATTCATTTGATAATTTCCATTGTGATGTCTGGACAGAAAACGAAAACTGCGCTGAGAATCCCAAATAGTGTGCGTGATATAGTTTACATAACAAGATACCGCGAATCAGTCACATTTTTATGATACAGTTCATATTGTCACATTATTCCGACTAAAAAAACCGATAGTAACCAAAAAATAATAGATCACAATAAGGCTAAGAGAATTTACGAATCTACGATAAAACTGCTGATATTATGAACATGAGTCACATTACTCTTCGTGTCAAATTTGGAAGTAAGCTCCAAAATAAAATATCACGATCGTGATATTGATCGTCACGTTAAAATCGTTACTAAGATACTGAAATCATGAACATGAATTATTCTATTCGTGACTATCACGATAACGAAAATCGCGACTAAGATCCTGAAATCATGAACTTTAATCCCGCTAGTCTGACAGAAAAATCCGATAGTTAACTCATGAACAAAATAGCTCGGCAATGTGATGAAAAATCACAAGAATCGCGAATAAGCTCTTCAAATCATGAACAACGTTTGACTGGTGGCTGTGTATTCCCAAATCAAGAACAAGAATCACAACAAAAACTTAACATGTCCAGGGATCGACAAAACTAACCCAACCAAACATTCTAATGTAACGCCATGTATATATTCGGGTCTAACTAGCTTTTTGAAATCAAATAGTTTCATAAATACGATGTTTATTATTCATAATTTCAGGAACTTGGTCGCGATTTTCGTAAATCGTTCAGTTCACGAAACCATGACCTTTTGTTCATGGTTTTATGAACGGATTTTTTTTTCGTGTAATTCGGTAAGGTGTCGAAACATTACACTCTAGATTGCAATTAATCATTATTTAAATATTGAGACTTTAAATTTTGAAATGAAGATGTTTGAAGATAATATTTATAAGAAGAACAAACACTCGAAAACGTCATTCCACAAGGAAATAAGAAAAAGACCACTCCGTCAAGATCCATACGATGAATTAACACTAAACAAAGTGATTGATTTCCAGGATTACGTGCTTCACAAAATCGTGAAAGACGTGTCTACGTGCCTAGTTTGGAACTGAATGAATGAGGGAGGTGTTTAAACTTTATTTATTAAAGTATTTTTTATTTATTATTTGATCTTCTGCAGATACCGCACAGATTCAGTGACCCTTTGTTAGAGTACACAAATTTCTAATCGCTAACTTCTAACTAAATTTAGTAGTACAAAAGTCGAAGAGATGAGAAGGTTCGTTGAATTTGCTGCAACAAGTCTTCCCATATGTACATCGCACACAATGTTCGCTCTGGTTCTGTGCTCATATTTAACCTATACTTCGTGCACGAACTCAAACACACTATTTCGTACCCAAACACGTGCACATGTTCGCCAGCACAACCAAATCCCATATACGTTCACGGTGTGCGTACACATATGTTCGAGGCACCAGTTTTCTCTTTCTCACTCTCATCGTCACTACCGTTGACTCTTTTTGCCTTGTGCAAATCGTTCTCGTATACGCACCCGGTGTACGTACACGGATGTTTGAAGTAGAGTATGTACACCGTTCGCTTGGGTTCGATGTTCGAGGCGAACCTGTACATCGAGACGAAGCATGTTTGAGGTAGAACGTGTGCACGAAATTTTGTACACAGGTACAAAAATGTCGATGTTCATGGGAAGTCTGGCTGCAACATCTGTCTACCGGATTATTCTGGCCGTATGCTTTACTGTGCCTAGGGATCCACAGAGGCGGCCGATTCCTTATAACACGAGGATAAATAAAAAAAATATTTTTGACAGAATATCGGGATAGTTAATATTTCTCGACAGCATATCAAAAATGAACATTCTTTGCATGAAAGTAGACAAAGAGGGTCGTTCCATGGAAGTTTTCTTAGATCAAATCGTACAAAGCTTCTCTGAACGCGATCCAACCGGTAGCTTTTAACGGTGTTGTATGGCCCCCTTACTTGTACAGCGCACTTAAAATGCTCCGGACCAGTGTGCAGCGTACAAATTTCAGTGCGTAGAAATCGTCGATACCAGCAGTATTCCGTCTCAAAAAGTCCAAAGTTTCAAAAGCCCTCGCCGCTATTAATGTAATATGGTCAGTAAAACAAAGTTTTCTATCGAATAGAGTCATCGAGCACCCAAAACTTATCACCTTACATTTATCAAAGTTGATTCGCATGCCATTCGGCAAGCACTACTCTTCAATATTGGCTATATCATCTTGGAGCACAGTGGAATCGAGTCCTGAAACATTTGAACGAAAGATTTTCAGAACGTCAGCGTAGAGTAGTATTCCAGACTTAATGTGGGTGCAGAGATCGTTGATGTAGAAGAAAAAAATAAATGGTCCTAGGTGACTCCTTGAGATGCCGGTTGGCGTTTCAAATACGCTTGAACATGTGGTGTCAAATGTTTTTAAAGCAGATCGTTCATAAAGGGAGGAATGCAACCATCTTGTTACCCACGGAGGAAATCCTAGTCGCTGCAGTTTCATAATAGCAATAGTGAAATACTTTGTGAAATCAAAATATAATGCAACAACTTGTTGACGCTTTTTTCACAAATCTGTGCTAATATTTGTCAAATATGTTGGAAGACGCAGCATGCATCGCATTGTAAACCAACTTTTCCTGTACTTTAACCAGACAGTTCAGCAGTGAGATTCCTCCCATCCGTGATTGAGCAATTGAAAATATTTTTTACTGGTACGTAAAGCATTCGGGTACCGCATTTTATGAGCATCCGGATCCGGTCCCTTCAACGGCTTAACGCTGGACAGAGCATTCAATACATCGGTATCACTTACGTTAGGAAGAGAGACACTGATTTTAGACGAATTCTACTCCAAGCTGTTTCATATTACAGTTTAATTGGCGAAGAATAGTTTTGCTGTCGTCTGAGAATTGGGACTACACGGGGCGAAGGGATTAGATTAGTTAGATTAGTAAGTGCATCTATTATATTCAAAAAAATTGGGATCCCAACTATTACATCGTTGACATATTTCATATTTAAAATGTTTTTAATATATTTACAAGGCATACATTTTAATAAGAATCATTAAAATTCGTTTGCTAAACCAGTACAGGTTGAAATTTTTCTTCAATTTTTTTAACATAAACTCCCCCTCCCCAGACCCACTACGCCACTGGTATATAGTTTAGTTGTAAGCGTTGGTTACACCGGCAAGCATTCCTAAGCATTTTATTACAGACAACGACCGCTACATCAACAATGAATTCTAGCAAATGTCAATATCTAGAAACGAGAAAAGTTTTCCAAACGTGATGATCGGGATGACACTTTTTATTGCATAGGGGAAAGAGGGTAACAGTGGAACTATGAAAACGTATTGTTTTCATAGTTCCACTGTTACCCAATTTCCCCTACGAGCACCGTTGCGAAAGGATGGGAAGCTCAGCAAAAAAGTTTCAGGAGGAAAGTTGTTTGTTTTGGACCATCAAATTAGATAGGACATGATTGAAGATTCTGAATTACAATTATTTACCATGGCTGACACTGTTCGCAATAACGCTATGGCTGAACACGGCCATTCCTAAAAAGTTATACATTGTTTTGATAAATTATGCTCATAACTTTCAAAACGATGACGAAAGCAAAATAATCTTAATCTTATTCGTAGAGAAGGCTGCTGAATACTAGAAAATCATCATCATCAGTCTGCTACATCACAGTTGAACTTATCCGGAAATTGGTTCATAATTTTGGTTTCCAGCGGAATTTCGGCTCAAACGATACAACCGATCTCGAGTCCTAGTCTATTATGTCATTGGAGCCGCAATTCCGTCATAAGCCGGCTCTTTTTCCGGCTGGTTTTAATGGTACAGGGAGTGGAGTATCGATATTGATTAATTGGTTAACCAAGTTTACGAGATAGAATTGATTCTCTCAATCATTAGCTGTGCTGTAACATAATACATTAGCCACTTTTAAATTGTATATTTCAACTGTAGACTTAATACACTGGACTGTTTCAATATTGTTAATTATTTTAGCATTGCCACTTTTCAGAGAGTATACTACATATCATACATCATAGCACTTGTTTAAGTTCTTTAAAAAATGTGATGTATAGCAGCCCAGTTTTGCATTTTACTTATTGCCTATCCCGAGATAATCTAGCATTTCGTCGAGTTGTTCCTATATGGGAAACATTGGAGTGCGACCGAAACAAAAACAAACGTTCTCTCATTCGCACTGATGAAAATTAGATGTGGATTTTAGAAAAGATTCGCAATACCGATGGAAAATGCGGAAGACGCGCACAAACATATACAATACACGCTAATTTGATACTGAAAAATCAAAATAAAATAAAATTTGGTTGGACTAAAAGTACCATTGTTAATTATATAATAATACAATGTAGATTCAAAAATCAAAGAGATTGTATCAAAATAGGCTGCCGATTAAAATCAAAAATTAATTTTGTTGGAGTAATCGTCTGAATTTTCGCCGCGTGCTAAAACATTTCCCGCGAGGGACAATCGAAAAAAGCATGATTTTTTCTCTTTATTTTTATGATTACGACATGCAACTTGCACGAATTATTATATTTTAAACAGCTTAAACTATGCTCTGTTCGTTAAGTACAATAACTAGTTCGAGTATTCCTAAGCAAGCTCTTAGGATACAATTTCACAAGTCATGTGTGGCATCTCACGCGGGAAATGAGTTTTAAATAACCTATACATTATGTTAACTTGGCAACATTTCTCGAAATCAACGATTTTCATGTGTTAATTATACGAATTCATATAATTTTGAAATCTAAATACTATATCCATTAACATGCTCTCACGAAATAATTATTTTGCTAAAAAATTGCTTTGCTTTATCTAATGGTTTTCCGATTTGTTATTAGCAGCATCTTTCAAAAACATTTGAAAACTTCAAGAAATGTTGCGATATCGCTATCTTTTTATTGCATTTTACGGTTTATGAGAAATGCGTAGTGTCTATTTTGCCTACAATACAATTACACTACAATACTTGCCTACAATTGCCGACTGTACCCAATTTCTCCTAGGGTTCCACAAAACGGTCGTAACGGACGTAAGTAACATTGAGAGCCTGTCTTTGTACCTTCAAAATCAGGGATGTTCAAGTTTTTTTTATAAGACTTTCTGCACATGAGTCATTTTAAAAAATTGCAATATGCGCTATAATACATTTTTTTGTATTACCAATATTAAAAATCTTATTTTGCTGCTATATGTAAATTTCAAATTGCTGCACAAGTCAGAAGAAATTTACCGAAAACGAACTCAAAACTTGACTGACTGACCAGGTTTAAATACTTGGGTTTTGGTTGATAATGAAGTATTTCACTAATTGAGACATAAAACATCAGTGTAATAACAAATCATTATCATAATACACGAGTTTGATAACTTAACTATTCTTCACGATAAACATATAATTAAAGGACTCAAAGACGAATGGATAGTTTTTCAATGAGACATGCTTTTACAATTCGAAATTCATTGCCAAGAACCCTGAAACAAGCAACGAAAAACTTTTGGCCATCCAGCGTGATTGCAGTACCACTCAAACACAAATAACTTCTGTGAAAGTACCGTTCAAGGATAGGACATTCAGCACATACAAGCCGTGTAACTGTTATTATTGTATACATAGGCATAGGAAAAGTGAACTACTCTAGATGGATTACATAAAGGAGCTGGATATTCGACTCGACAAGGAACACTACTACGCAGGTGAAGTACTGTCGGGAAAGGTGATTATCCACACAACCGAGAGCTTCAAGCTGAAATGTAAGTATGACTCTAACCATTCGCACGTTATGATCCAAGTGGTTATTAAAGGTTAAGCAAAGGTATTAGCACAGATAGACGTAGCCCTTGAAAGGAGACTTCTTCACACACGTTTGACTTTTAAACCATGTTTAGTGGTGGTTCAACAGTTAAAGGGTTACATCACTGTAGAATTAAAAAAATCGATTTTCTATTCATTATTCAAAAATGTGCTTTAGGATGTTAAAAATGATATCCCAAAGCACGGAAGACGAAAACAATATATAAATGTTCAAATTTTCAATTTTGAGCTGGCCGGAAATGTAACTCAAACAAATATTTTTTTTTCGCTTTGAAATTTTCACAGTCTATTCGAAATTAATTTCTCTAGCGACCTATGTAGGACTTTTTCTTAATTAACAATTTTGTGTCGATTTTTATGACATTTTCGACATTTTTTCACTCAAAAGTCTTCATTTCGCGTAAAATCAAAATATTGAAAAAATCAAAAACTTTAGTTTTTGGCTCTAAGTCAAAAATTATGGGAGATAGGTTTCCGGCCTTCCAAAAAATCGCGCATGGGGGGAAAATGCAGCACAACCGCCATCTTGTGATGAAATTGCTCAAAAAAATTATTTTGTGTCATTCAATACTGATGTTATAAATCCCATTCAACAAGATCTCGACTCATCTCTTTATTATGTTAAAAAAATTCTCGAAATATGCCTATTTTTTGCGCACTACAGTGGTTTAACTCCTTAAGCGTGGTTGAAGAAGTCTTAATCACACTGAACTACTAAATGAGCACGTTCGACGCAAGGTTTTGAGTTGCTTTAAATTTTCGATCCACTTGTTTCATAATTTGCAATTTTTTTTCTTGCTTTAAGAATGGTTTTCAAGCTTTTCAGTATTATGCTATATGCTAGTTCTTTGATTTTACAACTTAAATCTTACATTTTTAAATCCATTTATTCTCAGATACAGTAATATAAATTTCGCAAAAATAATGGGCCTTTGCGGTAATATTTGATTTTGAATGCGAAGGATGTAAATCTTTTGCACCTCTCACGTACCTCTCAAACAATTTCGAACGTTTTGAATCATTGAAAATAATAATAACATAATATTTTCTTTTATTATTTTGATTATAGAGGTTTTAACCTCAGGGCCGGGTTTCGGGTTAGAGAAATTTCTTTTTGGAAAAACACTGAGAAAACATGTGGCATACAATTATATCCCATAGCCATCTAGTTTCAATTTTCTTTATTTATTGACACTTTCATTGCAGTCAAACTTTTTATTTAGGGAGCTAACTGAAAAAGGATTATTCTAATTATAGATATCAGATGCAACAAAATTTAAAAAAAAATGCAATACTTAGTCGATTTTGTTTTGATTCTAGCATTGCTCAATTTCCCATAGTGAATATCGATACTATAAGTAGGAAATCATCGAAAAGGTTGTCTGATGTAAATAACCATTGATCCAAAAGCTCATTTGCAATGTCTAATTTGTGTTAATATCCAGTGAAGAAAATAAACTTGCTACATTCATTCTTTGAACTACTTGGAATTGATGTAGGCATACAATGATCGTGTGTCCGTTTGCAGGCATAGCTAGTAATGTAATGATGAGTAGCTCTTTCCCGATCGTCGAATATGCGTAGATAACGAATAATTGAGTTTTTTTTATATATTATCGTGACATTCCTGCACTGAATTTCGGTCTTGAAACCATCTAGGATAAATCATCGTTTCAATATTCACAACTATCCGTTGGTAATCATTAGCGTATACCCAACTTACCCTAGGCTATTTGGTAACGATTTTGTTTAATGCCTGGAGTAATTTGCTTGGTAATCCATTAAAATACCCGGCATTATGAATATGAAACTGAAAATTGTGTACACTAAACATTGGTTTCTGCTATCACCGGGTATTCTGATTTATGGAACATTCTAGTGGGTCATGAATAACCAAACACTGATTTAAAAAGAACTCCAGCAATATAAGTGGCGAAATTCGTGAAATTACTTAGAAGAACGTTTTTTGCTATTGTGGGTTAATCCCACTAGACCAGTGGCGGATCCAGGGGGAGGGTCTTGGGGGTCGGGACCCCCCTCACCGAAAATTTTTGACTTCTTGAGAAATTTAAAAAAAGTTTCTATTTTAAATTCATTCTAAGTTCAAAATCTTTGCAAACCAGATTCGATTACCAAAACTGATTTTAATTAAATGAGGGTATTACATATTACGTATTGCACAATGAACATTTTAAAATCGAAATTTTGGACCCCCTCCTAAATTTTTTTCTGGATTCTGGATGCACTAGACCCTATTGATCAGTCCACGTAAAATTCTCGTTGGGCCAATCCGATTACTTGTCATCGGGTTGGCTATTCCGGAACAGCAGGTGGTATGAATGTTTGCGTCAGTAAATGTTGTCGTATCTGTTTTTTATCAATTACTCGCGGCGTCACACAGAGGAGTAACTAGAACAAATTCCTGGCCAATAACCAAAATATTTTTTTTCGATTTTTTATTTCGCTATATTTTTTTTATCTACCTAAAAGTCTACTGTATAACATGGCAAAATTAAGAGTATGTCAAAAATTATTAAAGATTTTTTGCATGGATGTGAAATGATGACATTTTCAGGTTCTTTTTAATCATTTTCATTATATATCCAGCAATATCGCTTTCTCGTGATGATGACTGTATTAAATAAGGCAATATTATTACAAACGTAGTTGAACACAACCATTTGTATAACCTCAGCCTGAAACTTACTGAAAATAGTAGTGTTGCTGTGCATTGCACGAACTTTAAAAAATACGTTTTTTAAACATTTTATTCCAAACTTTAATGATAAAAAAGTTATATTATACGGCAAGATCCGGCAAAGTTCCTGAAGCACTATTACAAAACAAGATTCCAGGTATCCAAAAAATATTGGAACTCTTCCGATCTTTTCCGATCCATAAATTCCAAGCGATTTGAAAATATTGAAACTTTTACAAATTTGAGGTACATCGAAATGCTGTAGGGCCAAATACTATGTTTGGAAAAAAAGTATCTCTATGAATATATGCACAGGAGCCCCTTCCCCTCTCCCCTTTCTGCCGATCATCTGTTTGTGCAACTGGAAAAACAAATGTATTCGCAAAGATCACCTCAAAATTACTAGTATTCGTAAAGATATAGAAAATGGACCTCTGCACTGGTAGGTGGGTAGATGGCAAATTGTTCAAGAAACTAGTTATTGTCTATTGTTAGTTCATATTAAGGCAAAATGACAGCAATAGCAGCAGCAAATAATTTTGACCAGGATTGGACCCCAGTTACTCCTCTGTGCGTCAGCACGGATACAAGCAATCATTGTGAATGTTTGATAACCGTTCTCGGTAGGATATTTGATCATATGCTGATGAGGAAGGGCAGAACCGAAATCGTCTGTTCCCCATGATAGAGGCGGTTCGAATCAGCATCAGTCGCAGATACTTCTGAAGGAGAAATGCGGTGCCTTGTCAGCTGTATCTATAACTGTCTTACTAATGCTAGAGGATTCTAAATCAGAAATTCTAAAAAAATGGACTATCGGCGAAATACACAACAATATTGAGCGATAGCGAGTGGGAAACTCAGAACGAGCAACGTGAGAATCTTGCTGAAACCTAAGCAAGCTCGAGAACTGCGAAATGTGCGCGGCAGATTTTCTAGAATACCAAAGGCTTGACACAGGTGATAGTGAATTTCGCGCAGTAACTCCGTATTTCGTTCAAGTATCACATCTACTGCACTGGCGATGAAAAGACAGAGATCAGAATCGGTATTGTAGTATATGGTAAATAAAAGTGTCGGTCATCAGATGGAGGACTAAATTAATTATGGAATTTGCGTTTCGACTTCGTCTCATCAGAATCTGACACTAACTTGGTGACAGGACTAAGCTAGCGCGTCAATCCAGCGCTAGCTTAGTCCTGTCACTAAGATAGTGACTGAATCCAATGAGACGAAGTCGAAATGTAAATTCCATAACTGATTTAGTTATATGTTTTGTACTTTGCACGCGCAAATAAGGTTGCAAGTAAGGGGGTAGGCGTAGCGTAGTTGGTAAATCGATTGCCATGTACGCAGCGCACCTGGGTTCGAGCCCCGACCACGCACATAGGGTTAGAAATTTTCATCAGAGATTTTTCTAACCCAAAGAGGCGAATGACCTAAAGGTTAAAACCTCTATAATCGAAATAAAAAAAAAGGTTGTAAGTAATTTTTCCTAAGGGGCCGTACACTAATTATGTAAGTCTTTTTAGAGCTAAGAGATCGTAAGATTTTGGTGAACTCCCCCTCCCCGTACATAAAATCTTATCATGACTATCGTAATTAAAAAGCCGAATTGTTAATTCATCAAATAATAAGATAGCGAAAACGATATGTAGGGGAACCCGGGGCTATTAAGACAGTAGGGGGTAATTCGGGCCCCTCGATTTCTCAGAAAATAACAAGACTTTCTGACTATCGTACATATTCGTGGAACCGCTATTCTAAAACATTAATTTTGAGAGCTGAAGTTGATTCTTTGTTCTTTGTAGAAAGGAGATACAACGTGTTTCGTTGTTTTGCAATTCTCAAATTCTCAAATCATTATAATGGAAAAACCGTGATTAAAGCAACAAATAAAAGTGAAAAAAAAATAAAAGGATGTCTTGGAAAGCTTGAGGCTCGTATTTTATGGAATGATTTTTGTTTGGGTGAAAACAGATATATTTTCGAGACGCTCACCACTTTTGTGCGATATGAGCGTACGGGGCTATTCGGACCCCCTATTCCGTCAACCACAGTTCAGCGGCTTGCGGCTGCGCACACCATTGCACACTCCATAGCAAAGAAATACATGGGCCGCCAATCGACAGCTGTGATACACCAGATTAAGTTTTTGTAAAGCAATTTATTTATTTTTTTTTGCTTCTTAAGGAGTGTCTCCTGTAACTAATTCATAGGTAAACATAATTCCATTATAAAAAAAAATTAAAGAAAAATGACGGTCGCCGTAGGGACGTCCAAATTACCCCTACATTGTAAAAGGATGGAAAAACGTAGAGGTTTGCAAATCGTCGCCTAGTGCTACCATTGAGTGGTGCAAATGGACCTTGTATGGCACCAAAATGTAGCTGAGGTTTCAAACTAACAATTAGGACTTTTGACTGGTAACTTTTTTCACATCTATCCACCTAAAAGGGCGATTTGCTTAAGTAGGTCCAAATAGCCCCGGGTTCCCCTATAGAATTATTACCAGAAAACTCATGACAAAATTTAACTGTAATCATCTGCGGAATTTTAATTGCATGTCAATCTCGCCCAGTAGAAAGAATAACTGTTGTCAGATATACAGTAACTCCAATTTGGTCCACATGATCTGCTTTGCTATATTCCTATATTTTCTTGTGATGTAGAATTTAAAAGAGTTTATAACCTCTTCTGGCATGAATTTATTTTGAGTTCCAGCTGTGACGCTTATCGTACGCATAGCTCCGAGTAAACCATCTTCGAATTTTCTTGAATTAAAATACAGTTCACACTCTGGAAATATTCGACATTCAAGATCCTTGACAATCGCATGTTAGAACATTTTCCAGATACCTTACGGGTTTGAATCGAACGTTTGAAAAGAACAAAGTCGGTCTAACAACACGAAGGGTATCAACACTTCTTAACTTGTAAGGCATATTGTCACTCCAGTTCCCGAACAGAACAATGTACAACCAAGAGCCAAAAAATTACTCATATTGTTTGATATACAAGAATTATATGGTACAAATGAAAATAGTTCCCTTTTCTTATTAAAAATAATATTTTCTTTGTGGATTTAATTTTTTAAACTTGTTTTATGATATTGCGTCAGAAACGATAAACCCTCCCTCCCCCTCAGATAAGAATTTGTAAGATATTCTGAAACTCCTCCTCCCCCTATATGCCCTTACTTAATTAGTGTATGGCCCCTAAGTGGAGAAAAATTAGTTTTTACCGAATTTTTTCTCCACTTGGAAAAAATATAGCATAGTGCATCTTGCATTGGTTTGCTGAACCAAACCAAATGCTTCGATTTCACTAGCTTACAATTAGTGTCCCCGTTTTTGGAGCTAGCGTCAATTCGGCGCTAGTTTAGTCCTATCACTAAGTCAATGTCTGATTCTGATGAGACGCAGTCGAAATATCATAACTAAGTTAGAGGTTTTGTACCCATAACAATTTTCTCCTTAGTGGAGAAAAATTACTTTTTATCCTCATTTTCCTCCACTAATGAAACATATAACATAGATGGAGGACGGTTAATGACTGCGTGTTGAGGATAAAAAGCAAGTTCATCAGCTATAGCAATTTCATCAACTATAGCTATAAAAGGTGTTCTACGAGCGTCTAGACGAAACCTAAAAAGCGTGGTCAAAACATGATGCGTGAAACACATCATCGAAGTGGCACAGGCAGAAGTCGGGAGGGAAATCTCCACTTTAGACTATATGTAGTATCTACTTAGTGCGAAAGAATATTCGGAAGCATGTTTAAGAATTTCCGCATGGTAAAACGTATTTACAAAACGACCATGTTTAGAGAGATGGTTAACATTTTTTTGATGTCCAGCGATGTTAGGATCTTCCAAATACCAAACGTTGATTCTGCACATGATTTGATGCTGGGTCCAGCACCACCGTTTCTAAGCGTGATTTTTTTCTTAATGTCGCTCAGGACCAAAACCAGAAATCTTCGAAAAGTGGCGGATCCAGGGGGAGGGTCCTGGAGGTTCGGATCCCTAAACTTTTTATCTCCTTGAGAAATTTTTTTTTTCTATTTTAATTTCGTTCTAAATTCCAAATCATTCCAAACCAGATTCGACAACCAAAACTGTTTTTAATTAAAACAGGGTTTTATCGAAATTTTGGACCCCCTCCGAAATTTTTTCCGGATCCGCTCCTGTCTTCGAACTAAGGTAATCAAATAGTTATACAATAAGACAATATCGTCTAGAGTGACAAAGGGCTATTGCATCTTTGCATTTACTGGTTTGTTGCGCTTCAATATATTGTTACTCATTGCTCTGTATTCTGAGTTGTATGAACCCAGGAAGATAAACATCAAACTAATGGGCCTATCATAATATATAATAAAGATGATCCTTCGGTCTGATCTACCTTTAGATATTATAATTTCTTTTTGATAGCCAGGTTTGTAGCTGTGTATGTTATGAACATTTTTGATAAACGACTTTTTTCAATTAAAGCGTTAGATTTTAGTTGGCCAAAGTAACCAACTGTGCTTCTAGAATATTTTAGATGTCATCATATGAATGGCTGGTGTCCAAAAGGGGCTAACCCATTTTGCATTTTTAACAGAAAAAACTCCCACATTTCCAAATTAACATTCTTTTTATTGTAAAAATACACGATTTTTTAGTAATTCATTGACCTATGTTGTCTAGGAAAAATAAAACGTTACATGAACTACCTTTCAATTTACGACCATTTTTGTACTTCGAGAGGGTAATCCCGGGGGTACCTAGCGTCCAAAAGGGTTATAGTGTCTTTGGAAAAGTTGGTTGCATGGCATCTAGCGCTTCATTTGATCATTTCATCTCAGTTCGGAATTCAGTCAGGTAATCATTAGTATATCTTCTGAAGACACTAACTTTGTAGGTTCTACAAATTTTCAAATATGGCGCATTTTTGAAAACATAATCTGTTAGTAAAATTTTTAACTGAAGCATGATCCAACTCGAAACATACAGAACCTAAAAAGTTTGCATCTTCAGAAGATATATTTAAAATGATAAGACCTACAACTTTTTCGAAGACGTCACATTTCTATCTAGCTTTATTAAACAGTTGATAACAGCATCGCCCTAGCGACTGAATTCCGAACTAGGATAATTCAACCATATAAAGTAATTGATTCCCCTTTTTTCAATGTTCCGACCACAATGGACCATTTTTCTCTTGATTGCTCGGCTAACTTTCAATGTAGAAACATGACGTTTTCACTGGAATTAAAAAAAAACGCTCTATAAGATACATACGTGCAGGAATTATATATTAGATAAAAAGTACATACATAGCAAGTATTTGAGCGGTACTCACCTTCAAGAATGACGGTTTGGGCCGAAACGTCAACGTACAATTCAATCCAACTAAAAACAGTATTATATAGAGTTCACTGATATGCGAGCTAAAACGAATCGATAGACTACTTTTTCTTAAAACCTCGGAAAACGAACGAGAAAACTCGAATTTCCATAAGACAATGTAGGGTAGTCTAAAGTGACCAGACGTCACGGATTAGGCGGGGCAGTCCCGGATTTCAAGGTTTTGTCCTGTGCGGTAAAATGTCCTGGAAAGTGTCCCGCATTTACCAAAATCCTGATATTTATACTAAAATATCCGTCGTTCGTTTCGCTTAACTATCTTATAAAAGTTTTGAGTCGTGCTGCCTAGTCTCCAAACTAAGTGGGGAATGTGCAAATTGAGCCAATTTATTCCGATGGAAACGATGCCCCTTTTGATTTCTATATAATGAACCAGGTCATGAATGCTTACGAAAAGTTTCTCAGTCTTACACAAGTTGTGCAAATATTTGAGAACCATACGTCGTTAATAGGTTTCTTTGCGCGTGTCCCCCATCCGTCCTGAATACGTCTGGTCACTTTAAATTACCCCCTTTTGGATACTAGCTAGTACTGGGGTTACCTCCATGGTAAACTTTAACTGCTAATAGCAAAAAATCTAAAAATTATTTTTAAATTTCTCAAATGACAGTCCACGTGGATTGCTTAGAACTATTAAAAAATGCAAAAATGTCAATTTCGGAAAAATTATGGATACGCCCCCTTTGGACGACAACCAAATGTGAATGGATGTGTTGTCATTGTAGTCCCTTGAATCCAAAATTAAACGTCAATTCGCCTAATTTTGAATGTATTTTTTGAAGTTTTGGAATGAGCTACATATCAAAACGCATTTCTGAATCAATTTTATCGGCAGTTGGATTGGAGATTATTTATAATATTTATAAATTTTCTACCACCGGTTTAGTTATTTTCATAACTGGCGATAACAATAATAGTAACAAATATGAGCATCAACTAAACACTTCGCCAAATTTGAGCTAGATCAAAATAGAAATTTTAATGAATCATTATTTCGTCGTACTAAAACTCTCTACCGTTCTTTCAGCTATTCGCCTCCTGCTACGGGGAAAAGCCCACGTGGAGTGGAAAGTGTTCGTGTCGGGAGATAAACGTACGGTAATTATATTCTATATAGTAGTGTCAAATACATAAACACGGTATATAACTTAAGATAGAAAACCATGGCAGACTTTGGTTATGTGTTTTAATGACATACTTATAAACCCAAACAGGAATGATATGGGTCTATAGCGGAAGCCACGGTGAAAAGGGACAGAACTCTTTGTCGGCCACAGATCATAATCAGTATTGCTGGGTTTAGGTTATCGGAGAAAACCGGTCCAATATGAAATCTCACATTATTACGAAGCGCGGAGTGTTATAAAATTCAAAGAGCCGTGGATTGAACAAAATTATAAAAAAACGAGTACTGCTAGCAGAGTGTAAAAGCGCCCATGCTCAAGAAAAGCAGTTTATAGCATATTATTATCATCCTTAGTAGGCAGTCACCTATTTATAACTTTTTGCGGAAATATTAATATTCTACAGTTTTAACTCACCGCGAAAATTTCATCGTATCACACCGCGAGAAGTATATGCAAGCAAAATAATGTTGTATGCTTGTTAATCATTTACTGGTAGTATTTGTTGACGAAAGGAAAATTTGCAACCGTTGATTACTAGGCAAGATCTTTAGTTCCTCTTTAGGAGAACATATTTACATAGCCTTCAACAGGTCATCTTTGTTTTTATAAGGGTTCTTTTGATGTTCTTCATAATGACCTTGGTGACATATATGTCAACCTCTTTTTGAGTGAACAGAATAAATGATAACTGAGAGGTAATTCAGTTTTCAGTTTTTGTTTTCCGTCCTATCCATTGTCGTACATCAAACGAGTGAGAAACCCCTCAATAATTTCAACCGATCATATCTGTGGCACTAGCGCAAAAGGTACTTTTTCCGCTGAGCCACTGAAACTTTTTGTTTAGATGATGGGCACTACAGAGGTCGGACCAGAACATGTATTATATGAATTTTATTTGATTATATTTTTTAAGTTTATTCGAATATCTATTTGAATATATTTAATGTTCAGACACTAGTGATAATTATATATCCCCATTTGATTTGTTTAACAGTGTATTTTATTTCTCCGACCAAAACAATGTAATCGCGAACGGAATATAATAGGTTTTCAGAGTTCACTATAGACGATTAGCAGCAAAGCTAACGAATTTGCTGAGGGAGGAATGCATAGTGCTCCAATTGACACTGATCAGATTAGCACAATAAGCCTTCCAAGGGACCATCCATAAATGACGTAGCATTATCTGGGGGAGGGGAGAGTTTTGTATTTTGTGATTATGTGTGACGACAGGAGGGTAGTGGGTTATGTCATGTTACGTACCTTTTTTAAAGGGGAATAGGGGTTGATCTGCTGTCACGACAACCTTACCCGTTTCATCTAACTAACATCGTTATCAATTTTTTTTAATTTTTTACGGGATGAAGGGGGGGAGGGTTACCGTCAAGCTACGTAATTACTAGGGGGTATTTAGAGGTTTGTGACGAAATGCTACCATGGGGAAGAAGGGGTGTTAAAGATTACTCCAAAATTGCTACGTCATTTATGGATGATCCTTTAAATAAACGTCTAGCAATTATAAATTTATTTCGCAAGGAAAAACTTTTGTAGCGTTGTTTCAAGAACCGTATTTTCATAAAGGAATCCTCTACGCTGTAAAGTTACTTAATCCCGTCTCCGGATCTTTCAACAAATCCACGTGTGATGCCTCGTGCATGCATTCTTGCGAATAGCTATTTACGCATGTCTAATCTCCAACCTTACAACTCCCAATAATTGTGATATCATAGACAATCTGACTGTTAATATCATAGACAAAATGAATAATCATATTGTGTTGCATCATATTGTGGTAGAAGCGAATGTCCACTCATGATGTAAATGATCATTACATTATTTAGGGCAACTCAGATATTAATTTAAATGAGTTCGAATTATGGAATGCACAAATCTGAATATTTTCTATGCAGAAATTCGTCCAACTATTGCACGATCTAGAAGGGATGATGTGTTGGATGTAATTATCTACTCCGAGAGTTCTATGCATGAGTTGGACAATTAACTCGTACCGAATGATCTCGAACCGTACATTTTGTTTTATCAAAGTGCAAAAAATGTTAAAAATGCTGCAGCGGTCATAATGGCGAAAAGAAAAAAAATCTTACAGTATCTGAATCCACAATTATCAGAAGTATTATTATTAATATTATTTGCACGACCTCATGGCACTGTGCTCATTCAGGCACTTGCATTATCGATGAGATACATAAAATAAATGCACTCGGAGATGGGCAGACAAATTTAGAAACACCTGAAACATATGTATCCATTGGTTGGATTTTCGCTACCGCATACAAATTCTCTACTACACACATGACACTATTTTTTCATAACACGTTTATTCGACACGGCATTTGCAGAAGCTCTTTTACGCTGGGGTTTCTTTTTTACATAACATGTTACAAATGTTCTTAAGAGTGTCACGTTATAATAAAAATTCACTTCCTAATACTAACACAGAGGATAATCATCATTTTTGATATTTTTGTTTATATTCTATTTTCTTTCATTGTGAACCTATTGATAGTTTTTCTGTAGTCTTTGTTTATTTTTTCCTTTATTTATGTCCTTTGATCTAACTTAACTAACTGCGACGAAATCTAAATTGTTTTTGGGTAGCAAGGGATAAAAAACTAGGAACATAGTGGGGATAACACACATGACACTATACATTCCAACTAAAACTATCAACCTATTCATTCATTAAATCATTTCTAAAAGCATTTTTTTTTTCTGTTTCGTGTCTTTCCCTGCTTCTGCCCAACCAGGTGAAGGACGACCAACTGTACATCGATGAGCGGGCGGTGATCTGGGGTGAACGGCCCAACGAAGGATTAGATGTGACTGTGCCGGTACTCATACGTGGTCAACACCAGTTTCCGTTCCGTTTTAACATCCCAGAAACGAACCTTCCCTGCAGCTTTGAGTCACGTGCCTGTTATATACGATATTTTGTTAAGGTTAGTCATATATCAATACTACTGTAATGCCCGTTCCGATTTGGTTTCCTTCGCGCCAAAACCTGTGCAATAAACTTTGGATATCAGCATGATTTCTGCTTCATAATATCCTTCACTGTTAGGATGTACAAAGGAAACCGAGAAATGACAAATAGTACCCAATTTTTGTGCTCTTTTTGATTTATGCTTGTCATCTGTGGCCTCAGAAACAAAATAACGATGATGCCATCATGTTCGAGAAAGATGTTTTAATGTCCCCATTGAAACTACTATAAAGGAGAAGCGTGGTATTTTAAATTATCATCAAGAAACAGAAACAAGCAAAGATATTGTTTCGTTCTTTTTCTGTCTAGTTTGCTATTTATGTTATATGTTCTAGCTATAACCAATTTATGAGGAATTGGACGACATGAAAGATTTGTTTGGGTCCATAGTACTTAAGAGTGATCAAAATGATGAGGAAGAAAGTACAGATGAAGCGTCAAATACGCACTAGTTGAAATCTTCTTAACGAGATTTAACCCTTTGTGTTCTAGCGTAGTAGTCGGGTTGTTTTGGCATTTTCATCGAAAACAATCATCCGAGTCCACGCAACGTCCGAACAGTTTAACGTAACTTAGGGTAAAGTGCCCATTTTCACCTTCACTAGGCAGGGTGCCTCAGTAATTCATTAATTTCCCGGCCTCCAAGCAATGGAAAGCGTAAATATTGACATCAACAGCTTTGCTTCGTCGTTAAGAACCAAATGCACTAAAAAGTGTAATTCTCGTGTTTGAGCGAAATGAAAACTCGAATCGAGTGCCCCTATTGTTGCGCTATCATTTGTCTCAATGCGTTGAACAAAGATGGCAGACACTGCTCTAACCAACGGCTTCAAATGGGTAGGGTGATAATAGAAACATGGCGAAAATGGGCTCATCACTCTATGTAGTTTTTGCTTGAAGCTGAAATTGACTTAGTTTCGCACCTAACTGCTATCAAACTGTTTGTTTGAAGCCAGTTCCAAACCTAGGTTGTGTGCCATTGAATTTGGGTCTTAACCTGAAATATGTTCCTGGTTCGCTCACAACACCGCTGTAATATCAAAAATGTTGTATCATCAAAAATTATCAAAGCAACTAACCTGGTTTACTGTTCTTGGACCTCAAGCGAAAACGACATTAATTACTTAAAATATCGGGATTGTAGGTAAAATAAATACGGGGGTAAAATGAACAGGCAATCCAACGAATATTTGATAACTTCATAATAGGGTAATTTGGGGGGAGATGCCGATCATTTCTAAAAATCGATCCTGCATCAAAGTAAACCATTCATTATATGATGAAATCATTTTTATCAATTGCAACAAGTCTCCAAAATACTGTGAAATGGTTTTTGGTATGAAAAAATTTCTTATCAATTTTCCACGAACATTTAAAAAAAGGTCATTGCGGGAGAGATGCCGCATGTGCGGGTGAGACGCCGCACCGTTGTCACAAACTGAAAAATGGCGAACAAAAATATTTTTAGTTCTCGTTGATGTTTTTGTGATTAGGTGTCTTCAGCTGAGTTTCATGAAGTTTGATTGCACCTATAAATCGGCTAACACCTTCACTTTTCTTAAGGGGGTATTACCATTGCTAGAAACATTTTTATATTCAACATTTTAAAAATATTTTTCTTTCTTATTTTTTTTCGTGACAAAAACCATTTCACAATATTTTAGAAACTTGTCGTAATTGATAAAAATGATTTCATGAAATATTGAATGGTTTACTTTGATGCAGGATCGATTTTTGAAAATGTGCGATATCTCTCCCCAATTACCCTATTAGAGGTTTAAATTAAAAAGGCTGTGCCAATGAATTTTGGTAGAAATCATGCTTAACTTGAATATTATTCCTGTTAGTTGTACCATGTGCATTTCGACATAGCGATATGGTATTTCTTACTATTTCATGGTAGTATTATGGTAATTTTTACTATGCCTCTAATTACAATCAATGGTTAGAATTGCCATATGCATAGTTGTTTGAAAATTGCTATCTAGTTGAAATTACAAATGGCCTGCGTTAAGCCAAACCGAGCTAAGCGCCATAATTTTTTTCATGTATTTTTCGTACCAAAATTCATTTTTCGATAACTTACCATTTACGTAGAAAGTCAAAAAACACTTGCTTGCTTTCGTTTGCTATTTGAGCTCCCAAAACATAATAGATATTAGAGTTCCTGGTGTTACATTGGATGTTAAAGCGATTTTAGATAAAGTACCTCAAAATGGCGCTTGGTCCTCTTTGGCTTAACACAGGCCAAATGTTTACCATGTTATAGTAATAGTAATAAAAATTCTGGCAACCATGCCTGTGGTACAACTAAGATAATTGAAGCTCTCGCATCAATCATATAATAAGTGTATCGTGAAATTCCCGCGGGCGCGAAACCGGTAGTTTTAGTAAATTCACGTTCGTCGGTTCTCCATTACACGTTATCTCGAGACTACGAAGGTATATTCGCGAGTTCCAACTCATTTAATTTCGGCACAAAAATCGAGTCAGTGGCCATTGTTTGGATCGAATAGCTATCGTCGCATACATATAAGCTATCGATAATTGATATCAACTGTGTACATTTGTTGTCATCTAAACCCGCAATGATGTCTGGTGACGAACGAAATGTAAAGCGGCTGAGGAGTAATGCTGGTACGAGTCAATCTGCTACTGCTGCTACTACTACTACTGGACTTACACTGGAAGATGCCATGCGAATGCTGTCCCGGCGTTTTGACGAAACTAATGATAAAATCGACATTATGAAATCTGAGCTCAACAAAAAGTTGGATGACTTCAAAAATGATCTGCAAAAGCAAATCGATGTCATCAGGAATGATGTACACGATTTCAAAGCAAATTGCACCACTGAGTTAACCGCGGTACGTGCAGCTGTGTCTATGGTAGATGCCCGTGTTGACTCAGCAGCTGAAAATGTTTGTCGTTTAGAAAATCGGACGGAGCTGATTGCTGTTGGAATACCTTATATTGCCAATGAAAACCCTCAAAACTACCTACAGTGTATTGCGGAAGCGATTGGTTTCGACACAGATAAAACCTATCATGTGAATTGCAAGCGGCTACGATCAAAGAAACTTTCGGATGGGGACCAGTGCTTAACTCTCTTACAATTCTCGATGGCGAATTTAAGAGATGAATTCTACGCAAAATATTTATCTAAGCGCGACTTGAGTTTGAGGCACATTGGACTGAATTCGGATCGGCGCATCTATATAAACGAAAACCTTACTATGAATGCCCGGGAAATTAAGCGGTTAGCTCTAAAAAGGCGAAGGGAGAAAAAACTTGCGGCAGTCTCGACGAAACTTGGTATCATCCACGTGAAGAAAGTTGCTGATGGACCATCGATTGCAATAACAGCCATTGAACAGCTAGACTGCATCTAATCACAGCTTGTATACACTTTTGTATGTTTGGTTAATGTATGTGTAATGTTTGTCAAAGAAAAAATGAAGCTTGTAATATGTGATTTGTTAAATAGCGAAATTAAGCAGTCAAAATGTGTTCATTACTTCCATTCTGGATCTTATGGGTGAATCAATTGATGCCACTTTCTCGCGTCTCACCATACCATCAATTGTGATGAACTGTGCCCTGAAAAACAACAAGTTAAACGTGTGTCATGCAAATGTACAGAGCTTATGCGCTCGCCAAATGAGTAAATTTGAAGAGGTCAAATGTATGCTAGCTAATTCCAAAGTAACTGTAGCCTGTTTTACTGAGTCGTGGTTGAGTGATTCTATTTCGGATCATACCATTGCAATATCGGGGTATCGGATCATGCGAAATGACAGGTTGTACAAGCGTGGTGGCGGTATAGCACTTTATGTGAAAGAGGGTATTCAGTGTAAAACAATCCTCGCTTCCACAATATCGGAAAGCTCTTCTGCAAAGGGTGAATATCTTGCAGTTGAACTGCGCGTGGGACTTGAAAAAATTCTTCTGGTTGCTGTGTATAATCCACCGAACAACGATCTAGCTATACTCGTTCAAGCTGAATTATTGGATCTACTATCGTCTTACGAAAATGTAGTATTTGTCGGTGACATCAATATCGATATGCTGCAGCAAAGCGAAAGGAAAAATAACTTGGATGATGCTTTCAACACTGTTTCTTTGAAAGTTGTTGGTACTGAACCTACGCATTTTCATAACAACGGATGTTCATTATTGGATATTGTTGCAACAAATATGTCCGATCGTGTGAATTGTTTCAATCAAGTAGCTGTGCCCGGACTCTCACGGCATGATATGATTTTCTGTTCGTTTGATATTGATACGGTTCCTCAATCGCAGCTGAAAACCTACCGTGATTATTCCGATGTCGATGGGATAGCCTTACGATCAGCGATAGAAAATATTCCATGGAATAATTTTTATAGCATGACCAGCGTCGATGAGCTAACAGAGTTCTTCAATGTTCATGTTGTTAGCGTTCATAATTCTTGCATTCCACTTAGAACAATACAACAACAAAGACAGTTCAATGGATGGTACAACGACAACATTCGCAAAGCCATTGTTGAACGTGACCTAGCTTACATAGATTGGAGAAATGCTTCAGCTGAACAGAAAGGATGCTTTAAAGAGATTTACAGAACTCTGAGAAATCGTGTAACCATGCTTATTCGTAAAGCTAAGCAAGAGCAGCTTGATAAGTATTTTAGTCCTACGGAATCTAGCAACACTATGTGGAAAAAACTGAAATCATTAGGAATATGTAACGCTAACCAAAAAGACGAATGTTCGTTTGACCCTCATGCTGTTAATATCAAGTTTGCATCTAACTTCACTTCAGATCGCACAGTAGAACTATGCTATGATAGAAACCAGCACGAACCCTTGGATAGTTTTGCGTTCCATCCTGTCCATCTGCATGATGTTGTAAATGGCATTTTTGATATAAAGTCTAACGCTACAGGAACTGACAACATTTCACTGCGGTACTTGAAGCTCATACTTCCGCTTATCGCTGATCAGCTTGTGTATCTGTTTAATAGGATAATTGCTACATCAACATTTCCTAGTATCTGGAAAAGGTCAAAAATAATTCCGTTGCGTAAGAAAAGACATGTAACTTCTATTGAGAATCTTCGTCCTATAAGCTTATTGTGTACACTATCAAAAGTGATGGAAAAAATTTTGAAACAGCAGATTACTTCATACATAACACGATCCAATTTGCTTTCGGACCAGCAGGCTGGTTTTCGGACTGGTCAGGGAGTAAAAACAGCGCTATTGAGAGTATATGACGATATTGCGGTTGCAGTCGACAATAGGAGCAAGGCAGTTTTAGTTCTGTTGGACTTTTCTAAGGCATTCGACACCATCTCACATAAACGTCTATGCTATAAGCTCAGTGCACGGTTTGGTTTCAATCTAGCGGCTGTTACATTGGTCGGGTCATATTTGAGTGGAAGATTTCAAAACGTGATTTGTGGAGGAAAAGAGTCAAGCAGCATTCGTGTAACCTCTGGTGTACCGCAGGGATCTGTTCTTGGACCAATACTGTTCTCTCTCTACATTGATGATTTGCCGAACGTCCTGAGACACTGTAGAGTGCAAATGTTCGCGGACGACGTTCAGCTAATCTGCATGAAGTCTGGATTGTCAACATCTGAACTGGTAGAATTGCTGAATGAAGATTTGAACGCTGTGGTTTCCTGGGCTTCCGATAATTATCTTTGTATTAACAACATGAAAACTAAAGCCATGGTATTCGGAAGGAACGCTAACATGAAGGCTGTCGATTCGGCGGTTGTCATAGAGGATACTCGTATTGAATGGGCCAACCATGCCAACAATCTAGGACTGATTTTTCAAACAGATTTGAATTGGGACAAAACGATAGCTGCACAATGTGGAAAAATTTATGCCTGTTTACGCACCTTAAAGGCGAGTGCGGCTGACCTGCCTAGTCGAACAAAGTTACAACTCTTCAAGTCCCTCGTATATCCTCACTTTTTATTCGGCGATGTCATCCACATGAGTATGAGTGCGACACTTTCATCGAAACTTGAAGTAGCTCTTAACAGCTGTGTACGATTTGTGTATAATCTGTCTCGTTTTTCATCAGTGCGTCATATACAGAAAAACCTAATCGGATGTCCTTTTCGATGCTTCTATGCGATGAGAGCTTGTATGTTCTTTCACAGAGTAGTTAACAGACAATCTCCTAATTACCTTTTCGATAAACTGACGCCCTTTCGAGGAAGCAGAACCCGAAACTTCGTAGTCCCATCGCATAACACAGCATCTTATGGCAACTCTTTCTTCGCGAGAAGTGTGGTTCTTTGGAATAGTTTACCATCTGAATTAAAACGAACGACATCGGAAGTAATGTTCAAAAAAGGCTGCCTAATTCATTTTAATCGTTAGAATATTATAATTAGATGATAAATAATAGGTTTAATTAATTAGAATATAATTTAAATTGTATTGAAACTACCGGACTGCTATAATTGACAATTTAAAAGGCTATAGTCTTAAGTCATGTGTGAAATAAATAAATAAATAAATAATATAGTATTTTACTACATAGTTTAATTTCTTTTGATTACCTTAAAAGCAATTTTGTTTTCAATTTTATTTATAATTTCATGCGTCACAATTCACTTTAAAATATTGATTGATTATTTAATTTTTATTTCCTGTAGTCTTCAGATCTCCAGGTATTCATCGGCAACTAGAGGAAAATTGCAACAATAAATGTATTTGAATTTGTTAGTGTTATAATTCATTAATATTTCACTTACCGATGATAGATTGCGGATCAGAAATGTAGTCAACAATTGATTTCACTTTGCTTTCATTTGAATAAAAGCTCACTTAGGGAAAACAGTACAGTAATGTTTCGATTATATCACGCTTATATATCCATATATGTATGCATTTATCTGTGTATATACATATGTATATTCACGTATCTATGCATACATATGTAAATCAGTATGTATATATTGAAATGAATATATATGCATGTACTTGTATATTGTTTTATACATCCATCCCTGTATATATAACTAGGCGTGATATAATCGAAACATTACTGTATAACAATGCCGAAAAAGTCTTTTCTTTCACGCACGCGGATTTTTTTAACAGTATGGCGGGCTACTATAATGCACATGTACTAAAATCTCCAGAAACTAACAATAAACTATTACCAGTAATTTTAAACACTGTGTTCAGCTAAAAAACACTGGTAAATCTTTTCATTATTACCATGTTAGTGGTAACTGACACAAGCTGAAAAAGCTACAGAAAATTTATCCCAAAAGCAAGGTAAAATTAAAGATTTTAGCAGCAATTTCAACCATGGAATCGTAATTAAATCAAATATGCAAAGTAGTAAAAACTACCATGAGTGATTCATAAAACCAAATTGTAGTTTCAAATGATTTCTGGTATTTTAATAATTCATTAGGGTAAATCTTACTATATATTGAAAATAGTATTTTCTACCATGGCTCTATCGTTATCACTACCATGTATTTCTTTTCAGTGTACTGGTAACATTAACTTGGAAAAAAAAACTTGTGGGCGACTAGATTCACTCCAAGCAAATCGCAAAGTATTTTTCGAAGTCTATGTAAACAGTACAAACGAACTGTAAAAAATGAACACTCGAGTGCATTTGTGACGTCAGCGTAAAGTATTCAATTGAAGACGAGTGCAGGCGATTATAATGGATTTTCGTATTTACAAACTTCGAAAATTTGAAATATTCCTTTAGAAAGAGAGAGAGAGAGAGAGAGAGAGAGAGAGAGAGAGAGTTACGTCACACTTTATGAATATTGAATTATTTAGCTTGAAGACAATTGTTGATTGAAAAATTGTAGAGCCATCATTAGATCACCAATGTAGTACAGTCGTTAATTCATCTAAGATAAGCATTTCCATCTAACCACAAACGAATACAGTGAAAACCCGTTTTTATCATCCCCTTGGTGATTTTTTTTAATAAACCGAAGCTCTTAAAGTACTCTTCTTTAGTCCCTAGATATAGCCTCACAACCCTTTCTGATGATGTAGTTTAAATTTCTCTTAAGGGGTCCAACAGCGCAAATTTTTTTAAAAAAAATTGTTTTTGCATATTTAGGATCTCTAAGATAAAAAAAAAATATGCTCAAGGATTTACTCGAATTCAACTTGGTCCGTCTCACAGTGATGCAAAGCTGGCCAAAAGTAAAAATATGAAATTCAATTTTTTATCATCAAAAATATTGTTCTTATGGTGCAAAAATTGTGGTATTTGAAGATCTCTAAGTATTTTTGGATGGTGAGATCTGATTAGAAATGAGATATTTTCAGGTTTCCCGCTCATTTAACACTTCTAACTCATAATTCAATTTAGAACATGTTTATCGCAAGTCAATTCCAAATATCTTTAAAATTCTTGCATGCTACCTCAACATGTAACGAACATGAACTTTGGATTAAGAAATATTTGAAAATATTAGCATTTTATGATAAACCTTGAATATTCATCATAACTTTTGCTAAGGAAGGAAAAATCGGAAAAGCACGCCATTAGTTGCATATTATAGGAAATTTCATCATCTTTCAGAATATCATGCGCCGTTTGCGCCAAGCTTGTTAGGTAACTATTTTTCGTCAAAGGTTTGATGAAATGACAAGAGAAGCAAGAATTTATAGCAATTATGTGTGTTTCCTATCACATTAATTTTGGATAAACCAAGCTGGCGCTGCAATTAGCTGATTCGATTCATTCTAGGGTACAATATCCGACTGAGTGCACAAATTCATTATGCGTTTTACTGTTTAGTATGTTGAAAAATCGTACTACAAATCAGTTTAAAAATGTTTTCTAATTAGATAATAACAGAAGATGAAACGCATCTATGACCTATAATTGTTTTTGAAACTAATCAATGTTTCGAGGCTGTTGAGGTAATGTACGCTCATTTGAAAGCTACCCTTCATTCGCTGACAGATTGATTGAAACAACATTTGGAAGAGGGTTCTAATTGGTGCGAAGACTCATTTTTAGGATGACTTCGAATAATAATGATAAGAAACGATAAGACCTGATGTGTTTTATTTATTATAATCATTCGTTTACTTGATTATATGAAGACTTTTTTTTCAATAAGTCCAATCTGCAAAAGAGAGCATCTCTTTGTTTACTTTCACTTCCGCGAATTACTCGGTCACCTTTCTGACTCTATGCATAATAAGCTAGTAAAAACCTTGGTCTTTCGAAACATACTGATAAATGTTTAAAAAGTTTTATGGTTTCGCAGTAATAAGCGAAAGAGAAAGCGAAAAAAGAGGGCTCTCATTTGCAGATTGGACCTAATGAAAAAAAAGTCTTCATATATAATTTTTTTTAAAAGAAGAGATATTTTACAAGACGTACCGTAAACCGGGGTGACATTGATCACTTTTCGAAGTAATCATTGCACATTTTTAGACGCAAAACATTTTTTTCAAGTTAAATATTTTTAAACCATATACTGATGTATGGAGAACAAGATTGGATGGTTTTACCTAAAATTGTCCGCTTACAGCTATTTTTCCAAAAATGATTTCAAGTTGAAGTCCGTTTTCGTATTCCGGGGTGACTTTGATAACCTGCATGTTCAGCCACATTAAGTTATTGATGTCAATGTTTTTCATTCAAATGTTTGTTTAAACTAATTCTGGAAAGATACTCATTGTTAAATAGATGTTAATTGGTATTATACGAAGTATTTCAATGTACTGCAAAATTTGAGTAACCAAGATCTATAATCGCATAATTTGTGTGTTCAATAAAATAAATAAAAGATTCTGAAAACCTTTAAAATTATTTTATTTCAGTGCTTTATCAATGTACAAAATGTTTCATCCATTTTAACACGCTGGAATATTGAACAATAAAAAAATGTTGCGAAATTTAACTTAAAATAATTTGAAATAATTGCCAACTAGTTTTACACAAAAAAAGTATTTAAAATAAAAAAACTCTTAAAACTAAATTTTGCGCATTCCAATCTAAAGAAAAATAAAAACTCACTTGTAATTTATTACTCTTGCTCAAATCTGAGATTTATTTGTTTTTAAAAAAAATAGACACTATACGAAGTTTTGTAAAAATAAGGTAAAGTCAAATTTCGGTTTTTTGTAGTTTTTGTACCCAAAAACCGAACAATATACTCAAAAAGTATAACAAATCAGTATTTTATAAGTTTAGAGTAAAAATCATTTCAAATTAAAATGATTCGGTAGACTATTCTGGTTTAATAAGCGATTTAGGAAAAAAGTTTCGAGTGATCAAAGTCACCCCGGTTATCAAAGTCACCCCGGTTTACGGTATATATAATATATCTAACACATACGAAAAAATGGAAATGGTTAAACGATATATTTTTAAACGGATAGAAAGCACAAACGATATTTGCAAAGATCAGGAAAATGCCTGAAATTTATTCGTTTTGAATAATATACCGTCCAACCAGATTGTAACACTAATGCCAAAACTAACCTTTTCTATGTTTGTAGGAAATTTCTTATCTGTGTATTACGACCATCCTAATCAATCCAAAATCATTTTTTATGAAACCGCATTTGCCGAAATAGAATCCAGGGTACTAAAATAACCAAGTTTAGTGATTTCGATAGATTTAGAGATTTTGGCCAACTTTTGTTCTGAGTGGCATCACTGTGCGTCTGCTAGAGCCCATGAAACTACAAACTATCAATTTCCGTACGAGGCTGACAAAATCGGGTTAAAAAGCTGATAAAATCGCGGGTAGACAAAATCGTGGGCTAATAAAACCGGAGCCTGATAAAATCGGGTCTTCACTGTATTCTCATTCCATTATAAGTATCATACAAGCAATGTAACTTATAAATCACGCCATCCACATATTTACGATCAGCATTTTTCGTAACACATTAATTTACGATCTTTCACTGCAATCGTTTCTGATAGTATATTGTTGTTTACCTTTCCTGCTTCCCTACGGTTATCGGTTCAAGGTTACCATCGATATCCCGTATGCTTCGCCACCGCAAGGAATAAAGTATTTTACCATCGTGGGACCACATATCGACTGTATGGACGAGCAATATCTGGTATGTATTTACTGAGATATTTCAATGTAGTGCCGGCGCAGTGGCCGGAGGCCTAACAAAACCTAAAAAGGTTATGCTTTAAAATTTTTTATTTTCTTTTTATTCTGGTATACATTGAACAGGTTCTCCTACATTTTTTGTTGCGATTCTCCAACTTTTGTGGCAGTTGAATGAGGATTAGATTTTTAATAGCATATTAAACGTCGCCGTTTCAGGCAATTCTAATTATGTTCATTTCCAAAATCACTTCAAATACCCACGTGTTTCTCTTTCAATTTTCATCCGATTTGAGCCTTTAAAGAAAATTTAAAGAACTTCGTTTGTCCCTTTAACATGTCCGCCAAGTTTGATTCGAACTGTGATTATTTTTTACAAATATTTCTTAAATGGTGCGATAACAAATGCTTTTTTCACAAATGCACATATTATACACTACACTCTGTGGGAAATCATCTCTACTTTTCAAATTTCAAGATCTGGTTTTCACCCTGTTGCTCGTAGGGATTAATAGGGGGCTTTTTTTAATTTTCACTGGTATGGAGGCGCAATGTGAATAGTGCAAAATAACAACTAAATAAAACGCAAACAAACACTTTATATAGAGATTTGAAATAGTTTTAACCAATTATTATCTTGATATTATACTTACAAGATACATTCGATAACACTGTATGGAAAAAAAAAATCTCATTTTGCATAACTTTGGACATGAGAAATGAACTCAGCGCCCTAAAAGCCAGATTAAGCAACATTTTTTATTTTATCCAAATTTTGTTGAACAACTCACCACTATCCGGCGTTATGTAACCGATACGATGTTTAGCGGGATTATGTAGATATTTGTTGAATAGCTTTCTTTTATATTTCTTTCCATTTTTTCCTAGAAACCAATCTCAGCTCAGGATAAAAAAGTACGATGCTGTTTCTGCTGTGCCAAAGGACCCGTCACACTGAGGTAAGTTTGTTTCGATTGAATAAGCTGCGGAAATTTGCTCAATTGAGTTCGATGCCATACTTAGAAAAAATGAAAATTACATTTGACGTAAAAAACATTGCAACGTATTATGCTGTCCAATAATGGAATTTTACATGTTTCAACAAGTGAAATAAAATATTGTGTTTCTTTTGATGTAGAACTCGGTTGAATGGGGATGGAGGATTATAAACAAAGTGCATTTTTACATGTTCTTGAATGTAAATTCAAATGAATTGTGACGCTCCAGCGAGATGTAAATATTTTTGTGTGTAGGTTTATGGACACTCATTCGTGACTTGATTTTACTTGTTATTTGTTTTGGATATTCATCAAAAGTTTAGTCGCTTCACGAAATCAAGTTTCTGTAAACTGTTTGATTCCAGCTTATATTTTTGATTTATGCGTTTAGTGTAAATTTATTTTGACAATAGATCCGGGTATAAAGCTAATATTCCACACTGATTTGAATTCTGATTCTTTTATAACACTTTTGAACCCTTTATAGGGCGCAGAGTTTGGATCTAATAATGTATGTTATATTAATGGAAACACGGTTCTTTCACTTAGTTTAGAATATATTAACCGTTATTTTCTAATAAAAATTGTTTTGAAAAGGTGGCAATATAGTTTCCACCGACGGATAAAAACATTACATGAAACTCTATTGTTGAAGGATCGTATATTGCTCAGGTCTACGGCAAATATCGTCGCCTGTCGAATCGCGAAACGATCCACAGGTCAGAACCGTCTTAACGCATGGGCACACTGAGCCAAAGCCGACCCAAGTAACAATTGAAGTTTTATAGCACGCTACAAGTAAAATACAAGTTTTATGAGTATACAACTACAATGTACAATCTAAGTTTTATGAGTGACGATAAAACCTTTAAAGATAGATTTTTTACAGAACTTTAAAGGTAAAATACATGATGAATTTGGAAAAAAAACTGTATTCAAACCTATGTTATTCCAATGAATATACATATATTTTTAATTAAGATTCCGATTAGGGTTGAACTGGTTTAATTTGAAAAGTTATTCGCTGGACTTATACTTGCCATTCGATTTGGTCGATACAAGTCTTTCTTCTCGCTCAGACATGAAAAACATCGTAAATCGTCAGGGGCGGATCCAGAAAAAAAAATTTGGAGGGGGTCCGAAATTTCGATTTTGAAATATTTATTGTACAATACGTAAAATGTAATATCCTCATTTAATTTAAATCAGTTTTGGTGGTCGAATCTGGTTTGGAATGATTTTCAGTTTAGAACGAATTTAAAATAGAAACTATTTTAAAATTTCTAAAGAAATTAAAAAATTTCGGGGTTAGTCCGGACCCCCAGGAACCTCCCCCTGGATCCGCCACTGTAAATCGTGCATTAAGTTAAAAATGTAATGTTCAAAATAGCTGTAGGGGAGCCTGGGGCTAGTTGGGGTAAGTTGGCGGAATCCCTTTTTCTCCGTTTGTATTAACCATACATCACTACCTCTCGTTGTGTACCTTAAGTTATGTGAAACCCATTATCCAATGTGTTTTTGTTGCAAAATATTTTGTTTTGCAGAAGTTGTAGGCGATATTGTGTTTTCGAGCATACCAAATATTGAACATTTGTTATTTAAGGTGATTTTCAATTTATTTCTCGAATGATAATATTTTTCGATAGTGCGTGAAAAGAGCTTTCAATAACCGTATAGATATTAATCTATCCACGAATAAAAGTTGTTTTTTAAATAGTTTTTTACAAAATATGAGGTTGGGGTAAGTTGGCGGTGCTACTCGCGGAGCAAATTGGCGGTACTATTTACAGTGCAAAAATAGTCATAAAACATTTTATTGCTGGAATTCATTCCAAAGTAAGAAAATCTTTTTCTTGTGGTACTCGTCAATGCAGGAGACATTTACTTCGGCCAATCGCCTGAAGAGTTTCGAAAATTTGCTTTTGAATAGGGGCCATGCATAGGGAGGGTAGGGAGGGTATACCAAATATATGACGAAGTGTGACGAGGGGGATGGTAGGGCTTGAAGTTGTGTGACGTAGCATTAAGTTTAAATTTTTTGACGGGCATCAAAACCCATTAATTAGAGAAAACAATTTAATCCATTCCCAAGAGAAATAAATTTAAATGCACACAAGTTACTTTTCATGCGATTTTTCATGAGGCAAATTTTACGATTCGCAAAATTACAAGCTCACAAAAATACGAAAAGATTTTGTATGCGGATTTAACTTGCTACATTAGTTGGCTAATGTTGTAAACTAGTCGACTTAGTTTGGTAGCAGATTTAAATATTCTCTTCGGATTTAACCAAACAAAATCTAGTAATTTAGATGCTTCTTAGAATCATTGGCAACTGCAGGATTGTGAACTAAGAGAACATCTCTTCGTGCTCCCCTTGACATATAAAACAAAAGTATCAACACTATATTTGTCATGAAATGGGCTTACTTTGTACCCAATTTGCTGTTACAATGAAAATGTTGATAAAAGTCGTTAAACATTTTGAAAGGTTTTGTATTTAAAATAATTGAAAAACATATGAAATTTTTCTTTCATCCCCGGCCGCGTTGCACAGGATGAGGAGGGGGTAGGTAAATGCTACGTTATTTACGAGGGGGAGGTTAGAATTTTGTGACCGAATGCTACGAGGGAGGAGGTATGGGTCAAAAATTGCCGAAAAAAGCTACGTCATTTGTGTAAGGCCCCATATGGAATACGCATCAAAGTCGAAATGCCGGAATATTGAGACTGAAATATACAGTTAATATACAGTTCTCTTGAAAAGACATTCAGCACGTTTCAAAAGACCCCTGAAGTATTCGAATCTCCATTTGATTACTTGTTTTTTGGCGTATCCATACATGACATCAACTTACCCCGGGCCGGGGTAAACTGGCGAGTTACATATTTTTGTCTCTAGAAATGGATACAATGCATCAAACATTTCAATAAATTTTCAGATAAAGATGAATTTTCGAACCACCAAAAGTGTGCCAAAATTTCGAGGTTAAAAAAATAACATCAAATGAATTTAGTACAACAAAATTATCTCAATGCGAAGTTTTCATCAAATTCGGACCACTTTTGTAGTTTTGTCCGACTTTTGCATGGAAGGTGATCACTGTGCGACGGTGAAGGTTCGGTGGTGACTGAACCGATTTTCACAAAACCTAATCTCAAATGAAAGATATGATATGCGTTTGGGTGTTGCATCCCCCACCAACCTGTACGACACCCCCCCCCCCTCCCTCAATCACTCTCCCACCCTCGAACGACTCTCACACCCGCAATCGCTGCGTCCAAACTAATAACCCCCCCCCCCCCCCCATACCCATACCAATCCCCCCCTCCCCACACTGTATTCCAAAATATGTTAACATGAATACAACATTGAACGCATGCCGATTAAGCTCCCAAGCAACAAATTTAATGCTTTTCGGTTTTAACTAAATTTATACAGGTTTTATTACAATCACCACAATTTCTATAAGTTTTATAAAAGTAAAAACAAATGTTTCCAGATACCGTAATTGGGGGTTACTTTACGCCACGGGGGCTACTTTACGCCAAAATTAAAGAATGATATTTGAGCTTCTAGTTAAAATTTAACGTTATATTTTGACAAAAGCAAAACATAGTATTATTCGCTGGTTCAACACAAATATAAAAAAATGGATAGAGGTTTAAGAAAATGCTTGCAAGTCGTCGTAGTAGGCGATGAAACCGAAATATAAAATAGACGCAAAAAGCATTGCAACTAAAATTCTCTTTAGAATGTGTGATATACTAGTCAAATTATTAGATAAGACGATATAGATTACGTGAAATTAACCTGACAATGGAATGCAATTATTTATGTTGGTACTTTTTGTCCGTATTTTTGTTTGTTTGGTAATTGGTGACCATATGTCCATTTTATCTAAAATGGGGGCTACTTTACGCCAAGCTTAAGTCGATATTACACAATCTATTTATTTGATCTAAAATTTACTCTTATTTTGAGGTTTGATTCTAATTCATATAAAAAGTATATCATGAAGAACGTTTTTTCTCGGCTTGTTTTTCATTGTAGGACTTATTGACTCTCCAAAACAAGAATGCGTGGTACGCAGTTCTTGTACACTCCCTTTTATTTTTACGAGCACGACACTCATTTGCATTCACACATAAATAACGAGCATAATCCATAACAATAAATCAAGTTAACGTGATTTTGAAAAAAAAAATTTCGCGAAAAGTAGCCCCCTGTAGGGACGACTTTACGCCAATTTTTAGTTTTTATCTCATGTTCAATCTTGATTTTCCCAGAGTTCTTTTCCCTGACTTTGGAGGTATTGCTGCCATATGTAAAATAGCAAACAGTTTCAAATTTGAAGTTGCGTGATAGTAGTTCTGGAGTGTAATGTACAAAACGTTCTATTTTTGGCGCAAAGTAACCCCCGATGACGGTATTTGTTTACATTTAGGCTGCCGTCAAAAGCAACGATAAATAAGTAAATATTTAAAGCTTATTTAAAACTGGATCAATGATTCTAAACAAATTTCATGCTATTCTTAAAGCGGCTTTAAAAACTTTTTTTGAGAATATGTGTGCTGCTTCGGAGGAGTTTTATAACAGTTTTTTGTGCATTCTTAAACAAACTTTAAAAACTTAATGCAGATTGGGCCAACTAGTTGAAATGTGATCTTAAAGTGGTGATTAGGAGGTTTTCATAAAGTTGAAAGTTTTAATGCTGGGTTTACGAAAAAATCTCAAAACCCGCTTTTATAAGTTTTATTGAAATTAAATTTGTAACTTGACTAATTAGGGTGGGTGCTCCAACAGTTGGGATGTACCAATACGGTAACCAACCAATTTTGGACCCCTAGAGGAAGTGAAATTACGTTAACGTCAATAATATTTGCTTGCCTATGTTTTTTAATGCAATACATGCACGAGTCTGCTCCAAAGTTACTGTTCTTGAAAGAAAACTGTCAATGGATGTTTTATACATTGGTATAAACTTGAAAACGACATTTATTTCCAGCATGAATGGTTCACAATTCGGACCCTTCCACAATAATTTAGATAAAATATTACAAAGAAACCTTTCCAAAAACACGACATGCATAATACCAAAGCATAAGCATAAGAGATCGCCCGTAGTTGCTACTCCGTTATTGACCAGAACCAAATTAGGTTGCAAAATGTTCATTGGAACAACATGCTTGGGAATAACATGATGAGCCACATTGTACAATCTATTCTGATCCCTGCATGCTGATCAATACCGACGCCGGCCACGTCCGAATGCAGATCTTCTGGGAAAGGAAGGAATGTTAGTCCGATACATGTTGCTACTAGAGACCGAGGAATCCTCTGCATCTCCACATGTATCACGGGAATGGGAGAGTTGTTAGTAAGTGTGCCAATAGCGTTATCATGTAATAATTGCTCTGGGCAGCCGGCTGCCGAGAATTTGGGAAATTTATCATTTGTTTAATACGATTTGCAAAATAAGCAACTTGAACTCCGGAAAGCCGGCTATAAGGAGCACTGCTTATATTTCTTAATAATATTCACACACGCGACGAATTTTTTCGTGGTTTCTATCGTGTCGGTGCTGATTTTACCCGGCGATCGTTTGAATAAAATGAGGAATCTTATACAGAAGGTTCATCAGACTCTTCCATAGGTGTCGCGAAGTTGGTGTTCTAGGATTCGCTCCATGCAAGCGATGCGACCTCTACATAGTTTATTAGGTAGTAGTTTAGTAAGTTTTCGAGAACACGATCGCTCGAGAAAGAAGATCTTGTTTAGTTTTTGGTTCTTTTTAAACTCTGGGTAGCCGGCTACCGAGAGTATCATATGTTTTCTAAACAAAAGCAATTTCAACTCCACACAGCCGATCGTGGGAGTATTGCCTAGAAAAGCTAATCTTATCTGCATAATAGGCTGGATCACTATTTATTGCGACATTATTTAGACTAATTTCGCTATACCTTCTCCACAATATATTTTTTGGGTTGCAAACTACCGAGTGATAACACGCTATACACACAAAGAGTTATGATAGCTCGAGATGTTATAAATCAACAAAAGTATTTCCTATTTCTAATATCGGATTGTTTGTGAAATACTCGTATACGAACGATTATATCGAACATTAAAGGGAAATACAGACGATCGTTAACCTGATGCACGGGCTTGCCACCAATAACGGAACTTGAAATTAGATTCATTAAAACAGACGTGGCGAATTTTCAGTACGTATTGACCCGCGATCATCGATACTAGTCAAATTAAAGTCTTATTGGAGCTGATTTGCCAACAACTATTCATTTTTACGGTATTGTTTTCTCCGCTAGAGCTGTTCGCACCCTGGCTGATAGCACCCAGTCGTCGCCGGTCTAAGGACCAAATGCCATTAATAAACTTAGACTCGCGTGGAGGCATGAGATAGAATTGAAAGTAAACCAATGAACATGACAGCAAAACACTTATTCTTCGTGCTGACATAACTGAAGGTAATTGCTTACCGGTCCCCGATTCCTCTCGCGGATTTTCAATTCTCAAACCTTATACATGATTGAAGTCATCATTCCACACAAATAAGGCCATGTGTTTTCCCTAAGCACATTGAATGCTCTTTGGATCAAACCCTAAAGAAACATAGGCATTAGTTTGCTCAGTCCAAAGAAAAGTTTGCCGACCGGCAGATACATGTTCCCTTACAGTGCCATCCAGGGATGCCAACGGTACCGATAAACTACATTTTTTCGGTATATTTACATTTGCACAAGCCGTACAGCCCGCTACAGCGACGCATCACTACAGCTCTTGCCAGAACGGTAGCCAAACCGAGTACATTTTCCCGTACAGCAGTAGAATACATTTTTGTTTTGCTGCTGTACTCCGACTGCTCGGTGAGAGTGTGGCGTAGTAAAGTTTGTTCTCTCGTTTTGTACATTTTTCTCTGCATAGTCAAAGGAAGAGGCCCGCACACGAAAGCGTTGATGCCGGCTGTGGCGTAAATGAGCCGTATTCATTGTCGTCATTTTTGAATAAAAATATTAAAAAGATTGAAAATATTAAAAAAATGTAAAATAAGGAAAGAGAAGCTGTACCGCTCGCGTCTGGTGGCTGTACTGGGGACAGTAGTTTTTTGTCATGTTACTGCTTTGCACACAGGCAGCCGTACAGCGCTGGGCGTCCTGCACTAGCGAATGACAGCAGCATCCAGAGAAAAATGAGAATGTAGGCAGAAAAATTACAGCCGTGGAAAAGGTAGGCATTTTGCATCCTTGGTGCCATCACATCAACGAACACCCAAAATTTACATGCGACAAAATATCTGCAATCCCGAATATTAAAGAATCAAAACCTTTACTCATTCGCAATAAAATAAGAAAGTAAAAAAAACAGTTGAATATCCAAGGCGGCTCCAAAGATGAATGACGCCTATGAAACACCCAATAAAAAATAGGTGACAAGGGACGCGGACGAAATTAGCTGAGCACCGACTGGCTGGTTTGCCATCTATTTTTCGGGCGAAGAATTTTGGGGCGACACCTGGTAGTCGCTAGTCGCTGGTGGAACGCCAATTATTTGAATATGCTAATTTTTCTTATTGCCGTATCTTTTTTCACTTTTCGGATTGATTTTTTTTCTCTGAAAACCCATTTTTCAATATTTTTATATACACTGTGTTTCTAGATGTTTTCTGTGCACTTTTATTATCCTTGCATCGGGAATCGACGGCCCGTAATGCGAGGAAAAAATATTTTTTCATTTGCCGGAATTCGATTTTCACAAACTGTCACCACTCGCGTCACTCAAAAATATGCCGAAAATGCTTTTATAAGCCACTTCACCTTGTATAATCGTTAAATTGCACCCTTATTGACACTTTCGATAACCGGGAGGCAGTAAACTGCGCCGAAAATAATGAAAATTAACCGACTCGAAGGGAGCTCTACAAGAGTCAACCGCTCGCAACGAAGATCAAACACGTGACATGCATAATGCCAAATCAGACAAACTAATTGAATCAATAAAAAGTGTCGATATTGAAAATGTCCACTGGTTCGTCTTCGCTATCGTTAAAATATGAAACGTTTTCGGTGATATTTTTTAAAACTAGATTCTATTTAATTCGATGAGCTAATGATATTAATACTTAACAGACAACCCATGGAATGTAATTCTTACATCCAACCAAACAAATGCAGAGAAACCTGGCAGTGCAGTGTCGTGAATCGATGAGAACACTGTACGGACGCGTCTATTCGCGGTAAACGTGGTTGGGTGAATGACGTACGAGGTTTATATCTTTTCGCTCGTCGATCTGTATGCATCGTACATACTCACACGCGCACACTGGCCTCTCGTTATTCCGATCTCGGGTAATAGTTCTCGTGCATCAGAATATTGCTCTCTGCCGCTCTATCGCGATTCTTCCATGCACGATGCACACATACCCTTGCAGATAGGACGATGAGACGGCGACAGGCTCTGCGGTATAGAAGCAACGAGATGCTTACATGCACACATCAGCCAGTTGCTATCCCGATTTGAGTATCGAGCGTCTTTTAATGTTTATTTACCGCTCTTTCTCTCAGTATGGTTTCGCTTTCGTGCATGCATAAACATGTAGGTAGAAAAGTGAACGAAGAATAAAATGTTCGCTTCGTACATCTTCAACATATGTGTTCGTTCGTTTATTCATTCGGATCATAGTTGTATATTTTTAAGAGAATGCGATATCAGAGGCCAACCAATAATACATGCAAGGTCTGTATTCACCAGGAGTGAAATAAAATAAAATGATACCAACATTTTACGCTTTCCGGTATGACTCATTTATCTAGGCCTTATTCTCCACATTCTTCCCCTTCTCTACTCCTAGCAAAAACTACGCTTTCGAATTTATCATCGAATCGTTTGGGTTCTTAATGTTGTTTATATAGAGTAATAACCATTAAACCAGCCATCTATGTGCTTGTTCTCTTGCATTATCATAATTATCTGACGATACCATGTTTATGGAGCGTGCAACGTACTCCATGAGATGACTACCTTCATTCAGAAGGTTATTTGTTGAACTAAATGCTCGATTTTGCTTTCAGTTTGAACTAACTTTCTCTCGAAGAGCTTTCAAACAATTGTTTTCAACGCAGGCCTTTTCTATTTTCGTCGTTTTTTTTTGTATTCACCAATAACATCCGTTTTGTCGTCTCTTCATCGGAAATCAGTTTGATTTTATAAACACTTTGTTGCATCATCCTTGCGTTACATAACTTCAAATTTGAAAGCCTACTTTTTGATACCGACCTATCAATTTATCTAGGTCCGTCGAAATATGCATTTTACAACTCATGTGTCCAAAACGTTTCTTTTTTTTGTTTTGTTATTCCGTCCTTCTGTTTGAAAACAGCCCTTTCATATAAAATTTCAATAGTTAATACTTCGAGATTCTACAAAACACTCAGTTGGAGCTGATGAAACTGCAATTCTTAAACACCAGTATTGAAAGGAAATCATCTCAGTCATAACACTGGGTACAAGACACTTATTTATCGATAACTCACATAGTAATTATTCACAATTCATGATGAATTAGATAAGCTAGCTGTGTAATGAAAACAGCTTATCCTAACTGATAACTATAAGATCATCCCGATTCATCGAAATCGACGGCTTCTAAATTTACTAAATATTCGTTGATCTCAATAGCTTTTGAATCTTACTATCGGCACACTAGTCTCTCAACGCACCTACTTGAATAACATACAATGAATAACGTACTAGTCATTGCATCGTGAGATTGAGCCATCTTTTCTTCGGCCCTGTGTAAGTAAAACATTAAAATATGAAAAATATTCCACAACTTTCGATATAGTTGAACTGTCCCTTCATAAAAATACTAGCAACTACTTATTTAAAAAAAGATTAAGCGCCTTTCTGTCGTTAATACGCTAATTTATCTAAACACAGCAATACTGCCAACTTACGTGATCGTCATATTTTTCCACCCCCTTTCTCAAAAAAAGTTCAAGAGCAACGCAGAGCTACCTATGCATCAGTAAATATCAATTTCTACTTCACATTGCTTAGCTGCTTTTCCGCCAGCAAGCACTTTATTTTATTTCAAATCATCTTTTTTTTTAATTTCTACTTCGCTCTTCCGTCGAGGAGAATACATACATTGCTTTACTGCCATGCCGTCAGCAAGCATCTTCCTTTTTTTTAATTTCTACCTCGCCCTTCCGTCGAGGAGAATTCACACATTGCTTCACTGCCCTTCCGTCAGTAAGCATCTTTTCTTTTTTTAATTTCTACCTCGCCCTTCCGTCGAGGAGAATTCACACATTGCTTTACTGCCCTTCCGTCAGAAAGCATCTTCCTTTTTTTTAATTTCTACCTTGCCCTTCCGTCGAGGAGAATTCACACATTGCTTCACTGCCCTTCCGTCAGTAAGCATCTTTCCTTTTTTTAATTTCTACCTCGCCCTTCCGTCGAGGAGAATTCGCTTCGCCCTTCCGTCATTATGCATATTCATTTTTTTTAATTTCTACCTCGCCCTTCCGTCGAGGAGAATTCATAAATTGCTTTACTGCCCTTCCGTCAGCAAGCATTTTCTTTTTATTTGCATAACTTCTCTCTCCCCCTAATCGAGAGGAATTTCGTACACTTACCACAAAAATGCACCATAATGTGATATATTTTCTCATTGTGATATATTTACAAAAGCACTGAACTTAATTCTTTCGGAAATGATTCTTTTCTTACCTAATTGGAGCATTTGCTGCGCCATTGTCGTGAATCGATGAGAACACTGTACGGACGCGTCTATTCGCGGTAAACGTGGTTGGGTGAATGACGTACGAGGTTTATATCTTTTCGCTCGTCGATCTGTATGCATCGTACATACTCACACGCGCACACTGGCCTCTCGTTATTCCGATCTCGGGTAATAGTTCTCGTGCATCAGAATATTGCTCTCTGCCGCTCTATCGCGATTCTTCCATGCACGATGCACACATACCCTTGCAGATAGGACGATGAGACGGCGACAGGCTCTGCGGTATAGAAGCAACGAGATGCTTACATGCACACATCAGCCAGTTGCTATCCCGATTTGAGTATCGAGCGTCTTTTAATGTTTATTTACCGCTCTTTCTCTCAGTATGGTTTCGCTTTCGTGCATGCATAAACATGTAGGTAGAAAAGTGAACGAAGAATAAAATGTTCGCTTCGTACATCTTCAACATATGTGTTCGTTCGTTTATTCATTCGGATCATAGTTGTATATTTTTAAGAGAATGCGATATCAGAGGCCAACCAATAATACATGCAAGGTCTGTATTCACCAGGAGTGAAATAAAATAAAATGATACCAACATTTTACGCTTTCCGGTATGACTCATTTATCTAGGCCTTATTCTCCACATGCAGTAGACAAATACATTAACATGGTCCAAAATATGTAGGGGTTCGAATTGGATTGGTTACCTTAGTTGTAATGGGTTATTCGCCTAACTAAGGTACCAACCATCACCAAATATTTTTATTGGTTCTTTACACTAAAATTATGCGACAATAAAACTGTTATCCTTGATTTTATCTAAAATAACAATTGATAAGACTGATTTTCTTTGAATTTTGAGGTCCTTTGCACCTTTAGTTTATCTAATTTACCTATAGTTGCATGTTCCATAAGAAATCAATGGGATTTGCAACAATAGGAACCGAAATCAGCAATTACACCTCTATTGGTACATGTTTTCCTATAGTAGTACAAGCGGTTTTAAATATGTACATAAATTGGTTAATAAACAATCTTTACATTTTTTCTATGTTCGACATGTTGCTCATCAGGTACACGACACTCGAGCGCTTGTGTATACGTGCCAAGTGTAACCAGAATGTAATCGATATTTCAACAATAATATTGAATATAACACGGTATTGAATCAAAGTTTTGATAAATGAGAAGGTATAATTGCATTACTGGGTAGATGAAAACAGGTTCTTTTAGTACTAAATGTCTATTCAATATTATCTAGTTCATTTCTATAAAATTATGATTACATGCTTACATTTGTTGTAACACAAAACTCTAAAAATTTTCGAGTCTAAATATAGAATCCTACTCTTTCACAGTTGCTGTCTAGATCGGACGGCATTCTGCTGTGGTGAGACACTAAAACTCAAAACCGTCATCGACAACCAGGGGGAAGAAAGTGTGAAGCTGAAAGCACGCCTGATGCAGTTTTGTGAGTTTTTCATTGAACGAGGCGTACTCGGCGTAACGAAAGAGGTTCAACATTTGGTGCTTGAGTACAAGGGTGAACTGCTAATACCAAAGGACCATCAGGACACCTGTGCCAGTTTAAGGATACCAACGGTGCCTACGAGCCTAATGGGCGTTAGTCGGTTGGTGCAGATTTACTACACCCTTATGGTGAGTATTTACATTCACGTGGGCAAACCGAAAGGAATGACGCCAGCATGGGGCGCGTGTCGCACCTTCAACTATATGCTAAATATGAATGCATCACGGGTGCGTTGAATTCGGGGACAACACAACGACACGTTCTGGCGCTGGGGTAACATCCAAACTGGGTCTTGTCACGTATCGTTGCATGTCAAGAACAGTATGTACTTTATGCATATCCAGAGTAAAAGTCAGTACGTGTTGAATCTGCCAGGAGTAGTTTTACCCATCGTGGGGACATAGGTCAAAAGAACAAATAAAATTTATATAGGGTAAAGTGTCTATTTTTAACCTCTTAGGGCATTTCCTCACCATTTCATTAGTTTTTCAATTCAATCGATGAGATGCGTATGTATAAATTTGCTTCAATATCTTTGATTTGTGCCTGAAAATTGGGAAATATTCGTGTTTGAGCGCAATGTAAACTCGAATCGAGTGCCCCGATTATCGCACTATCATTTGAGCCAATGCAATGGCAGACGCCGCTGTAACCAACGGCTTTAAATGGGTATAAGGTGACAATAGAGACATCATTTTTAATAGTTCGATGATCCAGAGGTTTAATGGATTGGAAACCGGGGGTGATTCGCTACTCTCACATCTCCCGATTTCCAATCCTTTAAACTTCTGAAGCATCGAAATGTTAAATTTCTAAGCCTTGTGTTAAATTTTTAAAATTGTATGCAATGCATTTAGACTATCGAGACTTTATTCAACACAAACAAACCAATTGATAAAACCAACTAAACTACGTTCCATAGCAGCGGTAAAGATGATATAATTAGCTTTTGAGAACTCATAAGTTTTAGATGACAATTTTCTATCAAACAGTTAATTTTTCCCAATACTAAAATTACAGATATGCTTGGAATTTGAAAATTCAGGAGATGACCTACACATCAATTTCCCTATCACCATCGGTACGGTACCATTTCGAATACCAAACAGTAACTTGCAGCCCCACATTGGATACGGTAAGATAAAAAATCCCATAAAATCAAATAAAATGAATAAAATGCTATAAGATGACTTATTATTATTAATGTTTGTTATTTGTTCATCACTTCAGAAGTTGCCATCGATCACGTTGAAGGAGGCATCTACATTGGACCGGAATTTCTCTTGGGCGAGGTGTACGATGGTTGCAATGTTAGCGACAATGAATATCGTGACCTTGCACCGCTGTACCGCCCGGTGTATTTGACAGTGATCCGAAGTTCCCAGCAAATATCAGCTCGAGCAGTAGGGCGAACAAACCGCAAAAAATCCTCCTGTGACATAGAAATCGCTGAAATACACAGGAAATCATTGAGCTCACATGGATAAAAGCGCAAATGTCACTAACAGCAAATAGACAGTTTCCTCCCACCCCTGTGTCATCCCATTCATCTCCATCACATAAATCAAACAGCAACGACATGAGCAATAAACAGGTGAAACGTGTTCAACAACTCAATGAGAATAGTTTCAAATATCCCAAACACAGTGATTCATACTTGAAGGAAAAAAATTAAAAAAAAAAATAAATCCTAAAGAGCTTTAAATAACGTGCCAAAGTAATTTCCCTTGACGTCGATATGATACCTTTTGAAGAAGTAATTTTGTGCTGACAGGAATATGTTTGACAAAACCTACGCGCAAGATAGAGAAAGAAAAGCTTTTTCATCGTAGTATATAATATGGCATAGAAAAATCACAAAAGCTACGAAGGCACAAATAAATTATGTTGGAAAATTACTTCTCCATCCAACCATCTATTCATCAAATATTGCATCACTATTAGTTCGACTTAGCAAGTTAAGTTTTCCAGTATATGATTTATTAAATAAGGACCAGTAAATTTGATTGATTATTAAACCTGAATTAATAAACTCAGCGTTCTTTATGACGATTGATTATATCACCTATAGCATAACATTTTTGAGCTCGGTTTTCTACGTTAATTTAACATAGTAATGAGACTTTAGAATATATTTACAAAATACCAAAGTGAAAACAGTATCCGAGAATTAGTGTAATATATACGGAGGTCCGTTTGGTTCTTCTTGTGTCGCTAACTACCTCATCTCGCGTTATCCTATACTACTACCGTCCACGTCATAAGGGCTGCTGTCTTGGCACTAACGGTTAAATTTTCTGGTTTACGCCATGCACTTTCGAGCTGAGCTTACGTATCCATCCACTTTCATTTGCATTATCTTCTTCGCTGATGATGTTGAGTGTTGATTTAGAGGTACTAGTCGCAATCTTTGCGGAATGAGCATTTATTGCTGTATGAAGAGCAGAACCACTGGTCATTTTTCGTCGGCCTACTTCGCTTCTCCAAATACCGACCAGAAAGATGACTGCACTAGCTGGACCCTAGATATCGACCCATCAACAGATGGACAAAGGAAGGCGTGAACACAAATTTTTTCATTTCAGTAAAATTCAACGACCTCGGCTAGGACCCAGTAGAGTGAGTGGCGGTCATGCTTGCCACTCAACCACCGGCGACATAATGAAGAGCAGTTACCGGTTATGGTTGTGATGTGGTCTTTTGCGAATTAGCAGATGTTAAACTTTCTACCTTTCTAGGCAAAGAAAGGTATAGAAATCGCACAAATCTTGAAGATTTGGCGCAACGTCTAGTTGGCCGCGTCCTATACGCTAATTGATTCAGCTTGACGAATTAGGACAATGTATGTATGCGGATGTAAGTTTTTTTTTCAACAACAAGTCGAAAAGAATTTTTTTTCACCTCGACAATTGGGCCAAAGCAAATGGATTACCGTCAGTAACACAATTTGGCTTCTGCAAAGGCAAAGGGATAAACGATTTCCTTGCGCTACTCTCGGCAGAAATTCAAATGGCCTATGCTAACAAAGAGCAGATGGAATCAGTATTCTTGGATATTAAGGAGGCTTTTGATTCAGTTTCTACGAAGACTGCATATGATGAAGACTAGCAACTCTGTCCAAAATCTGGAGACAGTAACAGCGACGCCACTTTCGGGTACATTAGGGCATTGCAAAAAAATTTTTTTTTTTTAATTCTCGAAGGCCCCCCTCTCATATTGTGACAAATGTCACAGTAAGCTCAGATGCCAAATTTTCACTTCATTAGGACAATTCTAGACCCCCGCCCACTTCGCTTGAATTTTTTTAAAATTGGTAGTATGCGAAAATATGGAGGAAAAATACATTAAATGCTATAACTTTTGAAGTACAAATCAGAAAATTACAATTTATACCTCTTTTGGAAGTAAATAATCTTAGTATTTGAATGGAGATATTTTTGTTTCTAGAAAAATACGGGAAAGTGAGGTACTGGGTCATTTTGGCCCCAAAATCCCCTATTTTTAATGATTTTCCTGCTCCGTGATGCAAATCATACATATTTTGTAGTTTTTCTAATGTGAAAAAATCTCAGAAATCGATCGGAGCCTTTTTGACCTTTGTCCGAATACGAGAAGTTGGGGTTAAATGGCCTATTGTCATTCATATTAAACTTCATCATTTTCTCGTGAATATATCTCTATTATTCTTCAATTCTTCAACAAGTTACATTTTATGAAAATTGGTTGAAGAATAATAGAGATATATTCATGAGAAAATGATAAAATTTAATATGAATGACAAAAGCCCTATAACTCCAACTTCTCGTATTCGGACTAAGGTCAAAAGGGTTCCGATCGATTTCTAAGTAAAAACACGTTAGAAAAACTACCTAATGTGTATGATTTGCATCACGGAGCAGAAAAATCATTAAAAATATGGGATTTTGGGTCCAAAATGACCCAGTACCCCACTTTCCCGTATTTTTCTAGAAGCAAAAAAATCTCCATTCAAATATTAGGATTATTTCCTTTCAAAAGAGGTATAAATTGTAATTTTCTGATTACTACTTCAAAAGTTATAGCATTTAATGTATTTTTCCTCCATATTTTCCCATAGTACCAATTTTAAAAAATTTCAAGCGAAGTGGGCGGGGGTCTAAAATTGTCCAAATGATGTGAAATTTGGCATATGACCTTACTTTGACATTTGTCACAACATGAGAGGGGGGGCCTTTGAGAATTCAAAAAAAATTTTTTTTTTCAATGCCCTAGGGTACATGTAGTACTTCTCATAGTGATGCACAAACACGGGGGTCTTAAGTGCATGTGAATGAGGATTTACATCCTTAATCGTCAGAAAAATCCTACAAAAACCCTAACTAAATCCTACAAACACATATTCACTTTAACATTAAGCTTCCTACCTTCCTCCAATAGAGGCGCTGTAACCTCTATCGCTTCTCGTTTGTATGGGGGAAGGAAAGAGATATCAGTCTTCTTACTATGTAGTCTTCGGTTTCTATAGACATTCTTTATGCGAAGTTGCACCAGCATGGTCTTTCACCAATTTTAAACAACTTCTTGCTAAATCTGTTGTCTGAAAAACAAAGGCATTTCCCGCATGGTGACTTATCGACATCAAGATTTAGCTACACGGGCCTTCCCCAGGGATCATGTCTAAGCCCTCTTCTCTACAGTTTTTACGTGTATGACATTGGCGGATTTCTTGCTAATTCCTGCACGCTAAGGCAGCTTGCAGATGACGGTGTGGTCTCTATTACAAGTCCCAAAGCCGTAGACTTGCAAGGACCACTGCAATATACCTTGGATTTTTGTCGGGCTCTCCAGCTGGATATCGAATTCTCCACGGAGAAAACTGAGCTAGTCTTATTGTCTAGGAAGCGTGAACCAGCGAACCTACAGCTTCAATAAATGGCTCAAAGTATTGCTCAGGCTTCAACATTCAAATATCTCGAGGTATGGTTCGACTCTAAAGCTATCTAGAGATGTCACATTAGGTATCTGAAACAGAAGTGCCAACAAAGCAGTCTTCCAAAATGAACATCGAACACCATGTTCGCTCTAGTTCTGTGCTCATCCTACACCATCATTTCGTGTGCAAACTCGAACGCGCTAATGCGTACCAAAACACGAGCACATGTTCGTCTGCACAACCGAACCTCATGTACGTACGCGGTGTTCGTACACACAGGTTCTTGATACTAGTTTTCTTTTTCTCTCATCCATCATCACTAGCATTGACTCATTCTGTTTTGTGTGTGCCTTTCTTATGTACGCACACGGTGTACGTACACGGTGTTTAAAGCTGAGTTTGCAGATCGTTCGCTTGGGTTCAGTGTTCGATGCGAACCTGTACACAAAGGCAAAGCATGTTTGAGGTTGAACGCGTGCACGAAATTTTGTACACGGGTGCAAACTTGTCGATGTTCATGGGAAGACTGCAACAAAGGATCAACTTTCTCCATGCAATAACCGGAATATGGTGGGGTGTCCATGCAGGAGATCTATTTAGCGTGTACCAAATAACGATATTATCAGTGATGGAGTATAAGATGGGCGTTTCTGCTTTCGCTCTGCTGCGAACAAAGACTTTATCAAACAGTAGAGAATCCAGTATCGCTGTTTACGCATTGCTTTGGGTTGCATGTACTCGATCCATACGATGAGTCTAGAAGTGATGGCGGGCGTCCTTCTACTGAAAATCGATTTTGAAACCTCTCATATCGATTGTCCCTTCGATGCGATATCTTGAACCCACTGGTGATTGCAAATTGTGAAAGGCTTGTTAAGCTTAATTCTCAGAACCGATTTATGTCCTTGTACTTCGATTACATGGCACAGAACATCAATTCATCTTCGTTTAACTTTAACCTTGCTCATCTCTTAAATACTTCTGACTCAACTGTGTTTTTCGACACATCCATGAAGGAAGATATTTGTGGAATCCCGGATCGATATTTTTCATCATAAATACCATCAAGTTGACTGCAGCAAAATGTTCTACACTGACGGATCAATTCTTGACGGGGGCTTCGATATTTTCAACGAAAATGTTGCTGCCTCATTCAAACTCAATGATCCTGCTTCAATTTACGTCGCAGAATTAGCTTCCTTTCAGTATATTCTCGGGATCATTGACACCTTACCCGCAGACCATTACTTCATCCCTTTGGACAGTCTCAACTCCATCGAGGTCCTCAGTGCGGCGAAGCCTGGAAAGCAGTCACCACATTTCCTGGAGAAAATACGGTAACATCTGCGTGTTTTATCTAAAAAATCTTACCAGATTACCTTGGTTTGGGTCCCGCCATACTGCACTATTGCGGGCAAAGAGAAGGCGGACTGTTTAGCCAAGATGGACGCATTAGGCGAATTCACGAAAAACCAATTTGCTTCGATGAATTTTTCAGTATCTCTCGTCAGAGAACGCTCGGAAGTTGGAAAACATCATGAAACAATGAGCATCTGGGATGGTAGCTGCAGTCCATTATCACGAAGGCCGACGAATGCTAGGTTTAAGAGCTTGGATGCTAGCCAGGACTTTATTGGTATTATGTCAAGGCTCATGTCCAACTATTACATGTTTGATGCGCATCTCCGTCCTATAGGACTTGCTGAGAGTAATTATTGTTTGTGAGAATGGCTATCTCGATATTGAGCATGATGTTTGGCTGTGCGCAGAACACTGTTTTGCCCTTCGGCCCCTTGGTAGATCTACCTATGCGCCAGTCCGGGACGTTCTGGCATCTATATGTTTTTGAAAACTATTAACACTTTTTTCTTCTTTCATCCACAGTAGCACCCCCTCCACGAGTCAACGATGCATACCCTTCTTTGATAACCGTTCAACCAAAACATCATGACATACCTCCCAAGTAGATGATATAGAGAACATCATGACTGCATCAGAGTTCCAACAATTATCCGAAATATCGACTTTCCTATCGCTTCTGCGATTACAGGCTCGAAACCACTACAACCAAGTGTGCATATCCGTCACAACAAACAACTAGCCAAGGAAATGGCATTTATAAAATATGTATCCCACTTCCTACCTTTTCCCTTACTTTCATAAGAGGGGAAGAAGCCGCCCCTAAATACGGCTTTACCTGACTAACATATGAGAATAACAAGCCGCCCCTAAATACTACTTTCCATTCCCCCGCTAACACGTACCATGCACCTGAAACAAAAAGGAATAATCGGCCTCGTTAAGCCACAGCTTTTGTGACTAAACAAACAAATTTATATTAAAAAAGTATATTGTCACGTACCCGCCCGAGAAGTAGAGATTGATGGTGGAGTCTTCGACAGGGGCCTTAAGTGCGAAGTATGAGGTTGCATCCTCCAAGAATCCTTTGCTTCAGTCAGTGAAAATTCAGGTTTGCAAGCAATTGCGTTCAGCGAAAATCGAGGAGTATATGAAACCAACTTATTTTCCATCAGCCTTATTTCGGGCCTTTCGCTGGATCTGCTCTACTAAACTTTGTTTATTTGAATGTGGCTCGTCTATCTGTCCGCCTTTTGTGCCTCGGAGTATGGGGGCCTATTCTCACAGTCACGTCACTTGGTGACTCCCAGTCAAAAAGGGCAAGTTGCTGGCTAGCGGGGGGCTATTTGCCAACTCGGATGCGCTAATTGCCCTACAATTTGCCAGCAATTTGCTGGCAATTAGGGGGCTATTTTATATGCAACATTTGGGCGATTTGCCGCCGTTATTTTTTTGCCGCTCTACCCGCCCTTAAATCGCACCTAAATCGCCCAGGGAACGCGCCATTTAATCGCCCTGAATTGCCTGATATGAAAATTAAAAATAATAATTATTTTCGGATTCACTATCTACTCACATAAATTTATCGGTACACTAGGTAATCACCACCAGACTATAGGAAGAATCGATGGTGAAATTCGTATTGCACACCAAAACTTACCACAATCTGACTTTCATTTAGACTCAGAGATCTTGTTCCACTATACTTACACACGATTCCACAATTTTCCACATTCGTTGGCTAAATTAAGTGCACTAAACAAACAAAATACAAGCGGGAACACGCCAATTGTTTAAAAAAAAACAATTCTAAACTTAAGCCAAACATGAACCGCCATGTTTGAAAAACGCAAAAAACAACCAAGTCCATTTCAGCCGCCAGAAAATTTGTCTAAGTATTGAAATTGCCTTTAAATCGCATTCGCAAATTGCATTTGTTCTAGGGGCAATTAGCACAGGCGAGTTGAGTCAAACGTCAAACTTTTTAAATCGCCTTACCATGTTCGTCCGCATTTTTTTTGACAGGGCTAGAACAAAATTTCCTTGTAGTCCCGCATTATGTCTCGACATATCCCGCATATAAATTATGTGGGGTAAAATTGAAGCACTACTTTAAGAAACGTACCTATAGGGGATGCTAAAGAGAGCTACGCCACCGGCCACGGCTATTTTCTACGCTTTCTTGTCCACTAAAGAGTAAAGGGTTGACTATCTCAATGTGGGGACAACTTCTTATGTGCCTATAAATTTTTTTATCCTAAGCTTCCTTGTAAAGGCGTGACAGTGTCCCTTGAAGGGTGCTGTTATAAAACCGAAGTAAGTAGTCCCTGGTCTAGGCAATCTTAGAAACTATCAGGAACTTCCACATAGGACGTCAAAAACCCAAAGTGCATTTCAGTCAGTTTTTTTATTTTTCCCAGGTTTTACTCAACATATTTACGTTGTATAAAACTTCCGATACCGATCTTCCACAATTTTAATATTATTCGTCAAGGCAGAGAACACTGTGCTATTCTTTCAATCGGATTAACCTTTTCTCGGTACCAGGTATTGAATATGTCGCTTGTCAAATCCGAATCAAAGACAAAGCCTTATTGGCATTGTTTCCATGTACGCATCTCATCTGGTTCGAGAAGACTTCAACTACCATGATATTTCATGGGGTTGTCTTTACGATCAGAACCGATCTATCTTACCGCATGATATTTGCGACAATTTCAATATGATTGTGGAAGCGGCCATTCGCTATCTGGAGAATAGCCCAGCACAGGATGTACACCTCCTACCACTTGAAGCGCTCAAACACGAAAGCGGACAAGTGTTGCACTGACAATCGCGCACAGCCCATCGGTTCACGTTGGTAGCTCTGGAGTGACACGTTGCAAATTGCATCGTTCGCTATCGCGACCTGCATATGGTGTGTAATACAGAATCGTGCTATCATACACCACACAATGACCATCTTGAATACAGTAGAAATGACATGAATTCCTACTCCACCAGCGCGCTAAGCGCGTTGGAGTTACCATTGAACTCGACCTCGCTTCAATTAGTGTGCCCATTGATTGAAAAAGCTACACGTCCACCATATCCGAAGCAATCGAATCAAAACAAGGAATTCCTCCGGTGGAAGCGTACAAGGTTTTTGCAGTCTGGGTTCTAGACATTGCGATTAAAGTTCAGACGAAACGAGTACCCGGCGCTAACAACCGTGAACAATATTGCTCAGAATTATACACGAAAAGATCCTAAAAGGACTTTTTGAACGTCAGATCGCCCAAATTTTTCCGAATATACGCGACGCTAGAAACGCAAATGAAAAACTTGACGAAAGCGCGGTTACTGGCACCGGTTCGTCGACGGATTAACGAGAGAAACAATGATTTATCTGGTGGCTAGAGCCTACGTTGTGTATTCGATTCAACCTTTGATAGGAATATACGGAACCAAGATTCCTTTTTCGGCGACAGCAACATTCCATGTATATCTACATTCTAACAATAAACGTTTTTTTAAACACACAAATTTATCTGACAACAAATATGTTCGCGCTAAGCTAGTGCGCATATCACCGTAACGTTCGTCAGATAATGACAGCTATGCATCGCTTCTGTGCTAAATATTGTGACAGTAGTGGTAAGGGTAATAATAAAAGGGGCTGTGCTGCAAAAATTCTCAACCACAAAACTGATGGTTTTATATTAACCTATCAACTAAAGACGCCGAATCGCTCTCGATAAAGACTCGCCATCTCTATCTTATTCTTATTATTTATCAGTAAGTGTTATTCCAATCGAGCACGAGACTTGTTATTAGCACTCAATCCGAAGAAAAGCGCTTCGAATCCTTCCAGAACGAGGGCCATTGACAGGTCTCGTGCTCGATTGGAATGGCACTGACAGATAAATGGTAAACAAACGATTGACGTGTCGAGTCCAGAGGGATTCAGCGTCGTTACTATCAACGACCATGCCCACCTCGTTACAGTTCCACGAAGGCTCTCCGTTTGATGGAGCATGGAAAGCACTCCTTATGTTTCCTGGGGAAACATGGGAGTTGCTTTATCTGAAAGATCATACCAGATTACCTCAATTTGAGTTATTTCGCATTGCCCCATTCTCGGTAGTGAGAAGGCGGACACTTAGATTAGAATGGTGGGCCCTATTCTCACAGTCACGTCACTTAGTGACTAGAAGAAAATTTCCTTCTAGTCACCAAGTGACGTGACTGTGAGAATAGGGCCCGGTAATGAGAAGGTGGACACTTAGGCATTAGAAGGTAATGTTTATAAGAGATCACGTAGCTTCAACGAGCTTTCCAATATTTTTTGTCAGAAGACGCTCAAAAATTAGCACATTTCGTGGAACAATGGAAATTTGGGAATCCCAAAAGTATCAACAAACCTTGGTCTAAGAGGATGGATGAGGGTCATGACTTCATTCGTGTCATATTTTGGGATATACGTTGAATGCGCATTTCTGGCATATTGGAAAGCTGTCTCTGCGCTTGTGGTGACTATCATCGCGACATTTAACATGTTGTCTGGTCTAGTGTTCTGGCATCAGATGTTCGTTAAACGAATCCCTTCGGCTTCGCCCCAGTCCGAGATGTGCTTGCTATCTTCGATCTACTCTATATGTCTCCTAAAATTCTTTTTTAAACGCGATAAATATCCAAATTTAGTTATCAGTTCTCTTTTTGTTGATACGCTAAAAGCTACCTAGAAAATTGGTCTCTAAAAGTTCTCAGTGGATCTAAGGAGGCAAGTCGGTGACTCAGTTCATTATGTTCTCACAGTCATCTTCCATTTGCCAAAAAGCTGCATGTTTAATTTCTTCTTTTCCCTGCCAGTGTTGTCCGTTCTCACTTCACTTTTCGTGATACGGTCTCTGCCACTCTAATATTGGAATCAGTTCCTCTTGTGTATGTCTTTTGCCTTTCTCATAAATAACCGAATAGTGTTTCTCTTTGTTTCAATTTTTAATCTAGACGGAGAAAAATTGCATTAATATATTTTGTATATCAATCTGAATTTCTTGTTTAAAGATGTAGATGTATCAAAATGTATTATCCTCAGTAATTATATAAATAATTATTTAAAATTCAAGCAAATCCTAATTACTATTCCACATTTCAATTTAAACTGTAAAGCAAAGAAATTTGCGACTGAAAAAACATGAAATTGCGCATCAAGAATTTCAGACGCATGCATTTTGTGCGCGAAACACATACACCTAATTCTCAGATTTTGTAATGTTCCAAACTTTCGAGTGGGTTATTCCCCACTCGTTTATTTTCGAGCGGGTAGTATTACCCACATGATCCGCCGGGCCTGTTTATATGCGCTACAAAAAAGTTGGGTATGAAAGGATTAAACATGATGATTTACTTGTTCGGCTACCAAGAAAGAAAATACACATTTAGCTTGTTAGTTGGTTTAACACCTTTATTCGAGCATATCAAATTGCTGAACGTTTTTTCCTAATTGTATGAATTGAATTGAACAGAAATTCACTATTGTTTGCGAAATTACGTTCTAAAGTCTAGACTGATGATTCCAGCAAGAATCTACACAATCGCTTAGCTCTGACGAATTAGAAAAAGTACGGTTGCGTCGATTCACCTAATCTCCCCAAAACTAAGCTGTTACCAATAATGTAGCATTTTACCTACCTACATTAGACTGGTCATATCCTAGAGTTACATAGAGCATTATTTTGCAAACTCGTCCTAAATTAAATTTCCCACGCAAACATAACGCATCTCCGAATTAATGTTTTCTTTGATGTTTGATGTGCATTGCTGCTTAGATTCCGGAGGGTTTTATCTATTATTATCTAACGATACAAACAATACGTTATCACATAAACGTTAACTAAGCTACCAAAAATGGAAAAATACAATAATGAACACATGATGAGATGATTAAAATTTCTTTTCCACGATATATAGTGCAACGAAACATTGGAAAGATTTCGTGAGTCTGAGAAACCGTTTTGAGTATGATCAGATTTTGCCGATGTATAAAAAAGGAACGGAATTCCGACGGTTGCAAATTTTGGATGCACGGGAAAGAATGTTAAGTATTGGTTTTTTAATTAAATAAACCTGTATTACAATATTTTTACAAAATACGATTGCTCTCAACATAAAAACGATCCTATAAAACATACAATGATTGTAATCATTAATAAAATGTACTAAATAAATATTTACAAAATGAGAAGTATACGCTAAATTACCCCCGACAATAGACAATTATGGAACTGTGCTAAATTCTGAAATATGATAGCTTGAGCCTCACTAACATAGTAATTGAGACCAGGGTCAAATGTATGTCTTGTGTTGCTTGTCCAAGTTTTCCTGGGTAATAGTTTTTATCCAAGGTAATAACAAATAAAAAAGTAACTGGAAGTGGAATGAACACACCAATGCATGGTACGTGAGGTCTTGGTTACGAGATTCCAACTAGTGAAGTAGATACTGAACCAACACGAAAATAGCTACGACAAAAAGTTGCGAAAATCTAGCTAATATCGGTCCTAAGCTTCATGATTGCTATTACTACTGTTGTTATACGAGGAATGCTCCGTACATGTGGCGGCAGGAGCGCTTGAGTTTCCCGACATCGCCGCTGCTGCACTGGACACAGCCGGACTGGGCGACGTCCCGAGTGCAGTGGAAGTGGATGCAACTGGTGTATCGCTGCTGCTCGAGCTAATCGCCACATCTGCAGCAGCTGAAGTCGTCGTGGTAGTAGTGGAGGAAGAAGAACTTGTCGCTGAACTGCTGCTGCTTTCTCCGTTCACCGACCGGGACGTGCCTACGGTTTGAGATGCATTAGTATTTTGTTGTTTGTATTTAACAATTGACATGTTTACTCTTGTTGCTGTTTGTGCATTTGGTGGGCGTTTCGATGGTTTTAGTCTTTGTTCGGCAAGTATTGTAGGCGCCGCATTTGGTGCACTTCAGTCCAACTACGTGAAACTTTACGGTTGATTCCTGCAATTTTAATAAATTTAATATAGTTCTCATAACGGTAGAAAAGCTTAAGCAACAACTAGTAAGTTTAATCAAATGTTCTGTGGCGTTGAAAGTAAAAATAATATTGCAGCCATAAGCTGGGATTATACATAGGGGGACCCGGGGCTATTAAGACAGCGGGGGTAATTCGCACCCCCTCGATTTCTCAAAAAATAGCCAGACTATCTGACTATGAGAGTTGAATTAATTCACAGGTAAACATAATTCCATTGTAAAAAAAATTAAAGAAAAATGAAAGGGCGATTTGCTTAAGTAGGTCCGAATAGCCCCGGGTTCCCCTATAGATACGGTAGCGCTGTATTCGGTGAATGAGTATTTACTATATTGGGGTTTTCACTTGATTGACCCTGTGTAGTAGAGTGTACTGAAACTGCACCGTTTTTGCACTTTCTAGCAGAAGTGCAGAAAACTGGGTATGTTCCATTGACACTTCTGCTAGAAAGTGCAAAACCAGTGCACTCCACTACACCGTTGTCAATCAATCGAAAATCCCATATGTTTTATGATCCATGGAATCTCTTGATTGTTTGTGAATGTACTCGTAAACATAACAGAAAGAACTCACGAACCTGATGACAATCTTTGCAAAGAATATCAACGCAATAGTTTTCGTACTCCTTTGGCATTGGCGTAGCTGCTACTTCCGAATCAAGGTACTCCCACAACTGGTTCATGTCCATCATGGAAGTCTGACATGTTGGACAAGCATAGTGACCCGAAGAAAGCTACAAAAAAACAATCGTTACTTGCTGCTTCGAATGTTATATGTATCCATTATTTTTTACCAACTCCTCGAAGCATGTCCGATGCAGCAGATGCCCACAGTCAGGAATATGGCAGGGAATGCGCGATGTATGAATATCGTCCAGGCAGACAGGACAGTTGGATCGCGAAACATTCTCGACGCACTAAGATTTTGAAAGAAAAAAAAATGACGCGATTCTAATTGGAAACCCAATCGAAGTTCATACCCTGTGGCCTTCAACTTTCAGCTGTACCGGCAAACACATGTTGCATACTTCGCAGTGGAAGAAACGACCCCGTCCGCCAACTCGACAGATACCGCATCCATCACAGTGGTATTGATTACGATCTTCATCGTCAAATAGATTGCACACAAGACAGGTATACTGCAAAAAATAGACATTACGAATACAGCCATTATACTTACAGGTCAGAACATACCCGTCCAAATCTCACGCCACACTTCTCACACTCCGCCTGGACTCGTTGTCGCGTGTTGCACTCGGTGCAAATCAGTTCCGTCACTGTTTTACGGTTGAAGAAATGGTTTTCATTCTCATCGTGACAGTAACGACACATGTAAAATTTATTGCAGCAAGGTGTCTGAAGAGAAAAATATAAACGGTACATATTTTCATTCACTGAAAAAACAAACAAACCAACAATGTGATGAAACCAACTTGTTTGATATTTGCGAATCATAGAATTAACCATCACACGTAGGTTCTAATATTATTTAGTGTTTGTGTTCTACGAGTGTGAGCATTGCAGAAACATTCCGGGAAGTGTTAAAAAATGCTAGATAATCAGATTTTACTAAACCTCGGCAAATTACTCAAAATATTGAGAAACGCAACCAAATTGGACTACGATTTGAAATAATTGGTTAATTCAAGATCAACTGTGTAATGCAACTTAACGATGTTTCAGTAAAAAATCGTAGTTAACAACCGGTCAATGTGCATGATGCGCTCGAATATTTTACAAAGCAGTAGCTGCTATTCTGGCTATAAATGACATGGAAAAGTTAATTTATTTTTCAAAGTTCTATCCCAAGGGTGACAATATTGTGTAATGTTATTCAAATATTCTAAACTGTAGCATTTTTATTTATTGTAATATTTATCAAATATTGGAAATAATAGAAATGGATGATTATTAACAAATACGCAGCTACCCGTAATCTTTAATTTCATAGAAAGCTGCGTAACATTCACCAGCTCACTAATATCTCAGGAACGATGAAAAGTCAATCGGGAGCTTACCACAAATTTTGCTCGTCGCTTGTAGTGTGCACAGCCTACGCGTTTTTCCTCTTTATCCGCCATTTAGATCAAGTCTTGCTGGTTCGGTGGTGCAATTACAATCCACGGATAACACACTACACCACGTCGTCACTATTTTGCGCAACGATTCGTTACTGCTGGGACATGACACAAGCTATAGCGCACTCGGTTGAGAAACAAACGACAAAAAATCTCTTCTTCAGTCGACCCCCAAAACAGGTTTCTTCGCACACCTCAGATTCTTAATAAGTAGAATTCAACATACATTCTGGTAACTCGTTTGCGTCGTCATCGTCGCATGGTGTCACTAGAGAATTTCACTGAATTTGCACAATGCTCCAAGATCTCATCGATCGCCTGCTTCACTTTTATTTGAATTAGATATATTTTCCGATATCCACATCTGTCCTTAGTTATTACTTCGTCGTTTCCAAATTCTTAAACACAGCACTTAATCATGCACCAAAAAACATAAAGGGACCCGATCTCTCATCAGTTCCATTACCAAACCCGGCACAGACACTCCGAAGCTTCAAATAGTTCACGCAAGTGTGGCATAAAAAATAAAAGTTAAAAAATAGAAAGTGAAATTTCTTGCTATTGCCTCTGTTTTGCTGTAGATATCTCCTTCCTTGCTTTTTTGAGCTTCTTTTGCGTTACTTCGCACTTTGCTATCTTGCCATGCTTCGCTTTCGGATTTTCAGCTGCTGGGTCTCTGCTGTGATGACTGATGTGGAGCTATGTGGAGAGAAATGTGATTTCGGGATAGTCGCTATGCTGCTCCTCCGTTCGTAATACTACGTTGAATAAACTATTCCAAAACAGAAGCTTTTGAGCTTGCGACAAGCAGTGCAATCAGATTTCCTCTGTAGTGACAAAATTCAACGACACTATTTGTAGTTTCTGAAAAACAAGAAAATTTATATATAAACTTTGCAAACACCTGAATCGAAAAGGCCTTGGTTCTCAATGTGACCCAAGGTTGATTTATACCGTAGCACTACTATAATCTAAAGAACTAACGAACAAATATAAACAGAAATAAACAAGATAGAGATGCTAAATCACCACACCCATTATGATCTTTTGTATAACGCATTATCAGCAATATTTACATACCGATAAATTAGGTTCTGTCGCTAACAAATAAATCATACTATTTGTTATTCACAGTTGATTTGTTTATTCAACAACACAACTTATTAACATATGCATTGAATCAGAGCAATGAAGTAACGTTTTGAAACATTTTGGCAAATTCGGTAAACTAGACGAAATTGTAAACTCATGCATTACCTACTCTGCACTTGACAACACTGTTCAAAATTTTAATAGTTTGTGCAATAATGTGAATTCAGTAAACGTCAACTTCCTCCCAAGATGTTAAAGTGACAAGGTAACGGTGACGAGAATACATTCGTGATCGGATCAAGTTTCTTTGCATGAAACTGTCGAACCTTACTTTTTTGACAGTTCAGAGAGCTTGTTTACATGGACTTTAGATTCTACCCAGAAACTTGGTTCGCGTTGCTTGCACAATTTAACAAAACGTAAACAATCTAGCTGATAATTTTTTCGAGCATTCATACTCAAATGACGTCATCTTGCAACATTTTCATGGTACAAAAAATTGCAAAGCATTTCCATTTACACAGTACCTCACAATCAACGTCTTGGTTCCTGTCAAAATGGAAAAATGTGTGTGCCACTCTCGTGAAACATACACAGACAAGAAACATGAAAGTAAAATTTTCACTTTCGCCAATCATGATTTAATGATTAAATTCCAACTACTAAATGCAAATTATGAAACTTTACCACATAAAGCACTGATTAGCGAGACTCGTTTGGATGGTTTTTTCACTAATGACACAAACACAGACAAATAATACAAGAATCTCGACGATGCGATATACAACACGGTTCACAACACACGAAACAATCATCAGGAAAACGAGTAATGAATGTAATGAATCCACACCGAGTAATGCTCCACTCTATGCTCAGCGACTGTGACTGAAAGAAGATGGAAATTGAATTATAAATGCACACATACAAACACTTGCAGCTACCCAGTTAAGCTCAGCCGGAAATGAACCGGAATTCTGGCTGGTTCCAGTTCGCATTCCGGCTCCAGTGACACAACCGATTCTGGTTAGAATCGGTTGTGTCACTGGAGCCAGTATACGAACTGGAACCAGCCGGAATTCCAGTTCATTTCCGGTTGAACTTTACTGGGTAATTTTGAAGTTTACTAACGGCACAGCCCTATGGCATGGAAAATGGTCTGGATTAGGGCTACCAGTATACTTCCTTACACGCAACCGTAAAATAACCTACAGAATAAGTTCTTTTAACTTAAATTCAGGTACTTTTGAGCTGTGCGTCGCTTTCGCACTTATTAGTGTTGTCAAAAACAAAACTAGAGATTCGACTCAGTCGAGGTCTTCCGTGCAGTAAGATACTTTTAGGTTGTTTGGGGTATACTCAAAATTAGGTAAATTCAACTTAAATTTAAGTAAATTAAACTCAAGGTTGAGCTATTATTTTTGCCGTAGTTAAACGGAAACTACCTTCAACACGGTTTACCTTCCTGCACGATACCACGAGATTGAGTCAAAAGTACTGAATTTTAGGTAGTTTTTCGGTTACGTGTAGGCTGTTCGCAACGCTGATGGACTGTTCTATTTTACATCACCGACTAAAACAGATTGATCGCAATGCTGACATGCAGTTCTATTTTTCGAGCACTCAGATTTAAAACAGCTCGACTATTCTGTTTTAAATGTTCCACAATTTGAAACACGAATAGAACACTGTTTTAATTTTTTTCATTAGTATGTGTGACGACTGACAGTACAAAAAACAATATGTGTCACATAAATGACAAACAATAACAAAATCAAATAAACAACATTTAGAACAGGTAACTAAATCATCGCATTTGGGATCGCCGTATTCTAGATGTATTTTGATAGATCCAAATTATCCGACGGTTTGTCATTTTGAAACCAATTTACATCACAGCATTGCGAACAATACAAATAAAATCTAGCAGTTGTAAAACACATTCTGTACAAGGATATACGGCCCCTTAGACGAGGCGCTAGTAATGTCATTACTGAGCAGTAATGTCACTTTTAATGATCGTGTAAGGTGAGTAATGATGGAATTTTCATACAATTTCAGTCATGTCATTACTTAGTAATGACAATTTTATTGCGCGTGTAAGGTCCTCTTATGATTAGGGCGTATGAGCTAACTGCCAAAATTACAGACACTTTATATAACAGACTAGCGGAGAGAAAAATAATAAAACTAGCAACCATGGATGTAAACTGGCATCACGGAAGCTCCCATAAGCTTTGCATGGGCTTCCTCTTGCACTTCCCCTCTCAAAACCATCATGCTCGTTTGATTGCACTTTTTGATAGTCCGTTTGACTGCAATTTTTGACACTTCGCTAGTCTGTGTATAAAGTGTCTGTAGTCAAAATTATCTTTGAAATTGATTTGACTTTCCGTATAAACCGTTATTGGCCATGCTGTAACCCGTATAAATAAATACCATTCCAGAAATCTTCGGAACCATTTCTAAACTATTCGTATAATGCTCACCATATTGGGAATACTACTGATATATTCCACCATTATAATTGAATTGTTATACTATCATACCCATTTTAGTTACCATTTCCAATACCTTCCGTGTATCCTATATTGGAGATTTGTATACTACATTGTCCTTTAGCGCCAGAGGGTGGGCTTTATTATTCGTATATCTGTTTACCCTGCTCCGAAAATCTGTAGTTTAAGACGGTCAAAAATCCTCGTCTAATAATATTACGGAGATAGCTCAATTGGATAAAGTGTCAGTCCACAGTCCACGAAGTATTCTTCAGAACATGGCGAGAGCAAAATAATATTTCATCAATCGATAGAAATGTGAAGGGGAAGAGATTTTTTTCCCCAGCTAATATTTTATCCATCGCTGGACCTAAAATATGCATGCCACCATAATCTGTATGGTTCTTGAATGGTATGTTGTCAAAATGTATATGGAAAACAGCACATTTTGGTATGGTGACTGTTCTTAACGACCAGTTGTTTGTTTACATTTTGATTCCTTTGTTAAAAACCAACATAATCTTTGTTTAATTTCAACTAAATTTGATTTGTTCTCTCCTTTGGTTAATACAAAAGCTTTGTTTTTGTTTCTTCGACCATGTTTGTTCGGTTAAACCATATACAAATATGCATTTGGATAAACTTATCATGATTTTGTTGTTTCAAACGAAATATTTGTTGATACTATTGAAAAGCCAACAAATGAATTTGTTCGTAATTTCAAGCAACAGCATTAATTGAATCAAACCCTAATCTTGTTTATCACTATATCAAATGGAAAATTGAAATTTAAAACTAAAATTTGTTTATTTTCGCTAATTTTTTTCTGCGTGTAGTTGTATGGTAACCAACGTAACTTGGACCCCTACAAATATCGGACCTTAATATTTCGCCTCCTGTACTGCCAGGTTTGATGCAACAGTTGCATTGTTCGGGTTGATTGTTTTAATATCATTAGTTCACCTCTAATTGCTTTAGAATTCAACAGAATACACAGTTTTAAAAAATCTTATCTGAATCGTCACATTCGGTGTATCCAAAATATGTTCGGAGCACCGTCCAATTTTTTGTGGAAGGGTCTCTTTGAGATCACGCAAAAAAATTTTTGCTGTTTTGAATCAAAAGTATGTTTATGAATTGCGTCATTAAATGAACAATAAAATTCGTTTTTTATTACATAAACCGATAGAGCTCATTTTTATAAATATAGCAATAAATATGTTCAGAACAATTTTTTATCGATTAAAAAAAATGTAAACATGTCCTCATTTGACGCTAACGTTCGTCCTTAACAGTGAACTTAGCCACGTTGGTTGGCATTTTCGACAGCTATCCCAGCAAAAGGATAGGGATCAAGGCTGGGGGCAGATCACTCTAAGAATGTATAACAAATTTACATCAAATTAGAAAAAATGCATTTAATTTCCATTTTTGCATCAGCTTGGCACTCCCTCGCAGAAAAGTTTGTTTAACAAACGTCCTACGATGATCCACTTTGTTCGACGTTTTGTTAAATGTAGGGCTAGTTTTTCTGTAAGGTTTTGACGTCTTACACGCAACGCAAACCACATTGCAGGCAACGAAAAAACATTGCACGCAACGCAAAATACATTATGAATTTCTATTTTGATGGAAATAAATGCATTTAATTTCGCTGATTTTTAAAAATGCATCGCAAGTGATCTGCCCTTAGGATCAAGGTATATAGTTCAATGGAAGGTGTGGTTGTGATATTTCAATTTTATAAAAAAAATTCTTATTTGTTATTTTGTGTACAAAAAAGTAAAACAAAGTTCAAAAACGTATCTCTGGCGTCAGCTGCCTCAGAAAACATAAAAAAGCATATGGCTTAATGACCCAATTAGATCATTTATTGTATAGAGTTCCACACACAAAATTATTGATCTAAAAATATAACTTCATTAAAACAATGAAAAAAAAAATATTTCAATAATTCTTAACGGAATTATTTAAATAAAATAATTATAAAAAAAGAATAATATTTTTTATAGAAACAATAAATAGAGCTATTTTATTATAGCAAACCATATAAATCTTCAAGAGATAGTTTTGATTACATTCATTGGACTAATCACATACATTTTATATGAATTACCGTTTAAAGTTAGTGGTTTTGGTAGTAGATTTCAAATGCAATACTTAATAAGTATTATTGAATGCTAGGGGCAGATCACTCTAAGAATGTATAACAAATTTGCATCAAATTGAAAAAAATGCATTTAATTTCCATTTTTGCATCAGCTTTGCACTGCCTCACAGAAAAGTTTGTTTAACAAACGTCCTACACTGATCCACTTTGTTCGACGTTTTGTTAAATGTAGGGGTAGTTTTTCTGTAGGGTTTTGACGTCTTACACGCAACGCAAACAACATTGCACGCAACGAAAAAACATTGCACACAACCGAGCACACAACGCAAAATACATTATGAATTTCTATTTTGATGGAAATAAATGCATTTAATTTCGCTGATTTTTAAAAATGCATCACAAGTGATCTGCCCCTAGGTTGAATGTGATAATAAAATTTATGTGATATTTTAATATTTTTAGAAATTTTTTTTAATTTTTATTGCACAAAATAATTGTTTGAGTAACCTTATTGTAAAACAATTAAATTGAAACTTGAAAATGTTTATTTAACCTTACTAAATTTCAATCATCATTCCGTGTGATCGAGGAGATGTCAGTATGAGAAGTCTACTATAAGTCGAACATGTTGGGCACTTGAAGAATAATGTCACCTTCTGTAAATATACACCCAGATTAATGTGAAAGATATTGTATTGTTGATGCTGTTAATATTAAACAATAAAACTTACATTGTATTTGTTCCAGATATTCCTCCAAGAAATCCAAGTAGGTTAACGGTTGAATGAACAGATGCACCATTTCAAAACTGTTTTTTCATATCTGAAAATGATATATCATTGATCTGATACTACAGATAACCTTCGTTCATATACAATGTATCATATTGACAATAGATAATTATTTGTGTTTCATCATGAGTTGTATGTATTTTGCACATAATTTTCAATGGGCATATGGGATTTTCGATTGATTGGCACCGGTGTAATGAAGTGCACTGGAACCGTTTTTGCACTTTCTAGCAGAAGTGCAGAAAACTGGGTATGTTCCGTTGACACTTCTGCTAGAAAGTACAAAACCAGTGCACTCCTCTACACCGGTGCACATCAATCGAAAATCCTAATAGTATGAATGCGATTGTCAGATTTCTTGGCTCAGTGTAGCATAGTGAAATTTTATTTCGACATAGATCTTTCATTAGGACTTAAATCGCAAATGTAAACAAACTGCATTTTCGCTATTATGACATTATGCGACAAAAATACTAAACACACTTAATTTGAATTACTGGGTACAGTAAAATTTTTCTGGGGTTTTGAACAGCAAACCGTTCGGTAATCAATTCAGTGAAACAATTCGGTTACCGAACTTTCCGCAATCCGTTCTATCCAAACGTCAAAAAATACTGGTCAGTCAGCAGTTTCGTAAAAATATCACTTTACTGAACAAGTCGTCAAAAGAAATTACCGAACAGCTTTTGGCTGGCTTAGTGTGCAAGATTGAGGTAAAAATTAGCTAAAATGGTTTTTGGTTCGATTTATAATTAAAGAAAACAAAACGGCGAAACATGCATTTTCTTCGAGATTTCGACTTAGGCCCTTCTTCTCATATGGAATATAAAGGCTAAACTTACATTTTTTGACAGAACCGGGCGTACGGGAATTATTCACAAAATTATTCTTTAAACGGCGGTTCTATTATATAAATGATAAGCAATACCTACTATGATCATGTCTACTCGATAGTTGTTGCACATAAACATTCGAATATTTCGATATTTTCATGAAATTCGACGAGGGGAACGTCACTTCAGAATGATTGTTTTATTCCGTTCAGTTTTACACGAATTCGTACTTTTTCCGGTAATTTTAGAAAATTTTGACAATAAGCCGTATGAATAAAAGTTAGCATTTGCTCAAGACACGTTTACTCTGCTCGATTCTGAGCAAAGTAAACTCTCGTAGCATTTGCTCAACTTGATATGAATAAAAGCATACTTTACTCAGGTTGGACTTTAGCAAGTTCGAATTTCGAACATAGCTTTTACTCCGTCATTCATCTGTCAAAGCCGCAGTCAAGAATTTGTATTACTAATAAATAAATCTGTCCTAGAGATTTCTGGTGGTCAACTCAGATCCGATTTCTTCCCCTCACTTAATTTAAATGAAAACTGCTTTAAAAGTTAAGCGTGGGTGAAGCAATCGGCCCTCAATGTTAAAAAGTTTGGTTGTAGTGAAGAAATTTAAATTAAAACGGGTGAGTACCGGTGATGGAACAGAGTGAGCGGTAGTGGCAGTGACCAGTCACCTGATCGCGAGGGCAGCCGGCTATGTGTCATAATGCTGGAAAGTTTTAATAACGGTTTGCATCATGAGAACAATTCTTCTTCCTTGCTGAGTCCACTAACTTTAGTCAATTCGATTTTCTCACATGTCAAGACGAGTACCCTATAAAGATGATTCAACCGATGTAATCGTTTTCTATTACGGTACAAACAGCATACCCCAAGTAACCACGACGCTTCAAATGATGTAACGTTAATAGTCTTAAATGAGTCGTTCGCAGAATGCGATAAAATGCTTCATTGCTGTAAATGCAACACCAATGCTTTCATAAAGTGGAAAAGGGCGATTAAGCGACTGATGTAAGAGCTGTCAAAGAAAGCATTTATTTCACATTAGTAACGCTCTTATAAAGCTTTAGTCTGTTAAAAGCATTACTAGATGCTGCAATAATGTTTGTTTCGTTTTGACAGATCGATGTTACATAACAACAAAAAGCTGATATAATGCCAAAATGAAAATAATTAAAATGGAAAAATGAACGTGGTCCCATTTTCCACTTCTTCTTATTAGTCAGATACAACATTAACATCACCACAAAATTCCAATTCCTTCAGATTTTTTAAATTAATTTTATGGGATCCGAACCATGATCATCTGACATCAGCTTCATATGAGGTAGGCCGTTAGCACTCTTATCTGTGGAGGATAGTTACCGATGGAATGATATTTGCAATATATGAATAACGTTTTACATTATATAGCCTTTGTTAATGCAATGACACGTCGGTATAGAAGGAGAGGTGCAAACATTTGTCATTTTTTGAGTAGATTAGTATTTATCGTGCGGCTCTCGGATCGCGAAATATAAACATCAACAAACGAAGCAGAGATCAGTTTTTAGTAGAGATTCCGAAACATAGTTAATATTGACATCAAATTGTGCAGATGAAATAATGAGCATTTAGTGGTTTCTCTATGATATGCTTCATCTGAGTTGCAAATTATAGGAATGCATACTCGTGTTGTTTAATTTCATGTATTCCTCAACGGAAATAGGATTGGTCAAAAGCTATAGGCGGTGCAGTGCTCCGATATTTTTGCCCCATTCGTAGAAAATTGCCCGTTTGCCACACTACTCTCCATGTTGTTTCAGGTAGATATTTTTTGATTAGAACATTTTCTTCATAAACGTCAAATTATTTTAATGTTTCATAACTTTTAGTTCAAGCATTATATGCTTTTCAAGTGTAGCGCAGTAGAGCGTCAAAGCATTTGTAAATGCAATGCGATCAAACACTAAACCGTTGCTCTAAAGGTATGTATAATGCCTGTTACATTGCTCATAAGAGGCAATGTCTTGAAACATTTGGGATGTTGTGTTATGGCAGCACTGTTTTAAGAAAGTAGTTTTAGAGCAAATGAACATTATCGATGTTAAAATAATGCTTCAATATAATGCATGTGGTTATTTGGGTTCAAAATAATTCGGTTTTCATCCAGCTGTGTAAATATTGGGAATATGATAAGGAAGGCGATCCAAAAAATATCTTACAAGCCCCCCAAAACAACATGAAACAAAAAGTACCCGGAGCATAATTTCACATGTTTTCCTCTTGACCATCCCAGCAAATACAAATTAAATACGCCAAGGTCCCATACAAAAAGGTAATCATTTCTTGACTCTCTGAAAACTAGATTTAAAGAACCCTATGGATGATTTTTGTTTGACAAATAGCAAATACTAAAAAATAATAAGAAATGGCAACAAATTTTGGTAGATCGATCAGAGCGTGCCGTTCTTGGTATTTTGACGTTTGTTTATTTTTCTGTGCAGATTAGAGTGTGGCTTGATATCGGTTCTCCTCAAACAGTCGACGTGCTCCGGTTTATTTCCATCCTTTTATTACGGGTTACAATGTCTGCGCTAGAACGGGACTTTTCATCGGAAAATAGCAAATTTGTAAGTATAATTCGAGAAACATAATCAGTATGATTACCCTCCACTAATTGCTTTTCCTAATATTTAGGAATGAGTAAAACCGGAAAAACGCGGTTCCGTCTGCAGCATAAGCATCTCCACAAATCGCCAACTGCACATATGAACCCACTGATAGAAGTTGCCGGTGTTTCTACTCATGTCTGGCTACTGCAGGCCTACGGTTGTTGCTTCTATGATGCTCAATCTGCTCCTTCCTTATTAATGTTAAATGGGGATACGATTCGCAAGATTATTGGGTCAGTCCGACATAGTATTGGCTAAATTTGGGCAAGTGATTTGAGTTTCCGAAGCAAAACCTATCATTTTTTCAAGTAGTTCAACTTCTGAGAAATCGCGATACCCGATGTGGTTGGTCTATATACCAGAAACAAGGATAAACACAACCCAACGGAAGCAACATTTTACTCAAGATATATGGTAATGGCATAATTTCTTTTTTTTTCAGTCATGGATAAATCGAACAAAAATTATTTACCTTGCAGGAAAATAAAAACAAAAATTCTGTTTTGTTAGCAATGTAGTATCTGGCTGGCCAGCAGAAAATGTTGAATTCTTGTACAAAGTGTCAAAAGTGTGAGGATCACGTATATTTGCATTATGCATAATCTGAGATCATGTTCGCCAAGAGGTGCAAATCCATACCAGGGAAATGTGGTGGAAAGATGGCCTCGAGTACACTGGAACAGTTTCTTTCCTACATGACAAGCAACCATTTTATTTTTGGATGTAATGAAAATTCACCTGCCCATAATGCTTTCCGGCTTTCGCCATTGTCAAATACGGACGTGTAGAACGTAAATAACACTCATGTCGGAGGTCGAAGCGTTTGAAAGTTTTGAGGGCGACAATGTCCAGCCCCCGGTATTCGATCAAGCACCGGTCGTCCAGCCAGCGGAACTCCCGGACAATAGGCTATTCGGACGCTGGAGTAGCAATGATATCCACATTTCGGACATTTCCGTATCGGATTACATCGCAGTGAAGGAGAAGCACGCCAAATATCTTCCCCATTCGGCTGGTCGGTATGCCGCTAAACGGTCCCGCAAGGCACAGTGCCCAATTGTTGAGCGTCTCACCAATTCGTTGGTGATGAAGGGACGCAACAACGGTAAAAAACTGAAAGCTGTCCGAATCGTGCGCCATGCGTTTGAAATTATGCATCTGCTAACCGGCAAAAATCCGCTGCAGATTGTGGTGCAGGCCATAATCAACTCGGGGCCACGTGAAGATTCGACCCGTATTGGTCGTGCCGGTACTGTGCGTCGTCAGGCCGTTGATGTTTCCCCACTGCGGCGCGTGAACCAGGTTATCTGGCTTCTGTGTACCGGTGCTCGTGAGGCTGCTTTCTGCAACATCAAGACTATTGCCGAATGCTTGGCTGATGAGTTGATTAACGCTGCTAAGGGTTCCTCTAACTCGTACGCCATCAAGAAGAAGGACGAACTGGAACGTGTCGCCAAGTCTAACCGATAAACCGTTACGGCAAGGCACATGTGTGGCCGCCGAGCGATACAGCTTCCTCCGACTTTCAGACGAAGCATCGCTTGTTTTAGGGGCTGGTTTCTATCTCCCCCTCCCCATTTTGAATGCACGTTTTACAACGTATTTCTGCTTGCGCAAATTTAATAACCATCAAAATTAACATCCACAGCAATGATTCTGTTACGCGCTAGAATGTGAATAAAAAAGGCATAACGTTAATTGCAGTACCGGGTAGCAGGTAATAGCTACAGATACGATATAAGTCAATTATCTATATACGAAAAACGTTGAGTTTTTTCTGGTACATAAACTCCGACTTCCTTTATAGCATCAGTTTTTATGGAGATTCAGAGATTTGCTGCAGATTCAGTTTTGCAGTTAATAAAATCATAATCGCAAATATTCGTTACATAATATCGATTTTATTTTTTAGTGCAATCGACTTTATTTTTAAGCCTATCAAAAAATTACTAAAATGAACGAATAAACAAACGAAAAAGCTGTTAGAAATTAGAAATAATTATGCATTTTTGTTATCCATGGATGAATGATGCAATTGCATCTCGTCGGCGTTTTCCGCGTTGTAGTAACGTATTACTTGTATCATTTGCTTCTCGCTCAGGAAAATCATTGCTTGGTCCATTTAACTCCTCCTCAGCTAGGGAAAAATCCTCGTCATTGAGATATTTAGCAACATTGTGAAGAGTGAAGCAAGCAACTATCATGGTTGGTATTCTTTCAGTCTTTATACGGATTTTGGATTGAAGGATCGGAAACCGTTGCTTAACCTGACCGAATAGTCTTTCGATTATCACCCTTTCTTTGGTGTGCAATATGTTGTATGATTTTTGTTCTTCATTCACAGTATTCTTGTATGGAATCATTAACCAAGGTGTTAATGGGTAGGCTTCATCGCCCAGAAGGATTGCTCCTGCTTGATTCCCTTGAAGAATACTTTGAATTTCAGAGTTGCGCCATATTCTGGCGTCATGGACAGAACCAATCCAACGGCAATCCACGCTCGTGAACATTTCTGCACCATTGCATGTTGCCTGAACGTTAAATGTGGTTATACCTTTGCGATTAACATACTCATCTTTATACTCATTCGGTCGTTTAATTGCCACGTGTGTGCAATCTATTGCACCAATTGCTGATGGGAAATTATATTTTTTTTCGCCAGATTGTCTTTTCTTTTTGAAATTCTTCTTTATTTTGAGGAAACTTTATCCACTCGTGAGCTCGTCCGGCAATTTTTCTAGCAACAACCCAAATGGTTTTGCATATTGTGGTTTGGTGGACTCCTAAGTCTTCTCCAACTCCAACCTTTAAATAACAATTTCCAAGAAATTATTAAAAGGATTGTGAGAGTTATTCTGAGAAATTTGAAACACTCCGGAATAAACTGAGAGGAAGTTGTTTCGATGTCCACGTATTTCAGGAGTAAACTAGCAAATTTTTGCTCGGGGAAATACGAAGCAAGTAATCTAATGAGAGGTGATAAAACATTTAATAATACCTGAAAACCTGGATCTCCAACATACCGCAAAAAACATTTCATTTTCTGCACGTTATTCAGCGCGCCTCCTCGCGTCTCGGTGTACCCACCGAGAAAAGTATCAGCCAAATAACTGACATTTTCACGTGTAAAACGGTAGAGACTTTTAAAATTACTGTCGTTGCCTTCTCTACGGATCAAATACTTCTTCATCTGGCGGAATTTATCAGTGGAATAATCTTCAAATCCGGCTACCAGCGGAAACGGAAGAAATAAAGATTTACCAGGATCCATTTTTGAAACCCAAAATATAGTATTGCAATTCGAAAAGAACGATATTCTACAAAGTCGAAATTCCGCACTGAGGAAAATGTGCTTAAGATTTTCATAAGTCACGGCTTATGAACAGATGCAGAGAACACTAGGGATCATCCACAAATGACGTAGCATTATATGGGGGATGGGGGAGTTTTGTATTTTGTGATGATGTGTGACGACAGGGGGAGGGGGTCATGTCATGCTACGTAGCTTTACCCGTTTCATCTAACATCGTTTTTAATTTTTTTAATTTTTTACGGGGTCAAGGGGGAGGTTTACCGTCAAGCTACGTAATTACCAGGGGGTTATCCAGGGGTTTGTGACGAAATGCTACGATGGGGGAGGGGGTTGTTAAAAATCACTCAAAAATGCTACGTCATTTATGGATGATTCCCTATTGTTGGAACCGGAATTAATCTTACGCCCTGTTCAAGCTATTGGAAGAAATGTAAGAGTTGGTCATCCGCTTTTTCCCTTTGTCCTTTTTACTTAATAAAATTTGATTTGTTTTACAGTAATACGATCATTCACAGAAAAAAAAATGTTGGTAAAAATAAGAGTTTTTCACTCTTAGCAAAAAACAACGAACGCATACTCTTAGTTTGAAAATAAAACTTTTATTTTGATTACTATTCTTCATTAGCTTAAAAGGAAAACTTTTATTTTGATTATTATTCTTGATTATTTTAAAAGTTTTACTTTCAACCTAATAGTAGGCGTTGGTTGTTTTTTGCTAAGAGCGGAACACTCTTACTTTTACCAATATTTTTTTTTCTGTGTTGCGACGCATCAAAAGTATAGCCACCACCTAGCCAATTGCGAGCTCTTTTTAAAATATCTGGCTTTCTTTGGACCCTGGATTCTTGGACCCAGGATAAAGTAGTATAAAAACTTACGTCAATTTTCTTAAAATATTTTTTGAAAAATAAAATGTAAAAGGGATTTACGTCTTTTTTGCGAGGTATTGCATATACTACAATTATGAATGTCATTCCACTTATTACATAAAATTCATATTCAAATATCATGATATTAATAAGCAAAAACGCATAAAACTCATAACAATGGCCCAAAGATTTCCTAACTACCGTTTATGAAATTCGAAAAATTTTGATTTTCTTCTGTCATAAGTAAAACTTATGACTTCCACATGGGAAACTTATGGCGAAAAATCATAAGCAATTCTTATGGATTTCAATAGTTATTTTTCCTCGGTGCGTGCTTGAGAACCACAGATGAATAGACATAACACTAAAAACAAATTCCTTTAAAAATAATTGTTCACGAACGAGTGTTAAGTGATCAATAGATAGTCGCAATATTAATACAGATTAACAGATATAATACTCGAAAACCATGCCTCGCCTACTTTAGCGCTCATTATATATATATATATATATATATATATATATATATATATATATATATATATATATATATATATATATATATATATATATATATATATATATATATATATATATATATATATATATATATATATATATATATATATATATATATATATATATATATATATATATATATATATATATATATATATATATATATATATATATATATATATATATATATATATATATATATATATATATATATATATATATATATATATATATATATATATATATATATATATATATATATATATATATATATATATATATATATATATATATATATATATATATATATATATATATATATATATATATATATATATATATATATATATATACATCAGACTTACATCTTCGGTACGGAACGTCAAGATTAGTTACATGCAGTTAAATGGAGGCATTCACACACAACATAAACGGCACGGGGCACATGTGAACGGGCACACGAGAAACATTTAACTAATCCTGACGGAACGGTGACGTTCCATTGACGGATACCAATGTATCGTCTGAATCGTTCTTTAATGAATCCGCTGGTAATGGTCAACTGCCATATGAGCGGCCCAAACAGAGGAAAGACATTAGTAAGAACACTCCGCTGGGAAGATCTGCGAGGAAGAGATGTTATCGGAGGATTGGATAGAGAAAGTAGAATCACAGACTAACAAACAAAACACTCGAAAACTATGCATCGCCCGCTTAAACGGTTATTTTAAATACAATTCTAATTGGGACTATGGTCGCTTTTGAAATTATGGCGCCACTGATATACAACCATATGAGGAATAGATAACTAGTGAAAAATTGTTCCCAAGTCTGAGGGATAACCCAATGAGTGTTTGGGACCGTGAATAAAAGGTGGAGCTAGTGGAAAATCATTGGAGGGAACACTTGAGGGAATTCCCTCATAGTGTTATGTCTGTTAGTCTCTGCTAAAATATTGAAATGCACTACACGGTAAACTGGATATGCCTAGAAAATTGGTGTGGCGTAGTACCCAAAAAGGGGTACAAATTACCTATTAATAGGTTCCAATTCCTATGATATTTATCTATTTCTAGGTAATATCCGTTCACACTTGATTAACAATTACCTAGATGGTTTCAAGTTACCTACTGGAGGGTATGTGCAGTTTTGTGGAATTTAGGTACTATTTACTTATGCTGATTTCGGTTTTAGATCAGAGTCGCCCTAGGTTCGCCCTAATATTTACCACAGATAATTTACAAAATCCATACAAAAGTGACAGCTCAGAGCAAACCTAGAGCGACTCGATTCTGAAAACCAAATCAACATTAGGCATCCAGAAAAGTGCACGAACTTAGAAGTGGGTATATTCACTCTACCTAAACTAGGTGATTACGAATCAATTATAAATACCTTGTACATGAAAAAGAATACATATTATAGAGATTTCCACCTATTAGTGGGTAAATCATACCTTCTGTTTGGGTACAGCGCGCTAGTACCAATTCTCTAGGTACATCCAGTTTACTGTGAACATGTTTTTCGCGCCAAAGTTATATGGAAAGTTCATACTTTACGACTCAATAGCATGGCAATGAACATTCAATGGAGAAATATGTCATATTCACGTAGAATTTGTTTGAATTTAATATTTGAAACACCACATAAAATGCGTTTTAATGGTCTTCCATGCGAAATTCAAATGAAAATCATTGATTTTACTTTTCAGCATCTAAACGGACGTGAAAGAGTGTTTAATTGCCTATGGTTTTATCGTTTGGATTATTTTCGGTGTAGGTAAAAAAATTAACAATCGCGTTTAACAAGCAAATGGGCCTCATAACAAAAAATAATCGAGTTTGCCAGATCAGTTTTTATAAATGATAAAATCGATGTTGTCAAAAATTAACGTAAAAAGTTCAGATAAAAAAATCGTTTTTAGGTAAAAAGGACGATTTAAAAAAAAGCTCATTTCTAATGGACATTTTGAGAGAATAATTAATGTTTTTCAATCAAAACGATGAAGTCAAACATCGAACCAGAAAGATTGGATGGAGAAAATCGATTCTGATCGTTTTTAAAAAAAATACATCGACGTCACCCATTCGTAAATTCTGGCGGTATTTCTTTTATTTTGTATAGTAATTTGTAAGATCTGTTGCCGAGAGTAGCAATCGGCGTAATTATAATTAATAAAAAGTAACAAATTTGATTCACTGTCAATCCTAGCAAAATCAGAAATCAGTTAATTGTTTTTCTTAACGATGAGGCACATGCGTAGAGAGATTTTGCGAGCTAAGTACCTAAAAAGGGTACGCGCGTCAGGGTAGAAGAACAAAGCAGAATAGGCAAACCTTAATTGCATAGGAGAAAGGTACCTAACTTCATCCGCTGACTCATATAGACGCCGAAAGAGGGGATAAAGATAGGGATTCTACTCGCCCGCACCAAGTATATATATATATATATATATATATATATATATATATATATATATATATATATATATATATATATATATATATATATATATATATATATATATATATATATATATATATATATATATATATATATATATATATATATATATATATATATATATATATATATATATATATATATATATATATATATATATATATATAGCGATGATCAATGTTGATTAGTTGATATGGGGATTTTGGATTGAATGATATAAATACGTTGTTCCACATTGCTATTTCTTTCTTTAGGCACACCGAAATAACTTAGAAACGACCATCGTACTGCCCCGAAAAAACACTTCCTGTTCTGTGCGACACCCCACTGGTTTAAACATAACTTTTATACCATATGCACGATAAGATAATTAAAGAAAATTCTCTCCTACTGCAATCTGGTAATATCTGCAGGTTTTAACTGCGGAATGGAATCTTCTTGTAAGTTGGAAAAAAAATAAATAAAAAAAACAAACATACTACTAATTGCTAAATTAAGATTGTTAGTAATTGGCCATCCACAATCGATGCTAAATGTCATGTATTCTACTTTGTTTTCCTCGCGACGCATAAAAAAACAAATTTAGCATGCATCTGAGCATGCTCAGGAATTTACTGTGTTTGCTCAGCATTAGCTGAGCATTTGCTTAAGATTTACCACTTTATTCATATGGAATCCGATGTTCGAAAAGCAAAAGCTCAAATTGAGAAAGCAACTGTCAAAGTAAAGTTTTATTCATACCGACTTGAGTAAATGCTCAACGCAACTGCTCGACTGCTCGAATCTCAAGAAGCTGAGCAAATGCTAGTTTTTATTCATACGGCTTAATGTTCTAACAAATCGAGCATTGCTAAGAAAAATCGAAGAAATTACAAAAAATCTATCCAATCTCAAGCAAATTTTGCTCGAATTTCGACGATTTTGATGGAACTGGCAACTCTGTATACTCAATGTTTGAATCTTTCAACAATTCTGGCAACAAAATTTATGTTTTTGTTTTGATTTGGTCATGCAGTTATGCTGCTGGTAATGTTTTGTTTTGGTTTCATCGAGCACTGAAGCTGTCAAAACGTGAATTTCGAGCATTTCATTTTGTTTTTCATGACACATTTCAAATCATCTTCGGCCAATTGAAACTTTTTTTGGCAATGTTGAAAATGCGAATCCATTTCGAACTAACTAATGTTAATCTTTATCAATCCGTTCAGAAATATAAATTTTATGTTCATTTCATCAACAAATCAAGGAGTGTCGTTCCCCTCGAAATTCGAAGAAAAGATCGATCATCAATCGACCAAAGGGCCGAAGTCGCAATGATATCGAATCGAGAAAAATAGCTTTGAAAATTCGGTTCAGAAAAATAAATCGTATTTTAACAGTGTTTGGATACTGCGCTTTCAAATGTATTGAAACACTTTGAAACAATACTAGTTTTCGGAAGCATAACTAAAATGTTTTATATAATAACGTTTTCGTTGATAAAATTGAAAACAGATTATTTCGCCGAGTGTTGTTATGAAATGTTGATTAGGCCATTTTTGAGTCGCCCTCTTGTTTTGACGACTCTCAATTTCGCCCTGCAGTGTCGCCAAAAAACAAAAATCAAATGTGGCTTTCGCCGTGCTCGCTGGAGGGGAAAATTTGTTATTCCCCCTGGGCGTAACAAGCACTTGGTTTTTGTTTAGGGCGATTCTGTTTACGGACCTTGTAAACAATGATGCTGTCAATTTTGCCTGTATACACTACTTTAGAAATGCAGAGGCGTAACCCGCCTGCCATTTTGTTTACAGTTGAATGTCGGATGCGCCGTTTTGTTTTTTATTGATTTTCATGAAGTGTGGAATATTTATAAATGAGTTTTTATATTTTTTATAAAGTATTTTTACTCCTCTTTCAGATATTAATCAAATCTCTGTTTGTGTACATTTGTTAGTTTCGCCCATTTGTCGGTTCACGATCGAGATGCACGCGCCCTTTCATTTACATTGGGTTTCTATGCGCCCATTTGCTAAGCCCTATTAAAATGTATACTGTCAAGCTCGCCCATTTACCCAGCCCTACCCAGCAAGACAGAGTCAGTTTAGCCCATTTACCGCGCCCTTCTGAAAATTATGTACACGGTTTAGCCCTTCCGCAAATGATGGTTGCTGAAGGGCGAAATCACGACTGGGATGCAAATTGGGCGTAAGCATTTTTTTAGTTTCTACCCACTAAAAGTACATAGGAATTAAATTCTTTGTTATATTGTCATAAGGTTTAACCAAAGATGCTTCCGGAAAAACATGGTCATAAAGTAATTTATACCTACAATAAAAACTCCATAGAAAAGCATCGCCGATTTTTCTCCATTTGAGTACATTGCGACTTAGGCCCTAATGAAAGATCTGTATCGATTTGTTGAACTTATAGTTTCATATCCCTTATCCCTAAAAAAAATTGTACTAAAACATAAAGCTCACTGATGTCAGAATAATTGACTGCTCAAAACGTCGTCAATCGAAGTACCCACACAACACAAGCAACACTTTATTCGTATACGAATGCTAACATACACTCGCGCATTCGAAATTCTCATACACGACAAGCTTTATACAAGCTGCTATGGTTGCATTCCTTTTATTCATGAAACGGAAAGCTACGGTGCCACACACGCGCGGAATGATACAGTAATAGGTTGTACATCGCCCTAATCTTTCACACGGCACGGTTCGGTTCGTTTAGATTCAATCGCGTCAAAAGTGATAAATTCGTAGTTTTGTGTCTAATTTTACGTGTCGAGTGGCTACCATTTGTCACTGCGTAGGTATGTAGTATTTTCGACTTGAAAAATACCATTTCGGTGTTGTACATTGCAAAGGATCAAGTTTTTTATGCCATTAGACCAGTGCTAAAGTGAATGGAATGGATTGTTACGAGTCCACAACGACGATAACTTTTGTGGAATCCCATTTGGTTTTGTAATGGTATTAGTGTGCACACAGAGAAAGCTGCCTTAAACCATTCAAGGCGTAAGCGGAGCATAAAATCAGGAAGAAGAATAAGTAGTAGCATATACAACAGCAACTAATCATACACAAAAATAAAACACAGAAAGCAGTGTTGGCAGATTTAGCTTTTTTAAGGAAAAATATTCGTTTATCACTTTTATCAACTAGGCGAGCCGTCAAGTACTTGACACAGCAAAGAAGTTTCCTTGACCTGACAAATGGTAGAACCACCAGCGTATCTTTAATGCTAAATAAAGTAAATAAATTACAAAGAAAAAAAGTATCAACTATTTCTGATCGTTTCTTTTATTGTAATTGCAATTTATTTTGCATGTGTAAAACTTGTGGTTACCGTTTGTCGCGTCAAGGAAACGATCTCCCTAGTAATTACGGAATGCTTTTCTATAAAGAGGCCAAAACTGCCCGTGCCTATTCGTGTTTATCTATAATTAAAAATATAATATGATAGTAACTTAATGGGATAAGTGAACATATTGTATAGTATTCAATTTGGTAGTTTATGCGAACTAATCGAGAGCACTGTGTGTTTTTGGCAATTTGGCATTGTAGCACAATATCTGCTACCACGGTAAGCAGCGTTCGAAAATTTAATAAAACTTGTGTAGTTGCAGTTCATCGTCAACGTCGTCGTCTTTTACCAACTATAAGAGCAGATATGTGCGTGTTTGTGTGTACACTTTGGTCTGCATATATGCGATTTCACCTAATAGTGTTGTAGAAGCAAACATTCCATGTTGGATTAATTGGAAAAAGTGATAGTTTAATCAAATAATTCATACAATTTGTGATCCCTGATGGAACAGTATTGGGTACTGTTTGACACATTTGCAGCTGTACCCGGTTTAATAAAAATTCAGGAATGTGCAATCCCGCAGTACGTTGTCGAACACCGACAACATTTTTATTACCATTAATGTTGCTGGACTGGTAAGGCAGAGGTGAAGCAGTAGTGGAGCAACTAGCTGGATGGTCACGGACATTGTACCACCTAACTACGGGTAATGCAAAAAGAGAGTTTGGTTGCATGAAAATGTAAAAAAAGAATACGTGTGTGCTTTTCACCGTGGTAAATGATACCTCCTCATGTGCAGTTCCTACTACTCGTCGAAGGGGTGGTCCGCTTTGTTCCAGCGAAACGAGAGCTGCTTTCAGCGAAATACAAGTAGGTGATACGACATGAGTAAACCACAACTTGTTTTTACACATTTCCTACTAACGCTAATTACAATGAACATACAGGCTGCAATTCCTCGATTGAGTTTAGTAGTTAATAGTTGGAAACGTATTTGCAAACACTGAAACCATTTTCAGAGGATCATTTTGAATTTTTTTTTGAAAGTAAGGAAACAATACCTAGGGACATACAATCATTTAGAGCATGGGGGAAACAGTCGCTAATAACTAAACTGCCTATGATCGTATATCAGTCTTATAAAGAGAGGTAATCGCAAATGGAAGAAATATGAAATCATGGGCCGTAAAGCAGTGACAACTTACTGTACAAGTGGCAGGCTCATCTTCCTCGGGTTACGGGGTCTCTTCACACGACCGAACAATGTTCTAGATGCCTTGGTAACCACATACCTTTTCATACAAACGTTGACAATAACCTAAAATCTGTGCGAAAATGTTTATTTGACAACGCTTTCCGGAAACTTTGGGTCTCTGAATACATTTTTCTTGTAAACATGAGTGATTATCAGGATAACGAGTTATCAAACATTAAATTTGCGCACTCTTTATGAATGTTAAATTTTCGATGCAGTTAACGTAATTCGTGATAATCATTTTTTTTTTAATCTCGGCGAAACTACAATTCTACAAACTGCAAAAATGTGTCGAATTTGCAGAAGCAGTCAACCTTTATAAATATCGAATGACCCGATTTTACCAACAAGACGTAGATACAGTGAAACTTCGATTTTGCAAGCCCTCCATTTTATTAGCCCTCGACGTTGTCTACCCCCGATTTTATCTGGTTTTTCATTCGATTTTGTCAGCCTTATATGAAAAAATATTTTATCAGATGGATCTTAGACGCAGACGAACCAAGTCAAATTCGAGCAAACCATTTCTGGAGCATACTTTTCTTGTCTTAAAGATAGAAAATTAAAAAAGCTCATTTTTTTAAAAATTTTGCACTGGAATACTGTTCCTTAAGGGAAATTTACACCAAATAATCTGAAAGGATTATGGGGCTATATCTAGGGACTATAGAACAATATTTAGCTTCGTTTAAGCAAAATGAAAGAAGAGATTTGTCAATAACCCCATTTTGTCAGCCTAAAATCAGCAAAAGGGCTGTCTTCGCCGTATTCTAACAATAATCTAATACAGTTTGAGGCAATCAGGAACTTTTCAAGTTGGGTGTCTGGACAAAATATTAACCCTGATTGAGAGTGAAAAAAATATCCGCAACATTTTTTTAACTTAGTGTTTAACTAAAATTTAATTTCATAAACAAATGCAGAAAGTTTTACTAGAATCGGGTCATGTTTTGTTTATCGATGAGAAATTTTCCACTGTCAAGCAATGTCATAATATTATTATCAGCATCTATCAAAAGGTACTTCAGTCCTCGATTTTTTCACCGATTATGTGAGCTTATTACCCAGTCAGCCATACGTAAACATCTGTCTGGTGGTCTCTAGCAGATAAACCAAGTCAAATTCCTATTACCCTATTTAAGAGAAAATAAAACTATGATTTTTGTTAAGTTCCCGACAAACATATGATTACGTCGTAAAAGCCAACTATCAAAAATTTCTTTAAAGGGAAATTTCAGACAAACCGTTACCGGCCAAGCTCAGTTCACAGCACTAAACGCAAGAGAAAACTTTGCTCTTTCATTTATTACCAATATCTGTGATTGACGAATGACCGTTTTTTCGGAATTTTCATGCAAAGTGAATTTTGACAGTTTGCTTTTATGCCGTAATCATATGTTTGTCGAGAATTTTTTGTCAGCTTAAGCGACACCATGGGGCTAGTAAAAACTGGTCATCACTGTATGCATTTCAGCAATTCTGCATGATTTTGGAACTCTATGGCATACCCTCCTACAACTTTTATTGTCTTTGGATTAGACAGGAAATTGTCATTTTCAACAACGCTTGTAAATTTTATCGAAGGCATTTTATCTCGCACAGACTTTGAAATAGTTACGTTAGCGCCATTTTTAACATTAGAGCGACAAATAATAACCTCCATTGAGCTGCCCCTGACTTGATTCATAGTCTCAGTAGGAGTGTGTGCTACTAATTTGAACCAAATCGAACAAGTTTTTATCGGATTTTTCGTCAATTTACTTGGAGAAAATCAACCAACTTGGATTTTCACCGCTAGGTGACATTACATGCATTAGTTTACTGCAAGTGAAAATAAGGAATTTGCTGGCAACAACTTCGTCGTAGAATTCAAATCAATTCGAATTCCTTAGGAGAAGTTTTAAACTTTTACTGAAGTGATGTCTGCGTCTGCGTTGCATACGGCAGTTGGGTTGAGCTGAATAGTATGTTTGGGAGTATTTTAGTACATAATATGACTCATCTTTTAATCAAGAAATTTTAGTTCAATTTTTAACACATAGATGACGCCAATACTAAATTTTAAATGGAGAGAGATAGAAATTAGGTCTCTTCTACAAATTTGCAAAGCAAGCCTTTCCAGTAATTCTTGTGAACATGTTTATAGCTTACCTGTCTTCCTTTAAAAGTTAGTGTTGATGTCCTTTATGCGGTGAAATATGGAAATAACATTTTATAGTCAAAAGATGACTCGTATTATACATTAAAATACTTCCAAAAATACTGTTAAGCTAACCCAAACATTGTTTCGCAAAAATATAGTCAGTGAAAATCGACTTGTTATTCATCTTCATGTGCTGTTAAGCCCCATGCAAAACGGATTCAGACATCACTTCCCGACAAACATATGATAACGGCGTAAAAGCCAACTGTCAAAATCAACTTGCATGAAAATTCCTGACAAACGGTCATTCGCATGAAAATTCCTGACAAACAGTCAGAAAAGTGTTGTCTTGCATTTAGCGCTGTTAACTATGTTCGGCCAATAACGGTTTGTCTGGAATTTCCCTTCAGAAAGGTTTTTGAGAGCTGGCTTTCACGCCGTAATCATATGTTTGTCGAGACTTCAATAAAAGTTTTATCATTTGTCCTAAGGAAGTTGGATTAATTTTCAGTCTTCTACAAAGTTGTAGGTAATAATAACTTGCAGTATTGCATACAGCGCTACCTAGTGGTTAAAATGCAAACTTAGTGTGTTTTCTTGATGGGGTCGAGATTATAAGGCTGAAAATCATAAGGCCGAAAACCTTTTGTAAGGTCGAATCTAAAAGGCTGAAAAATCAAAAGACGAAATTACAAAAGGCAAACTTTTCACAAGGCGGAATTTCATAAGACAAACTTTCCATAAGACAAAACTTTTAGAAGGCGAAAACGTTTACGCAAACCAAAACGCAATCATTTCGATACAAAAAGTCTTCCAGGGCAATAGTTCTGTGCATTGGCTTCGTATTCTCTATACGCACATTCCCAATAATATTTCTTAACTGAAAAGGAATCTTGTAATTTATTGGCTCAAAATAACTAAAATAATAGGTGTGTTTTTGAGAGCGCCTAACGGAGACTCTCAGTTACTTAGAAATTATAGAATCTATTTACCATTAGTTTGCCATAGTTGAGTACCGTAAACCGGGGTGACTTTGATCACTCGAAGAAAAATTCGTAGATCGCTTATTAAACCAGAATAGTTTACCAAATCATTTTAATTTGAAATGATTTTTACTCTAAACTTATAAAATACTGATTTGTTATACTTTTTGAGTATATTGTTCGATTTTTGGGTACAAAAACTACGAAAAACCGAAATTTGACTTTACCTTATTTTTACGAAGCTTCGTAAAGTGTCTATTTTGTATAAAACAAATAAATCTCAGATTTGAGCACGAGTAATAAATTACAAGCGAGTTTTTATTTTCCTTTAGATTGGGATGCGCCAAATTTAGTTTTAAGAGTTTGTTTATTTTAAATACATTTTTTTGGGAAGCTAGTTGGCAATTATTTCAAATTATTTAAGCTAAAATTCGCAACATTTTTTTATTGTTCAATATTCCAACGTGTTAAAATGAATGAAACTTTTTGTACATGGATAAAGCAATGAAATAAAGCAATTTTAGCAGTTTTAAAAGTTTCCAGAATCTTTTATTCTAGTTAGGCACAAATTATACGAATTTTGGTTACTCGAATTTTACAGTACATTGAAATACTTTGTATGATACATTAACATCTATTTAACAATGAGTATCTTTCCAGAATTAGTTTAAACAAACATTTGAATAAAAAACATTGACATCAATAACTTAATGTAAGTGAACATGCAGGTTATCAAAGTCACCCCGGAATACGAAAACGGACTTCAACTTCAAATCATTTTTGGAAAAATAGCTGTAAGAGGACAATTTTAGATAAAACCATCCAATCTTTTTCTCCATACATCAGTACATGGTTTAAAAATATTAAACTTGAAAAAAATGTGTTGTGTCTAAAAATACGTAATGATTACTCCGAAAAGTGATCAATGTCAGCCCGGTTTACGGTATGTACCTATTGAATAGAAAAAAAACCTATTAGAAAGTAGTTAAAATTTTGGAGCAAAAGGTAAAAAAATTGCAGAAAATTCTTGTAGCAGATGTCTGAAAATTTTTTATAGACATTGAAAATTAATTCAACTATCATTTTGTGTCAGAAGCGGTATTTAATTTTTAGTGCTTCCTTTTGGCTAAAAGATCGGCATATGTTTGAAAGCGGGGAAGTCGATTTGGTAACAATCGTTGTAGGCGGTACCCACCTCCCTTCCCCCCAATCTTCCTGGGATAGAATAGAATGAAACCGAGTGATGAATTCAAAGCTTTGCTCATTACTTAACTCAAGGAACTGAAATGATGTGAAATTGCGGAAGATCAATCGTCGGATACAACGACCCCTTGATTCCTTCTTTCAAACATGAGCAGTTCCAAATAAAATAAATCTTCATAACTCTCCGAGCTCTCGATCGAAGCAGTTCGTTTTCTGGTGCTGTGCATAAAGCGAACAAGAATATATATATTGTCAGTGAAGGTCAACTATTGTTTGAGGCAGTCTTTGTTCGCCGGTGCCCAGGCTGGTGAAGTGAATACCAGAATTGCCGGACACGCCGCTATATAAGCTAAGTATTATTTTTCTTTCTTTCGTTTCCCTTTCCCCGATCGGTCTACTTTTCCCTTTCCCCTGAATACAAGTTTCATCTCTCGTTTACACCACGTGCTATCCTCGTGCCTAAATGGCCGAGGGCGAAGGAACATTGGATGGGAATGATATTCCCATGGATTTACCGGATAAACCCGATATTACTCCCTCCCCTGATTCCCCCAGTCCTCCCCGTATTAAAACATACCCAGCCAGTTCAAATGGACCCTGGGTGGTGTATTTCCGGCCCAACACGAAATCGCCCAATATTCTAGAAATATCACGGGAGCTGACTGCTAACTACCCGGCCGTAGCTCAGATAACACGTGTTCGAGCTAATAAGATACGCGTTTTAGTAAATGACCTCGATCAGGCAAACCAGATTGCTCGCAGCGAGCGTTTTACGAAACAATTCAGAGTGTATGTGCCTTGTAGGGCAGTGGAGATCGATGGAATAGTCGCCGAACCGGGTCTAAAGTGCGAAGACCTGTTGAAGTACGGGGTTGGCTGCTTTAAGGACCCTTCACTTCAAAAGGTGAAGATTCTGGAATGCAAGCAATTGTATTCCGCAAAAACAGAAAATGATAAGACAACTTATTCTCCGTCAGACTCGATTCGGGTGACTTTCTCCGGGTCTGCTCTTCCCAACTATGTCCTCCTGGATAGGGTTCGCTTACCCGTTCGCCTGTTTGTACCGCGGGTAATGAACTGCAGCAATTGCAAGCAACTGGGCCACACAGCCACTTATTGTGGCAATAAAAAACGGTGCGGCAAATGCGAGGGAGAGCATGAGGATGACGCTTGCGGTGGAGAAACTGAGAAGTGTATTTACTGCGGGGGCCCTCCGCATGCTCTTAAGTCATGCCCGGCGTACAAGCAGCGTGGGGATAAAATTAAGCGCTCCCTTAAGGATCGCTCGAGGCACTCTTATGCAGAAATGCTAAAGAATGCTTCGCCATCTGTCCCTTCCGAAAATTCCTTTGCTCTTTTGGCTGGCGTTGAGCAAGAATCTGACGACCCACAAGAGGGAACATCATTGGTTAACCCAGGGGAATCCAGGAAGAGGAGAAATCTAGCCTCCCCTAAATTGCCTCGTAAGGGTGCCAAGGTGTCGTCCCCTCAGAGTGCGCCAACGATAATCAATAAATCCAACGGAAGTGATGCACTACAGCCGAAGCAATTTGCTCCAGGACTTGGAAATATTAATTCTAACAAGGAGTACCCACCACTTCCAGGGACACCAAAAACCCCAAGTGTCCCCTTTTTTCAAACAGATACTCAGTCCAGTAGCGGACTAATGAAATTTTCTGACATAGTGGACTTAATTTTCACAGCTTTCAATGTTACTGATCCTCTTAAAAGCCTTCTGATACGTTTTCTCCCTATAGTGCAAACATTTTTGAAGCAGTTGACTACTAAATGGCCCCTCCTTGCAGCGATCGTATCCTTCGATGGCTAAGTCATCGAACGAGGTCACCGATTCGATCACTGTTCTACAGTGGAACAGCAGAAGTATCCTCCCGAAAATCGATTCCTTTAAATTTTTACTAAATAGTTTAAAATGTGATGCTTTTGCATTATGTGAAACTTGGTTAACTTCCGATATAAATCTCAACTTCCACGACTTTAATATAATTCGTCTGGATCGAGAAAACCCCTATGGAGGAGTACTTTTGGGGATCAAAAAGTGCTATTCTTTCAACCGAATTAACCTCCCTTCAACACCAGGCATTGAAATTGTCGCTTGTCAAGTTTTAATCAAAGGTAAAGACCTTTGCATTGCTTCCATCTACATTCCTCCTAGAGCCTCGGTAGGGAACCGAACGCTTTGTAATATCACGGAATCCTTACCGGCACCTCGGCTAGTTCTGGGAGACTTTAACTCGCACGGTACGGTATGGGGTTGTCTTCATGATGATAATAGATCAACATTAATCCAAGATCTTTGCGACAATTTCAACATGACCATCTTAAACACGGGAGAAATGACGCGGATTCCTACACCACCAGCACGCGCAAGCGCGTTGGATTTATCGCTTTGCTCGACATCGCTACAGTTAGATTGCATGTGGAAGGTGATCCCTGATCCCCACGGTAGCGATCATTTGCCTATCGTGATTTCAATTGCTAACGGTTCAAGACCATCGAAAACAATCAATGCCTCGTATGACCTCACACGGAACATTGATTGGAAGAGTTACGCGACCGCGATATCCGTTAAAATCGAATCCACTCAAGAACTTCCTCCGGAGGAAGAGTACAGGTTTTTGGCTGGCTTGATTCTCGACAGTGCGAATCAAGCGCAGACTAAACCAGTACCGAGCGCGAATACCCATGGACGGTCTCCCACACTGTGGTGGGATAAAGAGTGCTCAGAGCTGTACGCGGAGAAGTCCACTGCATATAAGGCCTTCCGGGAAGACGGGTTACCCGCTAGCTATCTACAGTACGCGTCGTTAGAAAGGCGAATGAAGAGTCTAATGAAAGCCAAAAAACGCAGTTATTGGCGCCGGTTCGTCGACGGGTTAACGAGAGAAACAGCGATGAGCACTCTTTGGGGTACGGCTCGACGTATGCATAACCGTAATAGTACCAACGAGAATGTGGAATATTCAAACCGTTGGATATTCGCTTTCGCCAAGAAGATCTGTCCGGACTCTGTCCCGGTACAGAAAACGTGCCGCGCCGCGTCTCCTCACGATACCGCGAACGAAACACCGTTTTCGATGGTGGAGTTCTCACTTGCTCTCTTATCATGCAACAATAACGCCCCAGGGTTAGACAGAATCAAATTCAACTTGCTGAAGAATCTGCCTGACACTGCAAAAAGGCGCTTGTTGAATTTATTTAACAAGTTTCTTGAGGGTAACATTGTCCCTCATGACTGGAGGCAAGTGAAGGTCATCGCCATCCAAAAACCAGGAAAACCAGCCTCCGACCACAACTCGTATCGGCCGATTGCAATGCTGTCCTGTATTCGGAAGTTGTTCGAGAAAATGATCTTGTATCGCCTCGACAATTGGGTTGAAGCAAATGGCTTACTGTCAGATACACAATTTGGCTTCCGCAAAGGCAAAGGGACGAACGATTGCCTTGCGTTGCTTTCTACAGAAATCCAAATGGCCTATGCTAACAAAGAGCAGATGGCATCAGTCTTCTTGGATATTAAGGGGGCTTTTGACTCAGTTTCTATCAACATTCTGTCAGAGAAGCTGCACCAGCATGGTCTTTCACCAATTTTAAATAACTTTTTGCTAAACCTGTTGTCTGAAAAGCACATGCACTTTTCGCATGGCGATTTAACAACATCGCGATTTAGCTACATGGGTCTTCCCCAGGGCTCATGTCTAAGTCCCCTGCTCTACAATTTTTACGTGAATGACATTGACGATTGTCTTGCCAATTTATGCACGCTAAGGCAACTTGCAGACGACGGGGTGGTCTCTGTTACAGGGCCCAAAGCTGCCGACTTGCAAGGACCATTACAAAATACCTTGGACAATTTGTCTGCTTGGGCTCTTCAGCTGGGTATTGAGTTCTCCACGGAGAAAACTGAGTTGGTTGTTTTTTCTAGGAAGCGTGAGCCGGCGCAACTCCAGCTTCTATTAATGGGTGCAACGATCAACCAGGTTTTCGCATTTAAATATCTCGGGGTCTGGTTCGACTCTAAAGGTACCTGGGGATGTCACATTAGGTATCTGAAACAGAAATGCCAACAAAGGATCAATTTTCTCCGAACAATAACTGGAACATGGTGGGGTGCCCACCCAGGAGACCTGATCAGATTGTACAAAACAACGATATTGTCGGTGATGGAGTACGGGTGTTTCTGTTTCCGCTCCGCTGCGAACATACACTTCATCAAACTGGAGAGAATCCAGTATCGTTGCTTGCGCATTGCCTTGGGTTGCATGCACTCGACCCATACGATGAGTCTCGAAGTGCTGGCGGGCGTTCTTCCGCTAAAAAATCGATTTTGGGAACTCTCATATCGATTGCTCATCCGATGCGACATTCTGAACCCGTTGGTGATTGAAAACTTCGAGAGGCTCGTCGAGCTTAATTCTCAAACCCAATTTATGTCCTTGTACTTCGACTACATGGCACAGAGCATTAATCCTTCTACGTATACTCCCAACCGTGTTCGTTTCCTAGATACTTCTGATTCTACTGTATTCTTCGACACATCCATGACGGAAGAGATTCGTGGAATCCGGGACCATATAGGGCCTCAAGTGATCCCCAATATATTTTATAATAAATTCCGAGAAGTCGACTGTGACAAAATGTTCTACACTGACGGATCAAATCTCGATGGGTCCACTGGCTTCGGTATCTTCAACAATACTATCACCGCTTCATTCAAGCTCAATGATCCTGCTTCAGTTTACGTCGCAGAGTTAGCTGCAATTCAGTACACCCTTGGGATCATCGACACTCTGCCCACAGATCACTACTTCATCGTTTCGGACAGCCTCAGCTCTATCGAGGCTCTTCGTGCGGTGAAGCCTAAAAAGCAATTCCCGTATTTTCTGGGGAAGATACAGGAGTCCTTGTGTACGTTATCTGAAAAATCTTATCAGATTACCTTTGTTTGGGTCCCGTCTCATTGTTCTATCCCGGGCAATGAAAAGGCCGACTCATTAGCAAAGGTGGGCGCATTAAATGGTGACATATACGAAAGACCAATCTGCTTCAACGAATTTTTTAGTATTTGTCGTCAGAGGACACTCAACAGTTGGCAAACCTCGTGGAGCAATGGTGAACTTGGACGATGGCTACATTCCATTATCCCAAAGGTATCAACGAAGCCTTGGTTCAGGGGGATGGATGTTGGTCGGGATTTTATTCGTGTAATGTCCCGACTTATGTCCAACCACTATACCTTAGATACACATTTGCGGCGTATTGGGCTTGCGGAGAGTAGTCTGTGCGCTTGTGACGAGGGCTATCATGACATCGAGCACGTTGTCTGGGTATGCGTCGGGTATTTGGACGCCAGGTCTCAGTTAAAGGATTCCCTTCGGGCCCGAGGTAGACCACCCAATGTCCCAGTCCGAGATATGCTGGCAAATCGTGATTTCCCCTATATGTCCCTTATTTATACTTTCATAAAAACGATAAATATCCCAATTTAGCCCCTCTCTTTTTATTTCTCGTTTTTAGAAGTTTCCTCTTGTCGTGTGGAACCGATAAGCTTCAGACTGCCACTATGTAACCGCTGTCGCCCTTATCACTACGGAATCTGAAGCGAGAGCGACTCGAGGTCCGAAGGATTCCCTTTGAAGGATTCCCCGCGGGTCCGAAGAATACCATCCGCCAATCCGACCTACTAGACTGAGGCGCAAATTTGTTTCGCTGATCTCCCGTTTGCCCGAAAGTTGCAAGTTTTGCTCTTCTCTACCGGTCACCATCTACGCCTTCTCTCCCCTGTCCTTGATACAACTACTTCTACACCGATTTTGGAAATGACCAAGCATAAGTATCCGATAAAAAATCAAATTTGTATTCCGTATTCCAAGTTTTAAGATAGTAATAGTAATTTCTACTCTTTGTTAAAACTATTGTCCCCCATCTTGTAAATAGAATTGTATCCCTAGTTTTAAAACATCTGTGAAATTTTTCATAAATATTTGTTCCCCCTTTTGTGTACCAAACTATATTGTTAGTTTTAAGATAACTGTAAATATTTCCTAAATAACTATTACTATTGAATTCGTTGTTTTAAAATTTTTCATAAAAAAAAATCTTTTGCCCCCTCTCTTATATATAGAATTTTTTTTTCTAGTCTTAAGATAGCTGTAAATTTTTTCTCTTTTATAAAAAAAATATTTCAACATTGTAACCTCCTAGTTTTAAGATATTCAAAATGTAAAAACAAAAGAATTCGGCACCGCCAAGCTAACGCATTTGTGCCTATCAAATAAACGAAATGAATAAAAAAAAAAAAAAATAAATCTTGCAAGCAAATTTGTGAATGTCTCGTCTGCCCGGTATACCTAAACATAGCGGTTGATTCGAGTTTTTTTGAATCTATTAAAATCGAAATTAATGTACATTTCGACATAAACTGTGGTGGGTTTAGAGCATTTATCCTTCTTTTGCATTTGAAACATTTCATACGCAAACGTACGATCTACGCTATTGCTCGGTTTACCCAAACATAGGACACAATACTTTCGAGATTATTTTCATACCTAATTGTACTTCTACTCCACGACTGTTATTGACATAACAGTCGTGGAGTAGAAGTACAATGATCGTGTAATGCCTTCTGTCAAATGATATTACTCCGAAGGACTATGCCAAACAGGGATTCGTTTAAAAATTGGAACATTTTTTATGCGTTGATGTGCACTGTTTTAACTGGCATTTTATAAAAAAATCTCGCTTTTAAACATTAGTTGTTCGTTTAAGTTTCGTGTTCGAAATATTCGTTTTGATACATTTTTGAATTTAATGATTATTCATTTACAGACTTTCGAGGTAATGACTAGGATCAAAGTTTCTTATTTGATGTGTTTTATTGAACGTATTCATATGATGGTTTTTTATTGATCATATTCATATGAAGGTGATGAATAAAATAAATGAAGATGAAATTTCTTGGTTCATCGTTCTGGTTACAAGAAAAATGCAGCTTTTCAAGTCAAAGTTGCAAATAGTTTGCCAAACCAGATGATTCATGCAGAACTTCGAAAGTTTCATGTTGGAAAATGTCTTTAACCCTTTCCCACTTTATTCCACCATTTCCGTCATTCAATGAACCTGAAGCACTATTCACTCAAAGGCACTTTGAGAAACACATAATTCATTCATGAACACAATTCTATTGATTATATGTTTGTCCTCTATCCAAATATCACAAAAGGAACCGTCTCCTCATGTATTATGATCATAACACGCATTTAAGCGAATACAATCTAATTGAAATGATTGTTACGAATTTTGTTGAAAAATTAGAATTTTCGGTCAACTAGTTTATGTACTTTCCGGCAAAAATGTTTCTGGATTTTGGTTCTTTCTGGGAATTTTTTCCTGTGCTTTGGTATTTTCTGGAGAGTTTTCTGAGAAGTAGCACCTGCTGTAAATGTATGGGAAAAAGGATACGGTATTTTATTTTCTGAGGGATGGTTTTCGGGGTCACGTTAGAGAATCTAAATATAGCTATGCCAAACGACCAATCATGCTAAATTGAAGTTTTCCTGCACATAAAAATATTTACCCTTAGCAGTAGCACGGCTCAAAGTTATGCCGAATGATTGCGTTTTTCGCACAGTTGTCTTTTTCTCTGAACATGAAAATATATGTCAAATGACCTTCAGTGTGACAACTTCTCATAATTATGCCAAAAGTCCGTTATGCCAAATGACCCTCACTCTATGCAAATTAGAATATATTAGATAAAAATAGCTTTGCCAAATGTCCGTTATGCCAAACGACGCCCATTGGAAATTATGCCAAATCACTGTTACCCTGGAGATAAAAATAATTTAAATGACCATTATGTCAAATAATCTTTAGGCAAAGTGTCTGCTAAACGTCCTTTGCCAAATCAACATCTCATATTTATCATATTCCTTCTTTTGTTAATGATAATTCCATGGAAATATTTGTGTAATATGAGATTATATGTCAGGTTGTCCTTTCTTTGAATATTTTTTGAATCTCTAATGTAAAATAAGATTAGGAAATTCTTTAAGGTTGGCCAAAACCCAAACAAAATCTATTACCTTATTTTGACAATACACAGTTCATTGGAAATAGTTTCAGGAATAATTAGTTCAAATCAAATTATTAAATAAATCAGATTTTTTCCTCCTTACCACATGAAAAGTGTATTAATGGATTCTTAATAATTTCAAAAAAATTATGACTTCTATGAAATGTGACGTTCCTATGACAATAAATAGTTCATTGTAACTATTTTTGGATTTTTAATGAATCTAAAATATAAGATTTAAATCAATAGTAATAGTATTGTATATAGAGCTACATTGAATGGGATGGACAACATGGTAATTGGTCCTCTAAAGTTTAACACAGACCATGTTTGTATGTTTGGAATTACCACTGTATCGTACAATTATTGACACAATATTAAGATCATTCGAGATGCTGTAAAATTGGATTCTTAATACTAATTTTTAAGCGCAAAAAATATTTTCAATCAAAGTCTTTCCGTTTCCCACCCCGTTATGATTTGGTCTTCTTTTGACAATTAATTGCTAACAGTTTTGTGTCCTCGAAATTCACAAATGCAAAAAATTGGTAGTGCAAGATAACAGATAAAAAATGAGTAAAATAACAGAGATTAAAACTCGTAATTTGTTGGTTCTACCGGCTAGGACTCGAACCTAGTATCCTTAACAGTTTCGGTGTTTACGCATTACCCTATTTATAGTTTCGGTGTTTACCCATTACCCTGTACTATTACCATAGTACAGCTCTGGATACAGAACTGTAACCGTGCAATGTGTATCTCGGGTATTGAAATCATTCAGATCACCAATTTTGAGAAGTTTCAATGCCTTCAATACCCATGCGCAGTTACAGTTCTGTATCCAGAGTTGTACTGAAGCATAAAGTAATGCGCCCAAGTCGCTAGGTTCGGGTACCAGTCAGTAGAGTGGAGTTTGGTTTTCACGAGTTTTAATCTCCGTTTTTACACTAGTTCATTATTCAGCCTGTTTTCCGATAAGTGAAATATTTATCTTTTAGAAAATGCAAGAGAAAATCGATTTTTCAGTATCTTTACTAGGTTCGTGAATTCGGCTTGCGTGTGCAGTTACATTTTCTTACACGGAGTTTTGTACCAATAGTTGAAATGTAATTATTTTAAAAAATGCCTGCTTAAGCGCTATCCACTGGTAGTAGGACCAGTAATCAATTAAAAATATTGCGCCACTCTGACTGATCGGATGAATAAGAAATTATATACTCTAAGTAACACGATAACATGCTGCTCACAAGTTCTAATCTCATGACTACCGCAGAAGGCAATACCGCTCTGTTGGTGCCGATCTATGTATTAAATGTCATCAATGACATTTAATCCATAAACCGGTGTCGCTTTATGCGGTGATAACAGAAAGAAGGTGCGCGAGCAAATATGGGCGCCATAACTCTACCGTACTGATAGATAATCAATCCGAGATCAACCTTATCATCATTTTTCTCTCAAATTTTTGGATATCTTAGCATTTTTGATGGAGAGACCCGATGTCCACTTCGGTGTTTTTTCAACTAGTCCAGGGATTCGTGGTGATAAGTTATGCAGGGAGCCTATGCGAAATCAAAACATATAAGCTATTATACCCTATTTGGGACCATTCATAAATTACGTAACCCGAAAATTGCCCAAAATCGACTCTCCATCCCCCCCCCCCCATGTAACTAATTGTCACAAATTTCTCTATCCCACTCTCCTATTACGTAACAAATTCTTCGAAAAAAAATTTTGTTCAGTAAAAACATGTTACGTAACGATTTGGCTTACACCCCCTCCCCCATATGTCATAATTTCTTGTACTCCCCTAAATGTGTTACGTAATTGATGAATGGTCCTTTGGCATATTGTCATTTCGCCTATTATTTTAAATTGTGGTTATTTGACATGGTTGTCAAATGACGTAAAACAATTACTGAAAATAAAACCTCATATTGCATAATAATTTGAGTTAAAATCATTCTTTAGATGAATATAAATTGGATATTTACCCCTCCTCCTTGAAGAACAATTCATGTTTAAAAGAAGGCAATATTTCTAATGTATTATTTTGAAAACATCTTGTTACTGTTACTAAATGTAATGGAACTCAATAATATCCAGTCTTACTTTTATCGGATGTCTAGCTGCACACGAAGTTGAAGCTTTGATTTCCCTAGACATTTCGGGAGCTTAGGAATACAGAAAAATGTTTAAAATCCGTAGTACAGTTGTGACCAGTTATACACAACTTGTGTGATCGTCTGAAACATCTGCAAGTGAAGTTTCGGGGAGCAAACAAAAAAGTTCTTGTTTACTGATGACAACGCCGAAACGAACTCTTGTTTTTTTTGGATTGGATTGGGAACCAACTTAAAAATTTAGAAATCTTCGGCGATACATAAGATTACCGGAAATAAATTTCTTGCTTGAAAATTCCACACAAAATCCTACGGGTCACTGAAAGTCTGGTTCTTCTTTGCTAATGAAAGTCTGGTTCTTCTTTGATAATGACACGAATATTGGATCCATCTGGACTAACAAGGAGAAACTGAAACACAATAATATGACTTTACTTAAGTTCGGTTAAACGCACCTGATCATAATTTCGTGGATTAACCCCGATTTGCTTGTCATTGTTGGGTTTCGTGTCCCGCTAACGACCCAGTCAGGAGTTAGCTACTGACGAGAAAAATCCGGAGCACGAAAATATAGGGGAGACCGGGGCTAGTTGGTGGTGTTTTCAGTTCTCATTTCTTGCCGCTTTGATGTTGCTAGATTTTTCAAAACAGAACACGTGGCATGGAAGGGCAGACTGTTGGCAACATCTCTGAATTTTATTGAAATGTTTGATGCATTGTCTCCATTTTTAGAGACAAAAATATGTGACGCGGCAAACCCGCCAACTTACCCCGACTCCGGGTTAAGTTGGCGGTATGTACAGATACACCATAAAATAATCAGTCAAATGGAGAATCAAATATTTCATGGGTCCCTTTGGAACGTGCTGAATGTCTTCTCAATAAAACTACCGACATTTGCTATTATATTTCAATCTCAATACCCCGCCATTTTGATTTTGACACGTACTCCATATTCAATAGCAAATTTTCGAAATTCTTCATGCAATTGGCCGAAATAAATGTCTCCTACATTGGTGAGATATACAAGAAAAAGATTTTCTTACTTTGGAGTGAATTCCACAAATAAATTTTTTTGACGACTTTTTTGCACTGTAAATATTACCGCCAACTTACCCAACCGCATATTTTATAAAAAAAAAAAACAATTTAAAAAGTAACTTTTGCTTGTGGATAGATGTAATATCTATACGGATACTGAAAGCTCATTTCACGCACTGTCGAAAAATATATTACCCCAACTTACCCCAACTGCCAACTAGCCCCGGGCTCCCCTACCTTTACTTAGCAGCCGTTCAACGCAGAATTAACCCATTTAGGGGAGAGTGGGGATAGATGAATAACGAGGATAGGTGAACTGCTAAGGATACTTCGTCACATCCTGACGATTTATACGCTCAGATTATTTTTCTTCTTAGTTCTTTTGGTACCCTAAACTCACACGCATTTGTAAATTAAAAGAGTCTATTACAGCTTCAAATAGAGGGAAAAAATAATTGAAAACGGAGAAGTTAACATACCGGAAATCGATATCCTCAGAACGCCTACAACCTCACAACGCAAAAGAAGAATGTGAAATGGCAGGAAGAATTGAGTAGCAGAAGCCCTTAGATAAATTAAGGACACGGTCAAAGCACATCAAACCTTCGTAACGGTAAATGGGTTAAACCAATGAGGTTTAAGGTTTTTATTTTTTAAGTATATACGTCCAAGGGGGCGGGGCACAGCGTTTTTGGTAAATCTATTGCATTGTACACAGGTCACCAGGGTTAGATTCCCAACTCCGGTTAGAAATTTTTCCAAAGAGATTTTCTAATCCTAAAAAATAGATGAATTACTCGAAAGTTTAAACCTCTATTATCGAAATAAAAATTAATATGAACGTCCATGACGAAATATAATAAGTCAGTTGCAAAAGGTATACACCGTGCTATTCAGTAAATATGTACTACAACTGGATGCGAAGAGCGGATAAGAGAGCTGCACAAATATAAAAACAACCAAATAAAAACATACATTAAGTATAGACTAATCTTTATAAAAACACACATATAACTTGTAGTTAAAATCTTCGTAATCCCAATAAAAATCTCAAATCGGTTGACAGGTTTCCAAGTTATAGTTTATAATATCTATAACCCCATTTTTAGGATCGATCTAGACCAGCTCCCATTCTATAGTTTTGTTAGGACTACAAACTAACATATCGAAGAGAGTTTTCTATTTCAGAATTAAAAAAGGTAAAATGTAAATAGGATTGATATCGCATTCACTTCTATTGCAAACATAGGAATAAAACATTGTAGTCTAAATTAAACCAGGATTGGGGTAATTCGAACTTTTGGTGGACTTCTGTTTGGAAGCCGAGATCGAAAAAAGCCGCATCAGAAAAAAATGTGCGTAAATGATCAGGTTTTCAGGAAATATAAGAACATGCAAATCGGCTGAGTTCTGTAGGTCATAAGATGCGAATTGGATCTAGGTCGTAATTGAACCAGTAATCGACGGAAAAGATTTTAAGATTTTAATTAGCTTTCAATTATAGACCCACACTTTTATGCAAACGCGCTGAACTCTATCAACTAAAGGAACTGAATGAAAAATACTTTGATTACCAAAATTACATTGTATTTAAAGTTCAGCACGCTACGAAAATCCTTTCTACCATCTTACAACGTTCAATCGGTACTTGCTGGTATCGTTTTGGTTTCGCTGTCGGTTGTTGGGGCGTTGTGTGCTGTCAATTTTACCCGCCGTTGCAAACTCGTCGATGAGGAAAAGCGACCACAGCAGTTGTGCCGAGAGGTCGTTTCGATCGTCTACCTGCCGGTTATACCATCCCCAATCTGATGATGGGTAGCAAGTAGGAAACCATGTGAGGGGGATTATTTAGCAAACTCTCGATTTTATTATAACTTAAATGAGCTGTGTGCCTCTACATGACTGACTGCATTTGGGTGGATGTTCGTCTTCGTCGTTCGTCGAATCTACCACCGGCCATCGTGGCCATTGTCGTCATCGAATTTTCAACATACAGCGCCATTGGCAGACTCCACCCGTCTAGGTTTACCCAACTTGAGCATTGGCACGCAGGTGGAAAGAGAAATGGGGTGATAATTTCGGTAAAACTGATTTAGGCGCAAATTTCTCTCGTTTGATGTGAGGTGGAAAAGCAATATATATGTGCATACGAAATTATGAGGGGGATGGCCTGTGAGTTTGTTGACTTTGTGCGAAGCTTTATTGCAACGGATATTGAATGACCAGCATGGTCGATTTCGTTTACCTTCCGGTAATCAGTTTGGCGAGGCAACGACATGAATTTTATGTCCAGCGAGCTGCAACAAGTGCGAATGTGCCTTTTATGTTCGATAACATTGTTATACGCTTGCGCTTGCCGGTGATAGCTGACTGTTTACATAATATGGAATGCATAGATAAGAAATGAAAAATTTGGTTGTCATGTAATAGTTGTAGTGAATAGTAGAAGTATTTCATAACACTATCTGTCAAGCGTCGTCATACATCCCCAACTAACAACATCGATTAACTTAAACAGTTTATCTGACTAGCCGATAATTTGGTCAAACACAATAGAGCATCTAGCGGCAAGTTCCGAATAAATTTTCTCAATAATTCGTTTATTCACTTGATGCGTTAGCTTAACAATGCCGTGGAAATTTTATATATTTAAGAGTTATAAATAAATAATTTGTGCACATTGCCAATACGGAACCCAGTCGAAAAGTCGCCTGAGAAAAAAGTGTACGCCGTTGGTCAAGTTTTTGGACAACAAAGTTTTTGCGAATCCGTTGTCACATTTCGATGTTATGGCTCATAATCCCCTTTCTAGATGATTTGAACGGGTTCCAATTTTATATGGTTTATTTACATATCAAAGAGAATTTTGCATTTCACAACTCAAAATTAAGTAAACAACAAATAGCATTGATTTCGTACTTTTGCATGGAAGAGTTTCTATAAAACATGGTAAGATTTCGAAATAAATGAGCGCAACATTTCAGGCTTTCTGTGGAATACATCTACTTGTAAATCGAGTTCCAATTATTATTATATAGTTCTAGATAAAAATTGGACCAGGTCCCTTTACCGATGCACAGTAGCACATGTTCATACAAAGTTGTGACAAAATTATAAAAATTGGTCTATGTGCCTAAAAATTGGGGTTTTAACTAATTTTGGGTCGCTGAATCCATTTCTGCTATCAGTTTTGAAATTCCATATTTCTATTTTTCGACTACTTTTATGTAAACCCATTTGAAAGTGTTGGTCGTTAAATGGTTAATATATAGGGTAAGGTGGGGCAAATCCGACCGTTGGGTAAACCCGACCCCCCTCTGTTACCGAAAATCAGAAGCACTACGCCAACTAATATCAATGTTGTCGTGTAGAGCATCGAAAATAATCATAATGGTGGTATGACAGCATTTGATTAGTCTACATTAAGATGCTCATACGACAAAAAGTGTGTTTTTACAATTTTTGATTTGACTTTTATGCATCATTGACTACAGGATATTTCTGATTCTTAAAGTGATTACATAATAAATGTAAGTGGATTTAAATTCTTTGATTTAAGTCCTACAAAGTGCATAGATGAATTTAGTTCAACCTTTTTCATATATTTTTTAATTGCATCGTAATGAAAAATGACGCGGTGGGGCAAAACCGACCTCAAAATATTGGGGAAAATCCGACCGTTTTTTTGCTAAGAAAATTTTTATTTATCAATTTGAAATATATTTTTATTGTTATTATTTATTATTTTTATGCAAAATGGTTCACAATTACAAACGAAAGACACAAAAACGTGATGATTATAGTATTCGTCGAGTAATTGCTCCGATGCAAATGGGAATACCATTACGTGCTACTGCTCGTGATTTTAGCATTCCAAGATTAATATTGAACTCCATTTTCTTCATGTTATAATTCAATAACACAACATTCATTTATTTATTATTGAAAAACCATAAAATTTGAGTAATATCTGCACTAAATCAACCAAAAACATAGGGGGTCGGGTTTACCCCACCATTTTTGAAAACAGCAAAAATGAACATTTTTGTAAAACGCTTGTATCTCAAGATATTTCGAATATCTAAATAAAACGCTATATACAAAAAGTTGCCCAGGAGTCTAACCTTTAATTTGGCATATAAAACGACTTGATCCGATGTAAAATGAGCGTTTTACAGCCAAAACCATTTACTAGGTCCGATTTGCCCCACCTTACCCTACGTTAATCACAGTAGCCAATCATATCGTATAGCAGAAATGGTTGACGAAACTAGTAAAAATTGCTGATTTTTCAGTAATATTATGTTGTTTAGGCAACCAGTTTGTAAGGAGATTTATGAGCTACAGGGCTTCTTCATATGGGTATTTTCAAAAACATAGATATGGCAACTTCGGTGCAATATGAGGTCTGTATATCTTGAAACTACACTAAATTTTGAGTCAGATTCATGATAAGTGACCCATAGGAGACCATCTCAAAAATTGGAAGACGCATACAAATAAATTACTGATATGACTTTGAATTTCTTAGTTGAATTTTCTTGGTGCAGAACAGACGTTAATCATTTCTACGCTAAAAGCTCACATCTATAGTTTAGCATATTCATTATTCTTTCCAAAAAAAAAAAAAAAATAATTGCAATCGGCCGTGTAGTTCTTGAGATATCGCCATTTGAAGTTCTATGGTACTAACAAATTTAATTAATTGAATTGAACAGAAATCCTCGACATCACTTGCTTCAACAACATGTTAAAATTCATTTTTCATCCGATTATCGTAAAATTTTATGATACTTTTTATCAAACTGAGAGAAAAATAAAATAAATATTTATAAGATAATTACAAGACATTGATTTTTGGGGTTTTGTCATTCGTCGTGCCACTGTGCGATGTACGGGGAGAGATCTTTTTCCTCGGCGGGGAACAAGTTACAGGATCATCGCGAGCCGCTTGGGGGTCATTTGGTGTGCTGTTTCTTCAGTACTATCTTCGTCCATGTTACCAAGTCGAGAATATTTTATGTTTCCACTTTCCACAATGTGCAACAATAGAATATTAATGCAGCCTATCCGTAGGCTCTTTTAGACGCAGCTTTCTGCTGCGCATCGAAATCCTTTTTCTTGGCAGTGAAGCATTAGAAGCGTTGTCCACAGAAACTTGTGGGTCATTCAGCTTGCCATCTCTCGCGTGCAATTATGCTAGTAAATGCGCTAAGATTATTTTTTTTTTGGATCAGAAAATCTTCTAGAAGAATTATTATTATCATATTAAGATGACCATCCCAAGCAAAATAGCTCAAAATGAGCAGCAAACTCCACAATCTGTTCTAATACACATGAAGAATCGTCCATTTAGACAAAGCCAAAAATTATAGAACATTTTGTTTCATCTTAAATTTTTGGATTTCTTTTTTCAATTTTTTTGAAATGATGCCTTAACACTCATTCAATTTCAATTTCTTTAGTAACCTAATATAATAATTCAAAGTAAATCTTGTTCACGCTCAAAAGTAACGTCTTGTTAGTTGCTACTGTAACGTTAGTTGAATTGGTTTTTGGAGCCAATGAGTACATTAAATTTGTCGCGAAGGTTTCTTCGAGAATTACAACCATCCAAAGAAAGCTGTTTCGGTAGGCATACCATTATCGAATACTAATCTCATTTGTTTAATTGATTTCCCTGATGATTACATTAGTCAAACCGTACTATCGTAACATCTAGTAATAGTGTTGAGGAATGAGCATCTTCCAAAATATGTATTGTCAGTATATCTGAAAAGGACGGTTTCCACTTTTAACCCTAGAACATTACGCTTACTTTTTCTACCTTAGGACGTTGCACTGGACTACAAACGTACCCCACGCGTTTGATCGCAATTTTCTCTGGTAAAAATGCAAACAAAAGAAATGTGTATTTTATCATTTTCTTTATTTTTCAATTGCAAACACGGCTGTGTAGGTGAAAGTCCGGAATTTATTGAATTAATGATATATAACCTGGCTGTGAAAAAATCGCTGTTTTGACTTTTTCGCAAATACCGTTAACACTGCGAATTTTCAACCGATTTAAAAAAAATGATTCTATAAGTGGAAAGAATGGTCTAGAAACGGCATACAATAAAGTTTTGATGTGTTTGAAAAAGCGCAATTATTTAGAAGATTGAAAGTTGAAAAATCGGGCCTTGGAAAATACCGCGAAATGGGGCAGAAATCGAAACGAAAAAAAAAATCTGACCAGTAATACGTTGGTAACACGTAACGCTACTATTACAGCAGTTACTGTGCGCAAATTATACTTGAAAGCCATTATTTTGAAAACCCTAAAAATAGAAAATAAAAAAATAAAAATCAGAGTAAATGAGAACGAAAATTTTCTCCTACTTCAAAATTAAATCAATTTAATTGAATAAATGTTTAAGTACGATTACATAATACTAATTGTTACTTACGCAGTAAATCAATTGTTTTTTTAACTGGTTTTGTCACCAGTCACATTTCCACTGACAGCATGAAACCTGACGAAACGTTAACGGCAACCGTACACTGCACAATGGATCCACTCCATACAAAAGCTGGACGCAACCTCAAAAGTAGTTTAAAATGACTGAAAATATCATCTAAGGGTAGTTTTTGTGCCCTGAGCTCGTTTTTGATTAAATAAAAAGCTAAAATAAAAATTAGGCAGTCTAGGGCGACATTGCTTGTCTCGTCTGCAATTGTAGTGTGTGATTCTGACGGGGAGCACTTCCGAGAACTAGCTCTACAGCTCCAGTAGGACAACTCTCGAAAAAAAATTCTTTCTCTCTGCTCAATTAACTTCTAGTTTTCACACGAGAAAGCATCTCATGAACGTACAATTGAATCTTGATCTTTTTTGTTTTATTTGTGATAAGTTTATTCTAAGAGAAGAGTAGACAATCGCGTAGCCAATTTGATCCAGTCCTAACCTCAATATTGAACCAGTTTCTGATTGGTCGTTTGGCCAGTCAAGAGCGTTCATAATATTTTCAAACGGGATGAAAAACAGTGCTGCTGAATCTATTCTGGCTACTTTTCATACACATGAACATTTCATGCAAATTGAATAAATACCCTGAATGACGATATAACTACGTGTATTGTTAAGAGAGACACGTATAAACATAAAATTCAATTTTTAAATGCAGCTAGTATTGTGAATTCTTGACATATTTGAGGCACAATTATTTTCAGCAATTGTGAAAAACATGCAAATGGAATCTGGCAACGATGGATGCTTGTTGTGTTTGGAATTACAACAGGCTCTGGTAGATAAAATTAAGAAGAGCAAGAAACCTGTTGTTGTCTCTTCTCTTAGACTTTATTTGGCTAGATTGCCGTTCTACGCATAATTGTCCCATGTTACTTTTTGATCATTTTCACTTTTTTCATCAAACAGTCCTTTTTATGCGCAATTTTAGAAAACATCCAAATGGCGGTGGTCAGCTATTTTTGTCCGCGTTCCTTATCACCTATTTTATAAGGTGATTCATTAACAGTGCTATCTTTGAGAATGATCCTTGCTGAAGCAACTATTTTTTCCGATCCTATTTTATTGCAAATAATTAGTACCAACTAGAAAATTAATCCACTGGGCAAGTAATTTGCGTGGGGGAATACGCATGGTCTTGTCATAGTGAAGTGATGACTGTTTAATCATGTATGAGGGTTGAGTATTGACAGATCGCGAGAAGAATCAGAAGCCAGTTACTAGTTCTAGTAATTAGTGTAAAAATTAACGCCATCGGTTGTACGTTCGACATACAAAGCTAGTCGTATCAGGTATTTTGGTAGTGCTTATTTTATGCCGTTTAAAATACGCTTTAGTTAGCTTAAAACGCGCGCGAATAGCAAAACAATTTGCTTTAGAATACCAACGTTTATACACGATAAATAATACTTATATTACGAAATCTTCAATTACATAGGCATTATATTTCAACAAATACCTCGAGACGCTAAAGGTAATCGGTTTTCGTGATATTGTGTTGTTTTTGGAATGTCGTGTTTCGCCGGAATCAAGAAACAAGGAATAATAAAATCGCTCACATACCGCATCACAATTCGGAGCTGAAAATTGTTTTTTTCGCAAACCGAGCATTTTAAAATAAATTCAACAAACAATAAATTTATCATAAATTCTCGGCAGCCGGCTGCCCAGAGCAATGAACACATGATAATACTTCTGAGAGTTGCATAGATCGTATCACTTATCAAGGTGAATCCTGATTTATGTCACTCTTTACCCCATCCTACTAACAAAAAATCCTTCCCGTGACAAACGTGGAGATGCAGAAGTATGCACGGTCTCCATAACAACGTTTGTTACACTAAAATTCCTTTCCTTCCCTGATGACTGTAAGGACGTGGATGCGTCGTTATTAGCATTTCAAAGTATAGAACTCTCGAAACGTGCACATTGAGAATGGATAACTACTCCCAGGCCACATTCGTTGATTCTCTGTGCAATTTCGCATGTTCTAGCCAATCACGGAGTAGCAACTACGAATTATACGATCATCATGCTCATGCTCATTTTTAGAAAACAGATCCAAATTATACAGTTTGTTCGAAGATTCCGTGAAAAATACCAAGTCTGTTTGTTCCATTGTTGAAATTCTACGCACAATTGTCCCCTCAACAAAAACCCAAAAATGCACACAATAAAAAAAATAATTACGTAGCGGTTAGTTAAGAAGTACATTACGCTAAATGTAGGGCACTTTAAAATTGGTGAAAAAATAAATGTTCCCTAAAAAGAGATGGGCGTGGTAATATAAGTAACAGCAGTGAGATCAATCCTGTAAAGCTCTTCATCACTATCGTCGCTTCCACAACATGGCCAAATCATCCATTTCGGATTTTGATGAAGCAAAAAACATTCCGAGTAGCCAGAAAACTCCCGACATACACTTTTGTAAACAAAATGAGTAGTGAACATCGTTTGCATCGATCGTGCTGGGACTGATATGCGTAGAAATTTCCGGTTTCTGTCCGATTTCTCAGCATAACAGTCCCACTTAACATTTTTTTTAAAACTACCGTAATTGGATTTTTATAATGAAGAACTGTACTGCTTATACTGGAAGCAATTGCTGTGATAGTAATTCTAGCCAAAAAAGCTTTATTCGTTGCACCACTTCTCTCCGGATTGCTAATACAATTTTCAGCTTCAGTCGCGTTTTCCCAAGTTGCCAGTTTTGCAACATGGGACAATTGGGCGTAGAACGGCAGTAGATTTTTACTGCATTATTGTACATGTGTATGTAATTGCATTTTACGTGGATTGTCGCTTGATGAGGAAAAATTGAGGTGATGCTTTCCTTTATATTTCCCAGTTTTGTAGGTTCTGCCGCTTACCAGTAACAATTTTATAATGGTACTAGGATGAAGATATTCCTTCCCGGGATTTGAGTTCATGATCAACATGTAGGTACTTCACCAGAGGCCATGTTTTTCTGCATAAATTATAAATCCTTCCATTCCTTCGTTATTCATATACCTGGAAATGGCAAAAGGCAAAATGCAATAAAATCGGGTTTTTTGTACAACTTTAGTGGCTGAATTATGATTAAATGAAACCTTAAATATTGTACGAACTTTGCACAATTCGTGAATAAATATCCCAACAAGATTTTTTAAACTTTCTATTGATAGATAGGTTGACGCCTTTATATGCCTCATCAAATTATTTTGATCTTGCTGAATTTAATGATTTAAAAGTTATTGTCTATGTAACTCGTTTTATGACCGTCTGTATCCAACCTCTCAGGTGACCGATACGCCTCCCCCCATTTGTTCCAGCCACCGTGAACGCTGCGCTTCTTTTTGTCTTGTACCTTCCGGATTAAAGGCGAAAGCCAACTTGGTGAGGTTGTATACTTTCACCATAGAATCTCGCAAGTTCGCAGGCTGCTTCTTCTCCTTCACAGGTCATTTTCTCGCACATCGTTGAAGTTTATTCTACTTTCGAATACTTCGAATATTTGCTGGTCCTCCTGGAGCATTATACACGTTTCGTACCCGTGGAGAACCTCCGTTCTAATCACCGATTTGTATATGGTACATTTCGCGCGGTGGTGAAACTTCCTGGGTATAAACGTTTTATGTAGTCCATAGTAAGCACGAGCTCCGGAGATAATGCGCTTCCTGATATCCCGGCTGGTGTTGTTGTTCGTAGTCACCAATGCGCCTAGGTAGACGAACTCGTCAAACACCCCAAAGTCGTCGTAAAAATGCTGCCCAAGTGTTCCCTATCGCTCCAGCCAGCATGTATTTCGTCTTAGACACACTTATCTTAAGTCTTCCTCGTAATGCTTCGCGTGTCCGCATTTTTGGAGGATTTGTCGTACAGGTCGGACTCGATTATCCGGGGATTTCAAAAAAATCTCACTCCGGATAATCGAATCACCCGGATAATCGAATCAAACTTTTTTTGTGTTATTTTATGAATTCAAGCTTCATTCGTGGAGCAATTGGAAATAAAATGTTCAGGAAAAATTTTCCCATTATAATTAATGTAAATGTACCTATTTTGGCCCTAGTCAGTTTTTCAGCATTTCAAGGTGTGATTTGTCTTTTCAGTTGGTTTTGATTTGTTATTTATATTTGTAACTAGTTAACGGTATGTATCAGTTATTTATAGCTATTTGTGCAAGAATATTAGGACAAACTTTTTAATAAGGTGTGTCTTTTGCAATACAGGTCAAACTCGATTACCCGGGCTTCATTTTTTTCAATTTTCCAGGTTTAATGATTCGATTACTCGTGTACAAGAAAAAAAATAAAATATGTAAGCTGCGGGTCGTCTGTTTCTTGACTCCAATTTAATTTACGTGGTGGTGTCACATATCACAGCTAACGCTTCTTTTAACCCTCATTTAGTTGACCGTACCGGATTGTCAGGTGATCATTACGCATTTAGTCTTCGCAAACTCTCCCACTCATGTTTGTCACCAGCGAATAACTACAAAAGGTTACGTAGATGATGGCTTCCCGGTCGCCTCAGCGAGAAGTACTGCTGGCGTCCTCCTTACATAGCCTAACATCCATCTTTGCTTGAGCTACCCAAGAATTGAAATCGCCTCCGCCTGACCTCGTATCAGAATCTTGTTAACCCTTTCTTAACCCTAGAACGTTGCACTTGCATTTTCCATCCTACAACGTTGCACTGGGGTACAAATGTACCCGACGCGTTTGATCGCAATTTTGGCAGGTAAAAATGCAAACAAAAGAAATATATAATACACCATTTTCTTCGTTTTTTAATTTCGAAAACAGCTGTGTAAGTGAAAGTATGGAATTTATTAAATCAATGCTACATAATTACTATATTACTATTACTATAAATTACTATAATTTTGCGAACTTTCAACCGATTTGAAAAAAAATAAATGATTCTAAAAGTTGAAAGAATGATCTTGATACGGTATAAAATGGAAATTTGATATTTTTGAAAAACTGCAATTATTTTGAAGAGTGAAAGTTCAAAAATCGGGTTTTGGGAAATACCACGAAATGGGGTGGAAATTGAAATGAAAAAAATATTTCTGACCAGTAATACATTGGTAACACGCAATGTTACTGTTACAGCTGTTATTGTGCGCAAATTATAATTGCGAGCCATTGCATTGAAAAACTATGAAAAATTAACGATAAAACAAAAATGAGAACGATTTTTTGTTCCGCTTCAAAATTTAATTAAATTAATTAAATAAATGATTAAAAACGATTATATGATACTAATTGTTACTGCCGTAGTAAAACAACCAGTATTTAAACTGCCATTGTCACAAATCATATTTCCACTGACAGCACGAAACCTGACGAAACACTAACGGCAACCGTACACTGGAGTACAAACTACCCCACGCCAACTTTGACGCATGCTTCCACGAAGGCTGTAAGCAAACTGGTTACTTTTCCTACTCTTACGAGGAACTCTAAATTGAATTATGTTTAGGGTCCCAGGTCGGTAAATGCCGAATTCTCGTTTTTACACGGCCCCAAAGAAGGTGTGGGGTACATTTGTACCCCAGTGCAACGTTCTAGGGTTAATCAACTTTTTTCTACTGCGTATAGGGTTCCAAAGCTATTTTTCCTTAGAACTGTTGGCGCCATGAAACTAGAAAAATCTGGTTTAATAAAGATTGGTGCTTGTTTCGCGGTGTTAGAAGCTGCTTAATATTTACCTTACGATCTAGTTCAATTACATGAAAAAGGTTGTTGCATGCAGTCTAGGTTAGAACATTTTATTAGTTTTCTGTCACGCCACGAAAATATTCCAAAATTTCATTTTCACCATTAACCCTCAAAAAGGCAAGCAAAAATTGTAACTTCAAGAAGCATCGCTCCTATGACCCAATGAAATCATAAGCCTCTTTTTGTCGTTTTATCAGTGAGAGAATCGAAAGCCCGAAAACGCCCAATCATTTGTGTTACGTCGAACGAGTGCAAACGCACTGAGTTTCGATAGCAGATTAAAGATGTTGTTTTTGGTTATGTATTAATCAGCTTCAACTGTGCGATATATTGTGATCAGTATGATTAAATGTACAATAAATTAATATTCCACTTACAATTTTCAGTGTTTGATTACGCTCGGCGTTTTGGTCTCGAACCAATAATAATATGGATAAATTTCAATTAATTTAATAATGTTTTATATAAGACTTGGATCAATCAAGAGATCTCGTGTCTTCACCCTTTGTTCACTCGATCGTTTATGATCGTTAGGGTTAGCTGAGCTGTAAGAACACATTTGACAAGTAATTGTGTTTAGAGTGACCAGCAGCAACAACCGCGGTAACATCCCCACCCCCGTAATACAACGTGATAAAGATGTGTTACAGTTTATTCATTACCGCGGGAGTTGGAAGCTCTTTGTAACTGGTGGAGCAAGGGATGGTGTAACAGCTCACATCTCTCTATTCCGCATCGCCGTGTGAACCTGCACATTCTGCTGTTATGTTGGTTTAGGCAGCTTCTACACAGTTTCCGATCTCCAATCAATTTCCAACGGTGTTCGACTTCGAAAGATTTGAACGTATCACAATCTGCAACACGATGATTCCCACGACAAATCAAACAGTTTCTTATTGTCTCACTGGACGATACTGGGATATTCAGCTCATTGTCATTACTATCGTCGTAAAAATTGTGACTTTCTGTATTTTGAATACATTCAATGTGTGTAACTTGGCAAGCCGATTTCACTAAAGATTGCATATAATTGTTCAGCGAAATTAGTGATGCAGATTGACTCCTTTGTTTGTATCGAGCCCATTCAAGCCTAATTTGCCCTGGAAGCTTTTCTTCGAGCTCTTGCAAAAGTGTTGGGTTCGAGAGATGGTCCTTCTGATCCATTGCTATAAGGTGGTCGCATAAGTTTTGTATTTCCATCCCAAAATTAATAAGACTTTGCAAATTCTCTGTTGTTGGGGAGGCTGTTCCGCGCACTTTATTCAACAATGTGTTCACGATTAACACTGGACGCCCAAAAAACATTTTAAGTGTTTCCATCACACGAGGAACCAGTTCCGGTAGCAAAAGTCGACTGCGAACATACTCCAAAGCTTTTCCTCCTAAAGAGCGTTGTAAACGAACTAAATTTTCAGCATTCGTATAACCGCAAGCTTCCGTAGAAATTTTGTATTGACTATAAAACAATGGCCAATCTTCTGGGTTTCCGCTGAACAAAGGCAAATCTGTTGTAAGTACTTGCCGAGATGCGATCTGCTGAGGAGTTAGTGGATTATTCTGTTGCTGAAACGAAGTGTCCTCTTCATTACTAGAAGCATATTCAAATGGTTCTGGTAGCAGTGATGTGTCAGAAAGGTTCAACTCACAAATATCCTCCTTTTCTTCAGGACATCTCACTTTCAGCGAAAAATGTAGCTGCGCTTTCTTTATTTTATATTCCTCATTAGCCATTGATAGCTCTAAAGCCTCACGCTCATCAATAGCTTTCATGCGGATGCGTTTAATTTCATGCAGATGGTCCAGATGCAACTTAATTTGCAAGGGTGTTATATTTACACACGACTCGTCCCAATCAATAGCTGGATCATCTGATTTTGAATCAGATGCAGAGTTCTGATTTATAAATTCATCATCGTTGGTATTTGATGTACGATCACCGGTTTTTTGTTGTTTGCTCATCCTGCTTCGCAAGTGACCGAAACGGTTAAATGAAAATTTTGAAGATTGTTACGTCGAACGAGTGCAAACGCACTGAGTTTCGATAGCAGATTAAAGATGTTGTTTTTGGTTATGTATTAATCAGCTTCAACTGTGCGATATATTGTGATCAGTATGATTAAATGTACAATAAATTAATATTCCACTTACAATTTTCAGTGTTTGATTACGCTCGGCGTTTTGGTCTCGAACCAATAATAATATGGATAAATTTCAATTAATTTAATAATGTTTTATATAAGACTTGAATCAATCAAGAGACGATCTCGTGTCTTCACCCTTTGTTCACTCGATCGTTTATGATCGTTAGGGTTAGCTGAGCTGTAAGAACACATTTGACAAGTAATTGTGTTTAGAGTGACCAGCAGCAACAACCGCGGTAACAATTTGTATACCAAATTTCAAGTTCATTGAAACTATCCCTGGCAGCACTGCTTCAGCGGAACCCAATCAGATTAATTCAGGGGGAGTCACTCCTGTCATCCGCTATGGAGATATACAGACTTTGACAGTAGCCAACATATGTGGGCCTAGCCGCTTCTAGGCCCATGTCGCCCGCACAATAGCATTGGGTTGTTTTGATTTTAACAAAAGCAGATGTTGGCTAGGACAAAATGGCTACCTAGCAGGGGCCTGGATTAATTGTAATAACTTTTGTTCTACTAACAATATTTATAGCCGTTAGTGCTCAAATGAAAGATATTAGTCCTAGTTATTAGCCGCCTTACCTGTCGTTGTAAATATATGTTGTGTAAACCAAATTAGTCGTTTAGAAACGTGGTTGTTTATCAACAACATGGGCATAAAAGGGAAGGATGCTATTAGAATTCTGAGCTGGAATCAATTGTTGGAGGGGATAATGGGAGAAGAGAAATATTGTGTCAAAGTCCACTGGCACACAGAGCAGGATATTCATGAGAATTTTGTACCAGATTTCACTGAAAATAGGACCATGATTCTATCAACATCTTGAATAAGTCATAATCTTCAGCAGAATACTATTTTGAGAAGGATTTTACCAGACCTCTAAGAAGCTTTTCTCTAGAATCCTGCACCAAAATTCAGAGAAAAAAACTCGTAGAAATACGGATAAGGATTTAATCGAAATTCTGAAAAACATTCCATTGGAATGCTAGGGAACCTTCGATCAGAATCCTCTGTAAAGTATCCAAACAGAATCCTGAGAAGCATGATATTATCCCAATAAAATGCCAGAAACCGACTGAGCAAAGTAGGTGTAAAGATATTTTATGTGTCAAAAGGGCCTGCAGTAACCGAAATGTGTATTACGAGAAAAATGTACTTTCAGTTTAAAATTAAAAAGTTGCATATTTGGCAACACTATCGTTAAAAGCTTTTTTTTCTAGATTCCTTGAATAAATCCTTCAAAAATCATCTCGCTGATAATTCAGTACCAGAGATATAATCCGAAAAAAAAACAATTTTTTTAAACAATTTGTAAAAGTAAAAGTGTTTCCATGGACTGAGGGGTGGTTCAATTGCCACATTAATTTAGGTCAATAATTTAGATCATTGGCTCTAGCTGAACAATTTCTTTGAAACTAGTTCCAATCCGTGAAGGTCGATTCCAAGTTTTGGTTTTTCTTGGGCACTTTGCCACGACTAACCCAGCTATTTTTGAGGCGGGCCAAAATTTGAGAGGATGTTAACCCTAGACCCCCCATTTCCCGAAAAAGTTATATTGCCTGCAATGATCGAATTACCACTATAATCAGACATTCTAGAGGAAATTTGATTATTTTTCAAAACATCCGGATAATCGAACCATTTTCCCCAGATAATCGAATCACGGATAATCGAAACCCCGGATAATCGAATCCCCGGATAATCGAGTCCGACCTGTATTACAAAGATTTCATCAGTTGTTGATCGGTTGTCTATGAAACCTGCTTGATATCTACCAAAAAAACCGTTTATAAGTGTTGGTAGGCATCGGGATAGGATTTGTACCTTTCGATTACCCCACTTTTGTCCGTCAATATGCCACCTTCCTTGTCACTTAGCTTCTTATAGAACGCACGTGTTTCCTGAGAACGATACAGCAGTAGCAACTCCTTTCTCCCCGACTCAGCCAGATGGCACTTCTTATCTTGAAAAAATGTGGAAACTGTTGTTTTCGTTTCTATCGGTACGACTCCGAGTTCTGAAGTAACACTGAACGCAGTATTACTGCGTGAGTTGCATGCATTTGTATTTCGAGATGTTTGCCGTAGGCTATCGGTCTCCCCACCTGAACCGGGTTATATCTTGGCGGGCGCCGGTTTCTTACGTTGTTCGCTACGGATAAATTTGGACGCAGCTTAACCATCATTAGGTAATGGGCCGAGTCGATGTTAACGCCTCGATAGTTCTTTTATCGATACGCCGTGCTCGTTCGTTCGTTGGTGGGCACTTAACCTTCCCATCTAAACCGATGACGTTCTTGGCATCATGGTTTGAGGATAGATCCTATTCGTGCTCTAGCTGCGCGTAAAATTCGTTTTTGTTGGCATTGTCTAACCAAATATATACCCCTAATATCTCAAGAAAGCACTGTACTACATAGTTGTATATTTGTGACATGTGTTCGATTTTACATCCAATGGTATAATCAAATATAAATGAAAATGAGAAAAATTGGTGCTATTAGAATTAAAAAGAGCAAGCAGTAGAACTGCATATCACCCTCAAACTAACAGGAAAAAACTCAATACTAAACAGTTAAACTTGTGCCTCTTTACAGGAATCGCGGCTTTGGATATCAACAAAGTACATGCTGGAGTACAAGTAGCTCTATCAACCACCACCGCAGCAGTGAATCTATGCTAATGACGAGTGATCATGAAAACTGCAATGATGTAGAACGTGAGTCCGCAAAATGTGCATATCCAAAGTGCAACCACAGCTTCAGTAGTGGCAGCAGCAAGTGGTATCGCTGCACCCGGGCAGTGTTTGTGTGAATTCAGAAAATTATTCGTACGAGCTAGCAGCAAAAGGCAGAACCAGTTTTTCTCCGCTGCATTATCAATTTTCTTCTCGCGGTCCGCGTGTGTAGCAGAAATTTATATACACAACAAAGTTTTTTTTATTACGTTTCGTCTCTCCAAACATACGATTTGTGTGTTTGTTTCGGTTATGTGTTTTATTGGTGTATGTGGCAGTGTACGTGTCCGTTCGCTATCATAACGCGTAACATTTCTCGAAGTGGTTTCTAAGTGATTGCGAGAAACTAACGATAAATGACTGATCGAAAATTGCCAATTAGTCTGTCGGACCACAGCGAGTTCGGAATCAATCACGGAGCTGGCACCATCATCGGTGGTGGCGTTGGAAGCGGTAGCAGCATTGGTCTGGCAGTAGGAGTTGGATCAATTGGTTTGCCGGGAGTAGTAGGGGTTGGTGGCCTCGGTGGGTCTTCGGTGGCGTCAGTGACCGGAGGAGGCAGCAGTGGAAATGTCAGCAACAAGCATGCCATCGCACGTCTGAAGCACACCAATTCCGTAAGTGGATTTTCTTTTCTTTGGGTTTTTATTCGGCCACCCGCTTCTGGAGCATATAGTATATGTACATACATACGCGTATGTGCAACCGAGTGCAACAATCTTGTCCCCTTGCATACGATGGAATAATAGTGGAAATTCAATAACGTGCCTGTTTCTGATCGTTTGCGACTTAGTGACACTTGCGAATGGAAGCGAAGGAAACTGTTTCTCGAAGCAATCTGAATGGCATGTTTGTTTTTAATCATCGGCCTGGTTTTCATCTTTGAAATACGTTGACCATTACCTAGAGAATGATTTTACTAAGGCGTATGCTAGCGATGTATTATAATATATTGCCGTATATATCATATAATAAATTGTTGTAAATGTGAATTCTATAGCACTGTAGTTCACGTTGTTTGGTTGCTATTGTGTATCAGTGTGTAGGGGATGTCCAAATAGCGCCCTTTTTTTCTTCGTTAAAATGCATAGTAGTTGCACCTGAAGGACTCTCGTGATGATGGTGCCACAGTCACAACGATCGACAAAAGCCGCATAGAATTCCAGAAATGCCTTTCACGCGCAGTGCCACGGACAAGCGTGACCTTTGCATTCTTCGTACCAGTTTTATTGCATTACATGCATATGATGTGCACAGCGTGCTCGCACAGGGCTGATGACATAAACATAATATAAGTGTCTGTTTATTACAGCTTTCTTTCCAAGAGCGTTGGAACAATGTTTAGGACAGTTGAAATGATTTTTATATACTTGCTTGGATAGTGTATCTGCAAACAGTTGCAAATCCGATTTTTTGTAGAACAGCTTATTCTATATCTGCTTTTCATCTGTAATCAGAATATAAGCTTATATAATCATTCATATATTAACGTCTGATACCTGATCCCATATGCTTGGTTCGAAACCAAGAGGTACTAAATAGGGTTCAGCCGATAACGAAAAAATCTTAAAAGTTCAATATCCATGCGAAAACAATACTGGCTCAAATGCCACGTTCCCTATGTTGATAGGAGATTTGTGTCTTGCCATGATTTGTCTTTTCATCATTACCCTGATGGGAAGGATTATGGAAGTGGTAAGGTTAGGGATAAGGAAAATAACGACACAGAGAATATAGACAATATACGGAAGAATTTTTCACTCCCAAGGGAATGAAGAATCTACTCGATTAGCGGATATATCAACACCCCGAGGGGATATTGTGATAACAGGACAATAACACCCCCGATATTGTCATTCAAATTCGGCTTAAACTGATTTAGGTTTATAAACTTTCGCCGCGACTTGTTGGAAGCCATAATTCAGTTTATAATCCTTTTTCGCCAGAAATACCAATGATCGGTCGTCGATACTGCAAAATACTCCTGTATTTTCGCTGAATCGACTTGTTTCTCTGAACTTCCAAGCAAACTGCCCGCAAACAAGGATTATGAAAATCTAGCCTCATCAAGATATAAGAACTTCTCAAACATTCCTTGGGATTCCACGGAATGTAAAGGAATACCCTATTCTAGTGAAGGCTTTATGGTTTGACAATAAAACGGAAATCAATTGTCCTCCCACTTATTTCCTCCCCTTTTGTATCCCCCAGCTTTGTTCGTTATCCGGAGAGAACCAAACACAACCATACTGTGATTGTGCTTCTTTTCTTTCATTATGATCAAAACATTTTCTCATATGTATGGAATTAGAAGGAGCACGCTTCTCGCAACTACCAGTATTCACACCTGATGTGGGAAGTGACTCAATTTTCGATTCACTGAAAATCTGAAAAGGATCTACACGCATCACAGGTTTAATCGAAGCAACACTTCTTCTCTGTCTGATCGTGCAAATGTTGGGTGATTTACTACACAAAGTATATGCAAATTTGAGCTCTGTTTAACTAGTTGATCAATTAGATGCCTCGCAAATTGATCTCTGAGCTACCTTAAATTATGAGGTGGGTCTTTACATCACTGCCAATTATGAGTAGAAACTCATTTCTGCCACAGTATGGTACAAACCTTTTAAAATCATCAGAAGGTGATTATTTATGATGAGGAAAATATGCCGAACAATAGATGTATTTCTGTTTATGTTATCAACAATCATATTGACTGTGACAGTACAAATATCACGAGTTGTGATGTCGGATAGAAAATATTCGTCAATAGTACTATTTACAAGTTTACATGCACGAGTCATTTCACGTGAATTTGTCATGACGCACAGTGGCACCTCCCCATACAAAGTTGTGACAAAATTATAAAAATTGGTCTATGTGGCTAAAAATTAGGTTTTAACTAATTTTGGGTCGCTGAATCCATTTCTGCTATCAGTTTTGAAATTCAATAATTCTTTTTTTCGACTGCTTTTTTGTAAACCCATTTGAAGGCGTTGGTCGTTAAAGGGTTAATGTACACGTTAATAATAGTAGTCAATAACATCGGATAGCAGAAATGGTTGCCAAAACTAGTAAAAATTGTTAATTTTTTAGTAATATGATGTCGAGTCGGCAACCAATTTGTAAGAAGATTCATGAGCTACCGGGCGTCTCCATAAGGGTATTTCCAAAAACATAGATATCAATATTAATTCGTCAAAAGGGCGAAAGTGTTTTTTGTAAACAAACTTGTTTCGCTCATTAGTCTGCTGCAGAGTGGAATTTCATGAAAATATGCGTTAATATAAATTTTTACCCTTTGTAGAAGTAATTTCAATTGTTTTCTGCTTTGAAATTATAGTAAATTAAGAGAAACCATAAAAATAAAAGGTTGTTTACAAATTTTATTCGCCCTTTTGCAAATTTAGTATAAATCTTGAAACTACACTAAATTTGGAGTCAGGTTCGTGATAAGTAACCCATGGGTAACCATACATTGAATTTTTCAATTACTTTTTCTTAATACAGAACAAAGGCAAATCATTTCTTTACAAAAAGTTATCATTTCTGTAGTTGAGTATATTCATTCATCTTTCCAAAAAACTTAAAACTACTCCAATCGGCCGTGTAACTCTTGAGATATCGCCATTTGAAGTTCGAAGGTGCGAACAATTCTATGGAAACGAATTGAATAGAAATCATCGACATCACTTGCTTCAACGACATGTGAAAAATTTATTTTTCATCCGAAAATCGTAAAATTTTGAGATACTGTTGTTCGAACCAAAAAAAAATATTTTCGAAAGTATTACAAGACATTGATTTTTGGGGTTTTGTCACTCGTCGTGCCACTGTGTGACGTTTAGTTGTAAGCTACGAAGACAGGATTAAGTAGCTTTCCAACAATTTCCTTCGTGGAAATACGGTTCTTGTACCAAAGCTATGGAAGTTTTTTGCCTTTCTCGTATAGAAAGGTTATGCAATCACTCTGAAAAACGTCAACCTAATCCCGGCCCGGAGGGCCGAGTGTCATATCCCATTCGATTCAGTTCGTCGAGATCGGAAAAAGTCTATATGTTTTTGTGTGTATGTGTGTGTGTATGTATGTGCGTATGTGTCAGATAATGCCACTCATTTTTCTCAGAGATGGCTGGACCGATTTGCCCAAACTTAGTCTCAAATGAAAGGTGCAACCTTCCCATCGGCTGCTATTGAATTTTGGATCGATCGGAATTCTGGTTCCGGAATTACGGGTTTCAGAGTGCGGCCACACAGAAATTTCTCATATAAACTATAGGAAAAATTAAAAATAGAATTTTTATTTTTGATGCTAAATGTGTTCAAGGTGCATGAAACGCGGAATTTGATGCAAACTCGAAAAAAATTTGACGACGATTGACTTTTTTGGATTTTGGCACATTTTTGCCTTTCTCATATAGAAAGGTTATGCAATCACTCTGAAAAACGTCAACCTAATCCCGGCCAAATTTTTTTTTCGACTCGCATAAGGTTTCTGGATTTTAACAGGGGCGTAGTTGATGGTTTACGGAGAGGGGTTACACCCCCCCCCCCTCTACTGTTCACTCCCCTCCTTTAAAAATCTCCTTAAATCACCCCTCAGTCCACCACCCTATCCAGCCCTCATACCTCTACCTTTCAACCCCATCATCTTTAAACCACCACTATATCACAAAACATACCAATTTAAGCTGGGGAGTCGTTCGTTCATGGGACTTTCGCCCTCCTCACATACCCACCCCAAAATGAGTTAGCAAGCAGATAACATTGATCTAATGCTGATTAGGCTAATGGAGTATGATATTTTTTTGTTTCAAGTGTTTCACCGTCGACAAGTAGCTCATCAAGTTCGTGGCTGGCATGCCATTGTGTATAAGTGCAAAGTGTACTAAAAATGTAATGGACATTTCCACAATTATGTTGAACATAAAAAGCCTCCGAGCCATAGTTTAGAGAAATGAGAAAGGCACAATTGCACCGCTAGGTGGATTAAAACAGGTTTTTATTATGGAGGTTTTAACCTTAAGGTCATTCGCCTCTTCGGGTTAGAAAAATCCTTTGAAAAATTTCTAATCCTATCTGCGGGGTCGGGATTCGAATTCAGGTGAGCTGCGTACAAGGAAATCGATTTACCAATTATGCTATGCCCACCTCTTTGGAAGCTGCAAAAGGCGGGATAGATTCATAGTTGCGGTACGTTTATGCTGAAGATTAATTTGCGCAATTCTAACCATAGTCGCTCTGAGCATTGTACCTTTCATCACCGGCGCTAATTGTACAGCAACTAGAAGATACCCAACACGTTGCCTTATAATCGTCTATAGTGAACCCCGAAATGGACATTAGTGACATGACCGTCATTTGAATTGCACTATTTGCGAAGATACAAACCTCCACTGTGTAACTCCGTAAGTATTCAATTGTCCACTACAAAATTCTAACAGTTTTAAGAAAATTACTTTTTTAACTTCCAATGATGAAAAGAAAAAAAACATGTCCAGGTTTCGAAAAAATCTATTTGTTTTTAACTTCTCAATATTTTTTACCAAATTAACAATATAATTAAGTCTTAATATACTTCATATAAAAGCTGAGAAAAAGACATACATTTCATGTCTTGGACAATTTGTGTATCTTCTTTAGTCACTACAGTAATAGCGATTGAAGAAAGTAGTTTTTAACAAACGTGGAAATTCAAGTCAGAATATCTCGAGAATTTCGCCTACTATATTGCAATAACAAATATGCATTGTATATTTTTGACAGCAAAACCGAAAAAATTGAGAAAAAACGAAATAGTGTGACATCCTGACTAATGAGATGAATCAGGGCTCGTCTACCCTATTTAGCGAAGCCCATACAATGAACTAGCCGCTAGCTAGTTAAGGGGAAAACGCGAGCGATTTACACATAGCCAGGTCATAACGGGAAACTATCTTCGTCGGTGGGAACTACCCGAGTAGAACACGACCATAGCTGTGAGCTTAAGGACTCAAGAAAATGGATATCAGTATAGGGAGAAATTCCTCTCCGGAAAAATTTCAGTTCTTCAGGATAAGATAACGATGCACGCAATAAATATAGTTATAATAGTTTTAGCAATTTTCTTGAGATAAATATTATTTGTTTAATCATTTTTGAAAATCTAAGAACTTGTTAATGTTAATGCTAGTGAACAGAGACAGCCTATAAAACGTGGTATTGATGACGTAGATGCTATCATCATTCGCCGTAGAAACTGTCACACATTCGAACACAGCGGCAGTTTTTGTTTTGACGCTTGATTGGACCTATAGAAGGATTTTAGGTAGAGAATATGTTACACTCAATTTTGAAAAAAGAGAAGCATAATAAGCTGTTCTAAGTTGTTCCTTTTCGTTCTTTTCCCCATCATCGCTTCTGATTGGCAAAAACAATTACATCAAAGAAATCCGTCAGCCTTGGCTATATAAGTTATAACATTACCCTGGCGACCTCACTCACCAGTCGAAGGATGAAAACAAAACGGCACATCTTAATGGCTGCAAAGGATTGAACCAATATCGTGCGAAGCGACCACCAGAAACAAATTTACTTGCGGTAACCTACAGCAACAAAACAAGCGCCGATAACAACACACCATGGCTCCCGGTCACAACAAGTTCGAGTAGGGTTGATTCGTCGTCGGGGATTATCTGTGTAGATCGCTTTCGCTTAGATGATTCACAATAGGGGTGGGATTCGTTCCGCCGCTGTACCTAACGACAGTAACCCAGCGAAGCGAGTACAGCGAGCTGACAACAACGGATACTAAAAGTAAAACGAGCAACCCCAATATAGGGTTCGGCACCCAATTAAAAAGGCTAGAAAACTCAGTTTGGAATATTATTTTTATTTACTTCAAAGTACAGAATGTGTGTAATCAAAAATTCAGCATCAATAACTCGCCTTGGCTCGATATGACCACTTTTTGCCTTGATTTTGGCCCTGTGATAGTCAAACAACGAATCGCAAGCTGCCTGAATGTGACTTCCGGTATTTTGGCCTACTCACGGACAATGTTCTTTGGGATTCTCTATTTACATGGAACTGACATGCGATTATAGGTAACAAAGTAAACCCACTATTACGTTTGAATTCCGTCGCTGATCACTTTTAGCAAAATACTTTTGCAAGCTTGTAAACAATACTCCGAACTGTTATTCAACCAATTTCTGAGTTGTGCGTACGGTCTAAATGAAGAAGATCCCCTGAAATAGTGGTTAAGAGGACATGTAAGTCAAGTTGGTGGGCAAATTCGAATCGATTGACATCTCGGCAGGTTCCAATGCTTGCAGCTGACCTGTGAAGGTCAGTTATACCGAAAAAGATGGGCAACGAGCCATAAACAACAGAAGAAAAACACTTACGATTAGCAGCTATCACTCACTACTGGAATATTCCCTTCCTGCAGGAAAGCAACCCGACATGTCTCCAGTCCATGAAAAGGGAAACAAATTCGAACATTAATAATTAGCGGAGAAATCTCGTGTTTGAGTGCCGTATCAAATTTAATCAAGCTGGGTGCTGTAGACACTATCTTCTTTCACTCCAAACACTAAACATTGTAGACGACCTGCACGGTTTATGTCTATACGATCGACAACAACCAACCTGCTTTCGTTTACAAAATATACCTAGACCATGCGGTAGACTTGGGTGCAACGCCCAACTCCTACTCTGCAGAAGGCAAAGAATTCTTCACATTTCCTTTCGATCATGCCCATATGAGCCTGCCTAGTTCTAGTTTTCCGTTCTAAGTTTATAACTGATTCGCTCTAGAATACCTATTCGTCTTTCAATTTCATTTCTTTCGTTTCTCTTAGTCTCAAATTTGCCGAAAATAGCCAACACTATCGATACAGTATAACCTTGCGGCAATTAAAACATAGTAACAACGTTTACATGTACATGATGGATTCGCTGCCAGATTGCAAACCGATTCTATTTACATGAATCTATCTGTTGCCTTCGACAAAATCAATCATGATGGACAACTTCTGCGCTGGTCTCGTTCCAACCTCGAGACAAGTCCAAATCAGCATTCAGGACTGTCTACCAGATCCATTCCTTGCTACTTCCATACGGAAGCCATCTCGGCCCAGTAACATACTTCCTCTACTTCAATGACTTCAATGTCAAACAACAAGTACATCTTCTTTCAAACGTCACGTTCGCGCGAAAACACTATCTGATACAGTTCAACTACCATTTGTTCTACTCGAGCATTCCAAGACGCCAAGGATCTCGGAGTCATCATGGCTTCGACACTAACATTCAAAACAAATACTTCCTACATCGTGGAAAAGAGCTGTGGTTCATTGTCCGATTAGCGAAAAATTTTGTTTGTTTGTTGGTTCGCTCAACGCTAGAATATTGTTCTGTTGTTTGGAATCCGTACTACCAGAACGGGGGCTCAAGGCTGTTCAACACCGGTTCATACGCTTTGCACTTCGATATTTCCCATGGTGAAACAAATTTGAGCTGCCGAGCTACGAAACTGTTGTCAGTTAATACAGCTCAACACTCAATATCCGGGGGGACTGCTCTCGAGCCCTGTTCGTTTTGGAAGATTGTCTATCCTGAAAGGTAACTAGGTTTAGCAACCACCATTGGGGCCAAGGGGTCTGTTGGTGTAAATGCAACAAATAAAATAATATTTGCACAATCTTACTCGAAATAGTACCAACGGTCGTCCCGTTAGGATGAGGATAAGGATGAACAAGAAATTTGGGTTTAATCGGAAGATTTACTGCAAATTGCCGTAATAAGAATACGACAATTTCACGAGCCAGCAGGTAGTTGCCTCTTTTGAAGATTCCTCTTCGATTCACCCTCTAGCGCACAAATTTTTTTGCAAGCTTAAAAAAACTTTTGTAGGTGGGCTTCATGATGAGAAAAACGAAAATAATATTGATAATTCTTGTAAGTAGTGGACTTTTCATTGTAGCCATAAAATAAGTAGGCCGCCCAAAGGCGGTCTTGGGCACCTGGGCGAATAAAAAACAAAAGCTTATTTCTTCTAGTTACCTCTACATAAGCGAATACAGATTGTTGCTTATATTTTGGACTCCATCAGAGCGCAAATTACCTAAACTGTATGGAGTATTTCTCTAGTGATTGTTTAATTATTGACTTCTAATTTATAATAGGGGAGTCTAGGGTCTGCTGGCCATGGTTTCACATATCATGTTTTATCTTTTTAATTAAAGAAGATCGTGTAAAAGAGAATGCGTTGCATAAAAGAGCAGACTGTTGGCTGCATCTCCGAATTTTAAATATGTGACGGAAATCTTTCCAACTTACGACTATGCGCACAATGATGCCACTTAGCCACTTTTGATGATAAAGTATGGATCGCGTGAGATGTCTTTTCGATAAAACTGCAAATCAATCGATTCTTGTTACTATTTTTTTGCTTCAATGTTCCGGCATTTTAAATTCGCGCACATTTTGTATTCAAAAGCGAATTTTCGAAATTCTTTTTGTGAAATTCCGAAGTAAACAAACAAAAAACAAATTTTGTTCGTGGTTACGTATGTTACATATACGACCACGGAAAATGCTCTATCGAAAAATCTAGTCATTCGTGGAATAACTTTGAACTCTCCCAAAATGTACAATTAAGTTAAACCCAATGTATAATATGTATATGCGAAAAGATGATGAGGTTTTTACGCGCATTTAGAGGGCGTTTTTAACACGAACTTCAAATGGGCTTTTCCACATTCTATTTCATGTAGACCATGTCGGTCAGATGAAAATAATAATAAATAAATAACAAAAATGTAGGGTAATGAGCCTATTTTCGCCCTAACCATGTGAATCCGTTAGAAAGGTTAGAACGGCGTTAGCCATCTTTGTTCAACGCATTGGTTCAAATGGCAAGGCGATTTTTGTTATCATAATGGTTCATAAGAAGAAAGCAAAGATATTGGTGCCAATTCAAACACATTGCATCAATTGTATTCCCAGTAATTAATGAAATGGTGAGGCACCCTCCTTAATACAGCTCTTCACCCTAATACGCTCTAAAGTTCAATATCGCTTACAACGTGTACGAAACAGAATGTTATGCAACCTACACACATTGGAGAATGTATTACACAGTACTTGAAGTGCAGAACTAGAGACGTTGTTTTCCTTACCCCTAACCTTACCACTTCCCCAATCCTCCCCATCAGGAGAATGATGAAAAGACGATTCTTGGCAAGGCACAAATCTCCGATCAACATGGGGAACGTTCCATTTGAGCCAGACGCTACTGATAGTAAGATGCTACTCAAAAACATTTTTTTTAGTTTTTGAAATTTCCAAAAAAAGTTTAAATTTGTTTAATGAAGATTACCACTAAACACAAAATAGTTTTTTTCCACGTTTTCCTCGAATTTTTAACTTTGAGATTCAATGAAAGGTGTGAAGGTTGGGAAAAAGTGCTAATGGGGATGACAACATACGATCATGTTTTAGTAGTTTTATTTAGATTTTTATGGAGACCGCCTAGAGGCGGTGGTGGGAACTAGAGGGTTAAAAATCGGAATTCCAAAGATACAGACACGAACTAATGATTGAAAAGCGTTTGGGCTAAGTGTATTCACACGTAGAACATATGATTTTGGCAAATTCTTCGGTTCTACGAAGCCAGTGCGCACAAATAAGCTAGTTACGTCTGATCAAACGCATGTGACCTAAAAGTCTCCCACAAAACTGAACGGGTAACAGTCTGAAATTTTTTGACTTTTTAATTTCCGATAAACGTACAAGCGCCAACCCTTGGCGCCACATTTAATATATTTTTTGCGTGACCAAAATTATGAGTGAGTTTTTCGTATGGCACAATACTACTACGCTCCCTTAAACATGCTCGAAAGGAAGTGTGAAGAATTTGCCTTGTTTGCTACATTGGAGTATAACATTTTCATTTTTTTTCAATGAAACTCCACCGACGAAACTGTAATTAAGCACATTGCAACGGGAACCCCAAATAAATACGGAATTTAGTTAATGTTTCAGCGTTCAGTATTAGGGCTTCGGAATGAAAACTAAAAAGAATTAGCTATAGAACAGTGCATCACTGGTTTATTGTAGTGCTCTTATATAAATGTATAGCATAACTTATCAGCGCTCTAACTAGATAGCAAAAATACATATTTTTGTTGCAGTTTTCTATTAGGTACTGTATTAGAACTAGATGTACGCATCCTCCTGGGCTTAGTAGAGACTAGTTTTTTTCATAATCCTCAAAAATTCTTCTTGATTAACTTCCCCGTCTCCGTCTCGATCCGCTTCATCTATCATTTCTTGCAGCTCCTCGTCGGTCAGATTTTCACCCAATTCTTTGGCAACCCGCTTTAGATTCTTAAACGAAATGGTGCCAGTCTCGTCATCGTCAAACAATCGGAATGCTTTCAAAATCTCTTCTTTGGAGTCTTTTTCAGCCATTTTAACAGTCATCAGTGATAGAAAGTCTTCGAAGGAAATTTTTCCAGTACTATCCTTATCGATTTCGGCAATCATTTTTTTGATTTCTTCCTTTTTTGGCTCAAATCCTAAAGCTCGGATTGCGACCTTTAACTCCTTGGTATCGATCATTCCAGTCCCTTCGGAATCGAATAAATCAAACGCTTCTTTTATATCTTGCCTCTGTTCGTCGGATAGTTCGAATTTTGGACCCGATTTTTTCCTTCCCGTGGCTGCCGTCTGTCCAGTAGCCGTTGTCGAAGACTTTTTAGTGCCGGTGGAAACCGAACCAATACTAGATGCCTGGAATGAATAATTTTGCATTTTTTACAACTCGACCTATGTAAAATTATGAATATGCGTCGTAAGTTCAAATTATATCACTATAGACAATCAATCGATATTTGCTCACCATATTGTTAATTCCGTATTTGAAATAACCTAGCTCCTAGAATCACAAGCGCCCCCGGTTGCTATAACGCCACCAACGATAGGAAAGCAGCCTTTGTACTTGTTTTGTTTGATCACTAGCACCAAATATCAAACAAGGGGAAAAATTTCCAAGATGCTTGCCTGCGTTGACAACAGCTTGCACGTTCTCTTCTACACCTTCGGCTGGTCGGTCGGTCACCGACGCCGTTTCAGCTGCAGCAAAACAAAGCTGTTTGTCGAAGCTTTTAGGCAAGGTAGGTCTTTTCTTGGCCTTTTGAGGCCAGCGTTGTTGCCTAAACAGTGCCTTGACTTGCAAAACGGTGCAAAAACAATATCTCTTGCAACGAAGTGAAAGAACTTCCTCCGAAAATATTTGACAGCTATCTTTAAAAGGGCGAAGGCGGCACTGTACCTCTCACGATTACTACAAAACGAATGAATGAAGAACATAGGTACAAATACAAACGAGTATCGGAATCATGCTGAGCTTTTTAGTACAAACTTTTAAACCAACATGTGTGTGATGAGAGTGATGAGCTTTACTTACTCCCCCAAGAAGCGAATGAATGAAAAGGATGAAAAGAGTAGCGGTTTCGTTTGTGCTTTTTATGCTGTGTCTATTGACGGTATTTTTTGTAAACAAAAAATAAGGAACATAACCTAAAGCATTCCACGAATGGACTGGTGAACATAACAATATCAGTACAGGCTAGACTCGACTATCCGTACACGGAAACGAAAAACTACCTAAAATTGAGTTCCTTTGACTCAATCTCGTGGTATCGTGGGGGAACTTAAAATTAGGTAAACCGTGTTGAAGGTAGTTTCCATTTAACCACGGCAAAAACTACAACTCATTGATAGGTTTTTTATACTCAAATTTAAGTTGAATTTACCTAATTTTGAGTTCACCCCAAACAACTCAAAAGTACCTTCCTCCACGGAAGACCTCGACTGAGTCGAATCTCTCTTTTTGTTTTTGACAACACTAATAAGTGCGAAAGCGACGCACAACTCAAAAGTAAGTTAAAAGAACTTTTCTGCAGGTTGTTTTATTTAACCGTGTAGTGATCAGAAAGATGTTGCCATAACCTGCGATATATTATTTACGCGAAAACAATTTTTAGGATGACCCCTAAAAACTCCGTTAACATAACTTCTTAAATATTGGTTTTGATCTTAAATATTCGTCTTCAACCCAATTTTCTCCTTAGGGAGTAATATAGAATTTTGTTATGTATTTACTTGCTAAAATTCGAGTTCAGTATGTCTCATCAGAACCACTTACAGGAAATCGCAAGATAGAACTCGTTTAGCGTGTTCACAAATAGTGTTTTCAATTTTTAACTAGCGTAAGCCTGGTGCATTAGCCAAGTGCCGAGACGAACTCGAAACCGAAACACTGAGTAATTTTCTTAAATATTGTAACATGTTAAATATGTAGTATGTTCTAGGAAGTTGTTCGTCTTGCCAACATACAATCCCGCGGTGTTGAGCTATTTTGGATATGTCGGGCTACTATGCACACTTTAGTTTTTCCATATTTTCTAACAGACGCACTTTTATTAGTGTTATTATACTTTTGACATTTGTAGAGCCATGTTGCATACCTATGTCTTTTGTCAATGCGACTGTTCGACAACTCAGAAAATCTTGAGTGTAATGAAACCACATATTGTTTTTCGGAAAGAAGAAGAAAAATGATTAAAATGGCATTTTCTGTTTGTTTCTATAGTACGTCAGGATCGGTTTTTATGAGCATTTGAAGATTTTTGTGTTTTTAAAAAAGTTGTTTTTAATATCATTGTCAACAACTTTACCGAAGATACCAAGCGTCTAAATAATGTTTTTAATTTATTCTGCATAATTATTTCCAGGGGAATTAATCACCAAAATTATTATTTTCAAGAGATACTCTGTATTATATAGTATAATTTCTTCGAAGACCTCCAAAGTTGCTAATTGTGAAATAACATGATCTTGGCCGTGAAAAACCTGGTTTTGGACCGCTAATTCAAAATTCTTGATTTAAAAAGTGCATAACTTGAGAATGTGACCTTGTGTACTAATTACGCCATTAATTTGGCAACCCAAATGTACGTCATAAATAGCCCCTTATTTCACTTTTTTTAGTTTGCGAAATTTTCAATCCTATCGTGTGACTATTTTTATAATTGATGATACAAAATATCTTTAAAAGCTTTTACACACCAATTCTGACATACGAGACATAAGCGAAAAACGCCATTTTAAACCACTTTCCTCTTTTCTTTCCAAAAAACAATGTGCAGTCTCAACCCACTCAAGTTTTTTGACAAGCAACGTTATGCATGTTAAATTAAAATAAATCCCTTATCTTAGAAAGAGCGATAATTGGGTGACGTATTATTGTTGAAGAATCCTCTGATATCATCATGAATTAATGATATTTCAATAGAAGTAAAAAAATTGGTTAATTTTTATCTAATATCGAATTCAAGAATTGTGCAAGGTATCCTCCAGATAGTCCATATATTGATTATATTAAACGCAATATGAACAACTCCATATCAACATTTGAATAGGGCTAATAAGATTTGTAAACAAACTTTTGTTTTGCTGATTTCTCCTAATTTATTATCATTTCAACACAGAAAACATTTGAAAATGATTCTACCAAGGGTAAAGATGTTGATTCATGTGTATTTTTCATGAAATTCAACTCGGTGGCGGAATAATGAGCGAAATAAGTTTGTTTACAAAAGTCTCATTCGCCCTTTTGAAGAATTACTATTGAACTTTTCTATTGGTTCTGCTCATATTTGGTATAAATAATACATAGACGATGACGATAAATCTGTCCTGATATGATACAAATCCATCGATTATTAAAGGAGTTTTAACTCGTCAAAATAGAAAAATTGACAAAAAGTACGCAAAGATGCCCTCCACGAAGGTATCGGTTTAGGAAATATAATCGATCTATCCCTTGTGGTAGTGGTTTGGAATTTATGGTAAAAATGTAATGAAGGAGCAAAAATGGGAAGCCAGTTCTAAATTTCATTTCTTTCTAGTTATTCCTGATAGAGTTATAGTTGAAAATCTGACGTTTTTTTAAAAAAAGTTCAATATCTTTAAAAATAATCGATGCACGAAAATATATGCGTTAATGAAAGTTATGTATTTCCACGATTGGAACAACTTCATTTAATATTTCAAATTTATTGAAATAATATTTGAAAAGGTAATTAAAATAAAACGACTTTCAAAGGGTCATCTAAATATACTAGGTGTATAAATAATTTTAAACGTTTTCTTCACGCGATATTCGTACCGTTTAGGTTGTAAAATGTTACATATATTATCAGCTTTTAATTCCAAGAAAAAAAATTTGAGCGAACATAAGGTTTGTAAAATAATTGATTTTTTGTATTACCCGGCATGCCAACAACAGTGCGCGGGCGAAACAATCGCTGGTTCGTGTTCACCGATACCAAAACAATAAAATTAAAACATGTTTTGCAAAATTCACCACTTTGTGAAAAATGGGGGGGGGGGGTCACTTTAGAAATTTTTGCTTAGAATTCCTGCGATATAATTCAATGTTTATCATGTAGAATTTTGTTAATTTTGATTTTCATTTTTTCTTTTTTTCTTTTTACGACATTTAATTAGCTAGAGATTACTAAGTAGGGAAAGTTATGAAACTTTAGAGCCATAGTAGGAGAGCCCGGGGTTAGTTGGCGGTTGGGGTAAGTTGGCGGAATCCCTTTTTCTCTGTTTCTATTAGACATATAGCGCTGCCTCTTCTTGTGTACCTCAAGTTATGTGAAACCCGTTATCCAATGTGGTTTTGTTGCAAAACGATTTGTTTGGTGGAAGTTCCCTCCCCAAGGTTTAGGGGTTTGACGGTATTGCAAACATCATCAAGCATTAATTGCTTTAAGATGGGTATTGCATTACGCCTCGATAGTGGTGCATCGAGGAGACCGAGAGGGCTTATGCGCCTTTTTTATGTTATATGTTGCTTCATACTCTGCACCTGCGCATACCAACGCTAAACTACTGGTCTATGCGCGATGTCGTGGCCGACTGGCGGATCGACGTAGATTGACTTTTGCTGTGTGCCGTGTTTGCAAATATTGTTCTATTGGTGGTATTTGTGGACGGGGCTCACGGAGGGAGTCATTGTGTGTCCATTTATCGGTCGACTTCGTCATCGTGCATATACCAATTAAATTAATTTAATAATTTAATTAATTTAATAATTAAATTAATTTAATAATTAAATTAATTTAATAAAGCAGAATAAGTAGAAAACTATTAGTTGTAACTTTGTGATAATCGTAGTTTTTCGTACTAGTGTACAACTGTTATGTGCTAGTCGTATGTCTATCTACGTATGTATTCGTCTGAGTATTTGTGACAGTTGGGTCAGGGAATGGATGCAGAACTGACGTATATGATAGAATGGTGGCGAACACTTCTGGTGATCAATCTGAGAATTTGGTTCTATTCATTCGGAAAAATCGGGTTGGATAAATTAGGGTAAAATAAATTTACCGACGCAAGTCATCCATTCCCGGCCAGCATAGCATGATGAAAGTCTAACAGCATGCAATTGTCGTTAATGATAAATATACAACATTTGCTGCTTATAGACGTGTTTGATTGCACGTTACATATGTTTTGCCTTTCTTATATTTCTGTTATACTTCATTAGTCTGTTTCTTTTGTACATCTATTAGTTTGATTTTCCATTATTTATGTATACCAAAATAGTATTGTTCAATTTATACACTTCTAGTCAAGCTCTTTGCATCTTTTTTTCTTTATTCGGCATGTTATGATTCCTTTTATTAGTATATCTCTACTATACGCTATCTATACTCATATAGGTACAAACGCTCGTGTCCTTCGCGATAACACCAAACTGGCCACAAACGCGACCATGCAATTGCAATAATCCACATATAATTACGCCCGCGATTTCGCCTACATGAAAACACCCCGGTAATTAAGTAAACGTGGCATCTTTAAACTTCCATACGCGGTCTCAAACATTAACCCACCACTCGCGCGATCATGAAACGGTCACGTCCGAAAGTTTTACCAGCCTGTACTAATGCCTTCAGTTGAACCAATCAAAAAAGTGACGCTCATATTCACTAAACAACACGTTCCATGGTGACATGACCTAGAACTCAAGTGATATGGGGAAACGGACTACTATCTGTATCATACACTAAAAATTAAGCTTCAGATTCACGGTCCGCGCGCGATCAAACAAAAATACACAATCCGTCATTATAAAATCGATGTTATACACGCGAAGTCACATACACATGACAAACACGTTAATATACTAATGCTTGAGCCCTTCGCTATCATCCCCGGCATCTACATCCGCGATCTAGTAAACATGATCGCATCCCAGTGATAAAGTGAATGTCTCAGCTCCTATAAATTTTCAATCGCGGTCTCAAGCGTGAACCTAAAAACTCCCGCACTCGCACGATCATGAATCGGTCACTTCAAAAATTTGCTTTTGAATAGGGAGTACGTGTCAAAGTCAAAATGCCGGGGTATTGAAACTGAAATATAATGGCAAATGTCGGTTAATATACAGTTTCCTCGAGTAGACATTCAGCACATTCCAAAAGGACCCTTGAAGTAATTGAATCTCAATTTGATTGCTTAGTTTTTGGCGTATACTCACAGACCGCCAACTTACCCCGGGGCCGGGGTAAGTTGGCTGGTTTTACGCGTCACATATTTTTGTCTCTAAAAATGGAGACAATGCATGAAACACTTTAAAAAAATCAGAGATGTTTCCAACAGTCTGCTCTTTCATGCCACGTGTTCTATTTTGCAAGATCTACCTACATCAAAGTGATAAAAATTGAAAACTGAAAACAAAGCCAACTAGCCCCGGTCTCCCCTATTCAAGTGAGAGCAAGGATGTGAAATATATAGATCGGAAAACTAGAAGTGGCAGGGTCGTTAGAAACAGGCTTAAAATCTTACGGGCTAAGCTTTTGTCTTCTGTTGGCAGGAGTCGAGCTTAGGCAGTGTTACTACGAATAGCTCAAGTCTACCAACATGTCTCACAGCAAAGACTTGTCCCTCTTTAATATGAGAACTGACAAAAGAGAAGTCACGTAAGATCACCACTGAACACCCGTCGACGATTAACAACATCAATGAATATGCTACTGTTCATCTCTGTATGCCTTTAAAGAGGGACAAGTCTGTCTTTATCTTTGTCTCTTTCTAATGACCCTGCCACTTCTAGTTTTCCGATCTGTATATTTCACATCCTTGCTCTCACTTGAGTACTATGGCTCTAAATTTTCAAAACATTTCCTACTTAGTAATCTCTAGCTAATTGAATGTCGTTAAAAGGTGAAAAAAGTGTGACTACATCAATTGACATAAAAAATGAAAAAAAAAAGAATTCTGAAAACTGTACATACCTTTTAACGGAATGTCCCGACCTTTCAGGTTGATGTCAAAAAGCTTTATTTGAAGATTTGGCTTTCAAATGGTCATTGTGGTTCAAGCAATAACGTTGAAGGTATTAATGACACCTTGACAGATTTGTCATCAGTATAATAACTTGCAAGAAAGTTTGTAGACATCACTTTTAGGGGAATTAATCAAAGAAAAACACAACTGTATATGAAGTGACTAATAACATCTACAGCTTCTTTACGAAGCTGTCGTTGATCAGAATTTATTGAAATTTATGTATTTCTACGAATTATTCGAATTTATTAAGACTATTCAATATTTTGTACAACCAGAAATTGTAGCAAATTTTTGTATTATAATATATAAATCATCGCAGTGAACTCAAAGTTTTTTTTCTAGCTAAGCGAGATTTCTGTATTTTACGTAATTTATTGATTATTTTAGATAATATAAAATAATTCTTATTTCAGCTAATATAAAATAATTCTAACTTTAGATAACAAAAAATATCTGTTCAAATGGTCGAGTTGATGTCGCTTTATAATCGGACTACGGATAATCGAGTCATTTTGTACGGATAATCGTGTTACGAAAAATCAAGTCCTCGGCTAATCGAGTCTGGCCTGTATGAGCATCACCTCTGGCGTGCACTACATATGTCATTGAAATATTCTGTAACGAACAACACGTCACATCGATTATAGACTAGTCAAGGGAATCCGCCATCGTACCGTACTTGATATTGTTTTCAACAGTGTCGCTATCGCTTTCAAATTTCATTTGACAAGAAATGCGCCTAAAGTGAAATTGTGCTTTAAAATCCGGCCAAAAGTTGAATATGGAATTTATTGACCTTCAAAAGTACATACCGTCAAACGGGGTTAGTTGCGACACTTTTCAACTTCAAGGTGGTATGACGACATGCACAAGCGCTAGTGGGAGTATGAAGAATATTAAATGGTAGGGGGAACTGGGTCAATTCGGACCTAGTACGGGTTTATGAACTATAGAACTGGGACATGTCAACTGATTCACAAATAAATATTTTTTTTATGAAAGCTTGATCAATTGCGCACATTTTTTTCTTAGGTGACTTTTTCCGATGTTGTACCGTATTGTGTATAAACGGTTCTACGCAAAAGTACACGAAAGGTCCGAATTACCCCAACCCTGTTCCAATTCGGATTTCTTATCCATCCGGACCCATTTCTTATCGATTTTTTGTAACAGAAATTAATTCCTATTTTAACCAAAGTTATTCCTATTTGATTTTCAGCAAAATTCGAATAGTGAAATGAAAAGTTCTCTTTGATATATAGATCTTTTTAGTAAATATACAATAAAAAGTAAGAGTTGGGCCAAATTACCTAAAAATAGACTATGAGTTATAACGTCGAAATCTGTCCACCGATTTGCGAAAACTTATGTTTTCCTCTCAAACGGTTTTTCAGAGCGCGTATCAGATCATATATGCGGCAAAAGGTTCGAATTTGACCTATCCATGTTCTATTATTTACTCACCAATTAAAGCAAAGAAATTGATAGTCTCACTTAAAACAAGACATTGAATAAAAGATATTGTCTGGCAGATCCAAAATTACGATAATGCACCTGATTTAATTAATTATTGTTGCCAACAAAAATCTTGTTTTTCGGTTTACACATTTTTCAAATAAGCGCTCTTAAACAACATTCGCCCCCAGCGCAAGCGCACGAAAACTGGGAACCGCAAAATTTTGTGAGATAGAACAGAGCTACATGACAGCCATGAAAATGATATATTCGCTTTTCATAATATTAGCTGAGGAACAGCTGGGGTCCGAATTGACAACGGTCCGTATTGGCCCACTTCCCCCTACATATGAAATCAAAATATTATTTCCAGGATGAACAAAATATATGGCAAGTTACCCCGCAAGTTCGCGTAACGTCGATTTTCTAGAATTGTTCGATAATTGCTACGCGCAAATAACCGATAACCGTGACGCTAAAATGTAAACATTATTATTAGTAAAAAGAAACATGTCGAAGTGTTGCAAGTTACCCAATTTTACGGTACCGGTACGGTACTGTTTTGGGAATGCAGATTACGATTTTGTCGCTAGGTTTCACAAACTCAAAACGGCATTTACAATATGGCCCATATATTCTTTGCACGTCTAATTTCTCAATTATCCCAGCAGCTCGCATAAATTGAAAAAAAAAATTCTTTAACAAAATATGTTGTCACAATAGTCATGGGGAACATATTTCTGCTGGAGTGAAGAAATCCAAAAGTTCAACTGCTTAGTGGAAAGCAACTTGCTCCGGTGAACTAGTTAATAATTACCAAGTTAACGTAGAAATATTTATATTAATTTAAATAATTTCCAAACCTATCTAATACACCCATCACTACTTTCAGCTAACGGCCGGCATTCCACCTGAACTGTATGATAAGGGTAACCGCCTGTCACATTCTAGCGATACCAGCCAGACAGATACGATGACGTCCGTTACGAGTTCCTCGCTCGACTCGGACGAGGTTGACCTGTCCGGTCTGGTCGAATCGGTTGTCGATTCCGACGAGGAAGACATTGCCGAAAGCATAGATGTAAGTATTGATGAATGTTAATTTTGTTTATTGAAGTTCTGTTATATTTTTGTTTTTACACAGAGCATGAGTGTTCGAGATACCGTGCGAGAGTGCTTGGAAAAGGATCCAAGCGATCGTACGGTGGATGATATTGAGATACTACTCGAGTTCACGCAGAAACTAAAGGCGTTCACGAACATGACATTTGCCGTCCGGCGGGCACTCTGCTCAGTGATGGTATTCGCTGTGGTTGAAAAGGCTGGAACCATAGTGATGAATGATGGAGAGGAATTGGATTCGTGGAGCGTTCTGATCAATGGACACGTGGAGATTGAGCATGCCAATGGTGAAATAGAATATCTGCATATAGGAGATAGTTTTGGAATCATGCCGACGATGGACAAGCTGTACCATCGGGGAATTATGCGGACCAAATGTGACGATTGTCAGTTTGTGTGTATCACGCAGACAGATTACTATCGGATACAGCACCAAGGAGAAGACAATATTAGGAAAATTGAAGATAATGGTCAGGTAGTAATGGTAACGGAATTAAGAAATAGCACAGGGGAAAATGGATCTAGAAAAGGGTACGTGGTCATCCGGGGTACGGTGGAACGGTTAACGCAGCAGCTGGTCGAAGATACAACTCAAACTGATCCTTACTACGTGGAAGATTTTCTTTTGACTTTCCGAACGTTTATCAGTGATCCGATTGATGTGTCCAAGCAACTACTAAAGTGGTTCAATGTAGATGGTTTAGACGATGGCAGTGAGCTTGTAGATGCAATACACCAGGCTTCGGCGAACGATATTTGTGATCGTGTAACGAGAGTTGTTCTACTGTGGGTAAATAATCATTTTACAGATTTTGACACGGATCCACAGATGATGGAGTTTCTGGAGATTTTTGAATCTGCCCTAGAAAAGAAAAACATGTTAGAGCAGTTGAGGCTACTGCATGTTTATGCCCAGCACAATGCTAGAGAACGAAATGTTACCTTAGCTAGAAGCTCGCGAGATGAGGATTTGAATTTTCAAATATCTGGGGGCATAGGTGGGATTTTTATCACAAAGGTCGAACCAAAGACTAAAGCCTACGACGTAGGTTTGAAAAGGGGAGATCAAATACTTGAAGTTAATGGACAAAACTTTGAACACATCACTTGTGCACGAGCGTTGGAACTGTTAATGGGAACTACACACCTAAGCATAACCATTAAGAGTAATCTTTGGGCGTTTAAAGGAATGCTTTCAAGTGCCGATGGAGATTCCAGTAAGCTAAAGATAGATCTGAAAAAAGGTTTACGGGCGGATTTACTGCAATCGCAAAAATCGATAGATCTAGTAGACAAAGCTGGTTTGTTGCCAACACCCCAGTTCCTCATGCCACTGCCGGTGCGAGATGACTATGGACGAAAAGATTCGGGAGCCTCCACACCATCTTCGTCACATATGAACAACAACAAGGGAAGTTTCATGACCCTGGGTGGTAAGAAACGGCTACAGAAAGCTCTGATTAAAATGAATCTGCTTCCAAAGAACATAGTTTTCCAGGACGATAGCATCAACAACAATAACAGTTGTAACAATAATAGCAATTACGATAGCAGCGATCGGTCGTCCGGAATCAGCGTGAATTTCTCCTCGCAAGCTTCATCTATTTCGACTTCTTCGATAACGACGGCTGATTCGGATGAGACACCACCAACATCCACCTATCAAAGCAATTCCGATCTGAGGGAGCATCCACAAACACCCGCTAAGGCGCTGTCAATAGAGGCAATCATTCCAAAAAGTGGCACTCTTTACTATGAGGAACTACGTGCCAGCGATTATCCTGAACACATTCTCAAAGTATACAAGTCAGATCAGACCTGCAAGTATCTGCTGGTTCACAAGGAGACCACAGCCCATGAAGTAGTGATGTTAGCCTTGCAGGAGTTTGGAATTCACGATCCAAGCTCGAATTTTTCACTTTGTGAGGTGAGTGTTGGTGAAGGCGGAATGATTAAGCAAAGGCGGCTGCCAGATCAGTTGCAAAACCTTGCTGAACGGATTGGATTAAGTTCGAGGTATTATCTGAAAACTAATGGAATCACTGAAACACTGGTACCTGACGATGTCGCTCCGGAGCTAATCCGTGAAAGTGCCGTTCATTTTCTTCAGCTTAATGCGAATGAATTGGCAATTCAGTTAACGTTACAAGATTTCGCTATCTTTCGGCAAATCGAATCCACCGAATATATCGATGACTTATTTACATTGAAAAGCCGTTACGGTAAGCCTATGCTGGTGAAATTTTCCGAGCTAGTAAATAGGGAAATGTTCTGGGTTGTCACCGAAGTGTGCAGTGAGCATAATATGATGCGAAGATGTAAGATTATTAAACAGTTCATCAAAATCGCTAGGCACTGCAAGGAATGTAAAAATTTCAACAGTTTGTTTGCGATCATCAGTGGACTAGGTCATGCGGCAGTTTCAAGACTGCGGCAATCCTGGGAAAAGCTGCCATCCAAATATCAAAAACTTTTTAATGACCTTCAAGAACTGATGGATCCTTCGCGAAACATGTCGAAGTACCGTCAACTAATACAAACTGAACTCAATGCTCAGCATCCCGTCATTCCTTTTTATCCAGTGGTGAAAAAGGACCTCACATTCATTCACTTAGGCAACGATTCCAAAATCGATAGCCTGATCAATTTCGAAAAATTGCGCATGATTTCCAAGGAAGTTCGTACCTTGCTACAAATGTGCAATTCACCCTATGATATCCTTACAATGCTGGAACTAAAATGCCAACCGCCGAGTTCAGCTATGGTTGCACTAAACCAGATGTCGGTGCCTTCCAGTGGTAATCTGATGATGCCTCCACCTCCCGCTGTTCACAGTCAAACGGTGAAGCGCAGGAAAAAATCAACAGCAGCTCCCAATCCGAAGAAGATGTTTGAAGAAGCTCAGATGGTTCGAAGGGTGAAGGCGTATCTCAACAACATGAAAGTCACAACCGACGAAGATGAGTTGCACAAACTTTCACTAGAATGTGAACAACAAGGAGGAAGCACACCAAACAACGTTCAGGTGAGAAAACGATATCCATCTCCTACGTTATCTACAACTTCAAGTACCAGCTCGACCAGTGAGGGCAAGAAAGGAGCTCTTGGTCTAGGGATGAGCAGTCTTTCAATAGGCAGCTCTGGCAGTGGCAACAGTGGTGCACCAAAATTTGGCGCCGCATCACCACAGGCAGTCAAAAAATTACTTTCGCTTTCGGAACAAACCAAAACTCGACCACATCAACCACGACATCCATCGGTAGGCGCTGCACTCCCGGCCTCGCTGAACAACATTCACCATCATAATCAGCTCGCGCTTCATAACAATTTGTCTCATTACCACCACGCTCATCATACACCGTATCATCATCACGCCGGAATCTCGATAAGTCCTTCGCACGTGTCCAGCGGTAGCCAATGTTGTGTTGGCACTGGCACTGGCGGAGGAACTGGCTCAGGCATTGGAATGTCCCATCCGTATCCCAGTACTCATCCAAGCTATGCGGTTTCCAGTGGGTTACATCTATCCAACATGCATCCCAATCCACCAAACTATAACACAACCATGTCGATGTATTCCAACGGGCGTCCGGCGGTTATGTCCAGCCGGATATTGGAGAGTTCCGTGGACTCCACTAGTCAACTGCCGCCGCCGATGGAACTACCACCGGAAAGCAGCTCATTCCGAAGTCCACCAAACTACGGTAAGATTTTACTTTGATGGGTCAATATTGGTCGGTGTTAAGTCAGAGCGTACTAGGTAGCAAAACCTCAAAAAGTGTGAAGTATATTTATAGCATTGGATTGGGTTTATAGCATCATGAATTTAGCTGCATTTCATTTCTACCAGATTTGGAAATATGATAATTGAGGTATGCTGCGACTCAAACTTTAAACGAGTTTTTTTCTCCAAATCAATGAAATGTCAAATTAGTTGTGCATGGCACTTAGTCCGGTCTTACTTAACACCGAGCAAATGTTAACATAAGCGGTTTATTGGCTGACTTAGATGTAACGTATACTGCCCATAATCCCATGGTTGTCCCAGGTTCTCTATCTATATGGGACTGATTTGTTATTATAAGCAGTATCTCTTTGCTATTCGTACTTTGTAACGAAAACTAGTTTTTCATCGAATGATGTCTCATGTGTCATTGATGGTATATTCATAGCACAAGCCGCCCATCGACGCATCAGTGGCAACAATACAATCTTGCCGTCGTTCCCCGCACCCCATCAGAATTTCGGATCATCTTCTCGGATTATCGCTGCCGTCGGTATATCACCTATCACACCAAACTACGCTCCAACGGTAGTGAATTCGTTATCACCCATGTACACCACCAATCCCGGTCCAGGCAGTGGCACCGTCGTATCCGGAACCAACAGCAATCTTCCACCGGCCATTCCCGCTCGAATGCATGAATCGAGCGGAGTGTCACATACGATTGAATCGGTACAACCACCGCCGACGTTGCCACCTAGTTTAGACTTGTCGGTGGAGAGCAGCTCAGTGACAGTAATCAGCAATACCGCACCTGGTGAGTGGTTTTAAGTTTCTAACCAGTCTTGATCTTTTCGTCTAGTCTTAGTGCATGACTATCTAGCTCATAGAAAGAGATGCTTCCATTGTGATTCCCATATTTTGTGTGTGTGTTAATCTTTTGTGACTGATTGTCGATTGCTTGCCGCATTGTCGAATATATTAAATGTTTCGTTAAACGTAAATGGGTTCGCATATTTTTTTCAATAAACAATTTTATGTTATTGTCATAATTGAATGTAAGGCATTGCTCAGTTCCTGGGCACAGATTATTTTTTTATTTTTTTTATCTCATTTAAACATGTACGGTTATTCTCCAACCGATTTGTTATGGGAGATGTTCTGAACTGATTATTGTCACAAAATGCATGATCTTCACGTTAGCATGCTTAATTCCATCAATACTGTCATGAAGTTGACCAATATCTTCAATCTGGTCTATCTATTGCAGAGCTTGAAACTTCTGTGGATGATGACTGCGATTCAGTCGAATGTGACGTCACTGAAACGTTGTCCACCGACGTGTAAATGCCAAATATCTACGCATTTGCAGCAAATGCAAGCGATGATGCCAATATTTACTATTTGTTAAAATTAAACTGTTGGTGTACACAAAACTCGAGCAAATTGTTGTCAATTTATGTATGGGTGTATCAAGTATTGAAACATTAAGGCTCCAGTTATCTCCGATATCGCCAATCGTCATTTACGACGGACTTTTTATTGTTTGAATCCGACGCAAATCTGTACACAAGCAATGAGATATCAATTCGTCGATGCTATTTTCCAAAGACTGGTGAAATGAAAGTGCCCTATTCCATTCCAAGACTGATAACTAAAAAAAGCAAAGATGACAGTTGATATGCAGTAATACTGCGCTGGGATGTGTTGCGAATTTAAGAAAAATGGAAAATTTGGAATTTCGCATTCACGCGAGTGCAGTCAACACTGTCATCGTTTACTAAATTGGAATTTCATTAATACACTGGGTTATCGATCGTTTGACGAATTTTCTCATAAACTTTTGGTAGTCTACTTAGGTGACAGATTTTTGTGATTAAGCGGTAAAGAATTATTTTCGCTGAATTTTTTTTATTTTTTGTTCAAATTTTATTGCATATACTGATTACTACCAAGCTTTCCGAACTCATCGACATAAAATTTTACAACTGCTATCCGGGGTTGACCAAAAACAGCCAAATATGGTTAATTTCATCCTGGCCCCTAATAGGGATTTAAAAAATATTACTATGGATCTATAACTCGAAAATATTTTTTTAATTTTAAATATTGGGTCAGTGTAAAAATTCTTTTCATAAAAGAAATGTGTCCAGACGTACACAGCCCATAATCGCAAGCCAGTCCCATGTTCCAAGGGTTTCCCTATCTACATGGGACTGACTTGCGATTATAGGCAGTACATGTGGCGTTTAGAAACCCAACACAGTTGAGATGATACAGTATAATCGACTTACCAACAACACAATGTTCTCCTTTAACGAAATGTTGTTATTCAAGAAGTCCTAAGTACAAAACCTCTTTGTTTACTTACTCCTCCGTTAGTAAGCAACTCAGTTTGGCACTTAACACAGGTTTCCTACCGCATTGATTTCCACTATGTTTATTGTGTGCGCCGCTGCGCCACGCCGCCGCCGCCACCATTGATTTTAGCTAACGGCGTCACACCGATACGCTGCCGCCGTTGGTCGAAATCGCACCAACTCCGCCGATAACGATATTTTTCATCGGCGCACACCTCTAGTTATTCTCATGCAGGTAATATTTCGAAGAGCCATGAATATCTGGATTTGCAGTGAAATGTTCTTTATCAGGTTCCCTAGAGCTTTTGCTGTTTCTATAATGTGCTATTTGAACCGGATTTCTAATGCTCTTTTGGTTTGTCCAATATAAACATTATGGCAATGTGGACAAGGTATTTTTTATACCCCGGTTTTCTCAGTTTCTATCGAATCCTTTGTGAATCCTAGTGTTGATTTTAGTTGGTACTTTTTAACATTTTTAACATTTGGTTCTAAGTAGATAAGTCGTATTTTTGTTGGAATCCTTTTTAAATTTTCAGTTGTTGGAGTTAAGGTAGCAAGAGTTTGCTTGTTAAGTATTTTAGATTTTTTATGAATTATTGATTGGACTATCCAATCATTGCTCTGGATACCCGTTGCTTACCCATTTCAAAAATAAATTCTGTTTCTTTAATTTTTGCTTCTTCTAATTATAAACTGATCATTCTATGAGCCACGTGATTAAAAGCAGGCATTCTATGCTGATAAGAATGGTTACAAGTAGTTGGTATAATTCTTTCGGTATTTGTAAGTTTCCAATATATTTCGAAAGTCAAGGACCCTCCCTTTCTCTTTGCAAGAACATCCAAAAAGGGTAATTTGTTATCTTTCTCTTCTTTATGTGTAAACTAGATATTTTTATGGATGTTGTTAATGGTTTCCATCATCCGAACTACATTTTTACGTTTGATAATGCAGAAGATATCATCAACGTATCTCCTTAATATAAGATCTTATTTTATTTTTCCATAGATTGTTGCTATTTTGTTGTAGTAACCTCTAATAAGTTAATTGAATCTCTAACAGGAACATTTGGGAATAAGTCGGTTACTTCAAAGAAGGCCATGACTTCATCATCTTTGATTTCACCTGTGTTCTGAAGTCGGAAAGTTAATTCTTGTGTATTGCTGACGGAATGGCTGGAAATTTGTTTGGCATATTTTGAAATTTCTGTTTCAGCCTTTTGCAATTTTTTGGATTAGGGTACCTATTGATGAAATAATTTCTCTTGTTTCATTACCGGGTTTATGAATTGCTGAGAGTCCCTGCATTCGGGGTAAGACGGGGTTTGAAACTTTGAGATGAGTCTCCCCCAAGATGCGTTTGCAGTCTTTATAAGTTTTTTCAGTACGTTTGATTATCCCCGGGATGGGGTTTCTTTTTCTGTCCCATGTATGGGGCTGATACAATTTTAGGGCCATGTCAGCATCATATTGTTCTATGTCCATTATTACTACTTTATTTCCCTTGCGGCTGGTATTTTTCGTGTATACTAATGGAAACCTGGTCAAGTGAGCACAACAAATTTATTAGCCCAAGGAAAAAAATGTGAGGTTGCCTATGTATCTTTGAACGAAGAGAACAGTCGAATACAACGTACCCTTATTCATCCTTCCATTTGAGATAGTGCGTTGAATAGATATAGCAGATACTACTCAAATGGATGGGATGAATCGAGGTGCTAAGATGAATTAGGTCACGGTAACCGTACCTAGGAAACCGTTTTCAAATGATAGAACACTATCTTAATTTTTATCGCTGTCTTTCTTCCAGCATCTATTTTGATTCGTTATTGCAAGCTCCTTTCGTTCAATTAGGTTCTTTACTGACACAGTTAACCTCATTTTTATTGACAGTTCACTAGTACTGTTTACATGGACTTAGAATTTTTCTAAGTCCATGTAAACAGTACAAGCGAACTACAAGAAATGGACACTCGAGTTCATTTGTGACGTCACCGTAATGTATTCAATAATCTGAAGTGAATTGAATGAACGCGTGGTTGCTTCGTTTGCTGTTTTCGGTAGCCTTATTGGATACTGAAGACACGGGTCATTCAATGATCTTTGAATATTTGTAATTTGGATAATATCATTTCAAATGTATTCAGTAAATTTTAATAAAAGTATGTTTTCACAAAATTAAAAGGTATCCCTTTCTGACAAGAGAAATCGTCAGTTTTATTGGGTCGTAATTTTTTCTCGTGCTATTTATGGAGATAAGATGTAAATGGGATAAGCTTCTTCTCACGTGAGTGAGTGGAAATTACGATACCTACTCTTGATCTATGAACTAGACACTATCTACCTGTTTTTAATGCGTTAAAAGTTTCTATTTAAGTTGATGAGTTACGGAAAAGCGTAGTAATTATGTATTTTTATTTGTCAAGCAGATTATTTAATGTTCCTGAATAGAACTCGAAAAATACTCCAAAGAAGATGATCGTATGTAGGAAAGATGATCGTATGTAGGAGAAGGAATGTAATGTAGAAGATTGATGTTAACCCTGTCATAGTTCTTAAGATCTACATCTACAGTTAATAAACCAGGAACTTGTGCAGCATAGAAAATAAGATTTTTTACCTTTTTCAACATTTTACATGTTAGCATTGATCTCAAAAGTGTGTTCAAATAACAATATCAAAATAAACCTGTTAGGCATATTTTCTATCAAATTTTCACTTTAATCAACGGAAAGCGCTCCTCAATTTTCTCAAATTTGTAGTTTTAAGATGGAAAAAATCAGTTTTCAATTTTTTTGCAATAGAGAAAGTGTTAGTCTATAACACAATTTTCATATAATAATACAAGATTTGAACAATACTTTCCTAAATCTTCATTGCAAAATATTGAAAATTGGGAAAGTGACGGTAAATCTCCGGACTCACCTTGAAAAATGCGGCGTATACCAAACTCGAAATCTACTGAACCAAGTTTTGAAATTTTGCACATTTCTTCTTCACACCATTCTTTAGGTACCGTAAACCGGGGTGACTTTGATCATCCGGGTGACTGATCACTCGAAACTTTTTTGGCAGATCGCTTATTAAACCAGAATAGTCTACCGAATCATTTTAATTTGAAATGATTTTTACTCTAAACTTATAAAATACTGATTTGTTATACTTTTTGAGTATATTGTTCGGTTTTAGGGTACAAAAACTACAAAAAACCGAAATTTGACTTTACCTTATTTTCAAGAAGCTTCGTAAAGTGTCTTTTTTTTATAAAACAAATAAATCTCAGATTTGAGCAAGAGTAATAAATTACAAGCGTTTTTATTTTCCTTTAGAGTGGGATGTGCCAAATTTACTTTTAAGAGTTTATTTATTTAAAATACATTTTTTTGTGAAATTAGTTGGAAATTATTTAAAATTATTTTAAGCTTAAATTCGCAACATTTTTTTTATTGTTCAATATTCCAACATGTTAAGATGGATGAAACTTTTTGTACATTGATAAAGCAATGAAATAAAACAATTTTAGCAGTTTTAAAGGTTTTCAGAATCTTTTATTCTAATTGGACACAAATTTTACGAATTTTGGTTACTCGAATTTTACAGCACATTGAAATAATTTGTATAATATCAATTAACATCTATTTAACAATGGGTATCTTCCCAGAATTAGTTTAAACAAACATTTGAATAAAAAACATTGACATCAATAACTGAAATCATTTTTGGAAAAATAGCTGTAAGCGGGCAATTTTAGGTAAAACCATCCAATCTTGTTCTCCATACATCAGTACATGGTTTAAAAATATTAAACTTGAAAAAAATGTGTTGCGTCTAAAAAGATGTAATCATTACTTCGCAAAGTGATCAATGTCATCCCGGTTTGGAGACCATGCAATAAACTAAATAAAGGTTATGCTGCGTACGTTCCTGCTTAACTGACTGTGAATCGGCGGAAATAATGCAGAAAAAAATTATATTGAATCATTAACTATACAACTTAAACGCCTAGATTGTGTCGTTTGAAGTTTAAAAAAATCGCAACTTACTGGGATCTCTATACGCGTTTTTATGTATCAAATATGTATAATGTACTAATGGCAGCTAGGTACACATAATATTTATGTCTGATACAACACAATGGACCACACGGTAGATAAAGCAATGTAATCAAAAAAGTTAAACACTCCTATCAAGTGCATACCAAACACGATGTAACGTAGTAACTCTCAACATACCAGAATAGGGCACTGTGCCAAAATGGAAATATACACGCGTTCAAAAGCAACTACGGCCATTCAGATGATCATATTTTACGTGTTTCACACTTAAAATTTAGAAAGACACACTCTTTTCATATATGACAAATAAATGCGAGCTATATATTTAACTAAAATGTAAAACTTATATGAATAATATATACTGTTGTTAAAAGGTCTTTATGTCTGAGAGATAAGATAAAGTAAAATAAATATATATCTATTTATGACATATTCACTATTATTTTTCTAAACAGTGTTTGTTTAACTTGACTTTTTATATTTCTACTGTTATATTCACATCCGTGCATAGCATATTGCGGCCATTCCTAAATACTATAACTATAATATATTCCTTTACCGTTCATTTAATTGAATAGCACAGCTACAACTATTGAAGTGGTTGATACTGTCAGAAATCTGAAACATTCTAAACATTTATAATTTTCCATTAATGTTGCTAGTGATGAGTTCTACGCCAACTCAGTTTGTGCTTGGCACGCAATTAGCGGTTCTATGGAAAACTGACTGTTTGGAAATATGATTATTGTGGTGTCTAGTTTTTCCGTTTTTATTCTGCTTAGTTTTTTCCTGCCTGCGATATTTTGGCTACAGGCTCTTTTCCACACAATTATTTTGAAATTTGCATGTTTTTTTTTCTTTTGAAAGCAAGGTATAGAAACCGAAATATTATTTTAAAGTACATTCTTGAAATTAACAAAAAAATCGTTTTTTTTGGAAACTCTTCAGTTGTGTAACCCCTTAAACAAATTTCATTAACACGGAATATTTTTCACATCTGCACTAGACAAATCACAAATCCTACTGCATGCAGTGAATTCCTTCCAATTTTTGCTTGTTATAAACAACAATAATATTCATACACGGAAAACCGATTCATCACAATTTCAACTAAAAAATTAGTTGAGTTTTTGGTTTCGTCTAGTTAATATTTGGGCGAACTAAATTTTTGTTGAAAATAATAATCCAACGTTGTTGGTTTGATGCTGTCAGTTTCAGTCTGGACACGAACGTTTCATCCTAGCACAAAACTTAAAAAGCTAAAGCACAAAACTTGAAAAGCTACATGAGCTAAAGCTTGAAACGCTTGTCTCAGCTTCTAACGCTTGTTTTAGTCCAGACACAATTGCATATGCCGTTACACTACCTTTTCAGCCAAGACACAAACGACTAGAATTCAACTAATCTCATTGTTGAATTAAACTGCTTCATCGTAAAATACAACAGGATATTTCAAACGTTTTGTTTCACCGACCGATGGATGAAAGGTATGGAATTAAATTGTTGAAAAATTCCGTATGTCAGTAATTCACACGTAAATATAATACAGAGTTATGTTTCTCATAATGTTATCTTTTTATAAACTGCAATCTTAAATGAGACGAAATAGCCAAAGGTATTTAAGGATTGTTGGAAATTGATTGATTTGAATTTTATAATAAAGGTATATTTTTTTCTATTTAGTCACAAACACTATCCAGCACTACAAAAAAAAACTTCGTACTTATTCCACATCTAGTTTGGAATCTCAAACGATGAAAAATAATTATCATATTACATATTACATTGGTTAATAATTGAAATGTTACTATATAATCGACTAAATCCGAAATAAAATGATTTTGACAATTTTCGACAATACTTTCAATTTTCAGTGCACATGTATTGAAAAAAATGTCAATAAAAATCATCCCTTTATTGAAATGTTTTTAAAGAAAAACTAGGTAAAACCAAAATGAGGTCAGTTGAATTTCTGTTTTTTTTGTGTACTGGTTCAGGTAGTTGCGTCCAGGATAAAACAAGCTTTCCAAGCTGAGACAACTACCTACGTGCTTAACCGTTATGCCCAGCGTGTATGAACATAATTGCTGTCGCTACCTTGATGTATTTCAGTAAGGTGTGCATCTTAGCTACTTGCTGTC